>NC_088372.1:7342840-7380340 GCF_034508935.2 Berghia stephanieae | reverse complement strand
GGAATCGAACCTCAGACCTTCTGATTACCGGTCTGACCGGTAGGTCGACTGATTTTTTTTTTGGATGATTTTTTTTCTTCTTGTATTTTTTCTTTGTTGCTTTGTCTGGCACCTTTCATACACACTTGTTCAGTACTTTATCTTACACCAGTGCCTGCTCCTTCATTTCTAAACTTGATATCAAAATGACACAACCAAGGGACATAATCTACAATAAACGCATTCCTCTAATAATCAACTTGATCAAATTGTCGAAATATACTAATTTTTTTGGAAGATTTAGAAATAAAACTTTCTGTCTGCTTTGAAGGCATCTCTTATAACTCGAGTTTTGTTATTTAACCTTATACATCCGTTTTTAAGCAATCCACACATTCACACACACACACACACCCACACCCACCCACACACACACAAACACACACACACTAACATAACACTGTTTAAATAAGATTGCAAACAACATTCTCATTATTCATTTTCCCTTCTTGTTAAAACGCGAGTAGGCAGAAACTTCCAACGTTTGCGGACCCGTCGTGTTTGACCTGAGCGTGTAAGGACCCGTCGACATTGACCTGACCGTGTACAGACCCGTCGTGTTTGACCTGACCGTGTACGGACCCGTTGACATTGACCTGACCGTGTAACGGACCCGTCGTGTTTGACCTGACCGTGTACGGACCCGTCGACATTGACCTGACCGTGTACGGACCCGTCGATATTGACCTGTCCGTGTACGGACCCGTCGTGTTTGACCTGACCGTGTAAGGACCCGTCGTGTTTGACCTGACCGTGTAAGGACCCGTCGACATTGACCTGACCGTGTACGGACCCGTCGACATTGACCTGACCGTGTACGGACCCGTCGACATTGACCTGTCCGTGTACGGACCCGTCGTGTTTGACCTGACCGTGTACGGACCCGTCGTGTTTGACCTGACCGTGTAAGGACCCGTCGACATTGACCTGACCGTGTACAGACCCGTCGTGTTTGACCTGACCGTGTACGGACCCGTCGACATTGACCTGACCGTGTACGGACCCGTCGTGTTTGACCTGACCGTGTACGGACCCGTCGACATTGACCTGACCGTGTACGGACCCGTCGACATTGACCTGTCCGTGTACGGACTCGTCGTGTTTGACCTGACCGTGTACGGACCCGTCGACAATGACCTGACCGTGTACGGACCCGTCGTGTTTAACCTGACCATGTACGGAACGATCATGGATTACGACGGCACCCTGCATTCTTAATCAATCATTTCATCAATCCTTAGTTCCTTGCATTAACCCCGAGGACTAAAATTGAATGGCAATGTGTCGATGATCTCTAACAAAGAGAAGACAAAAGAAATACATTGATGGGATGATACATTAGGGTCGTGTGCAAAAAGTATTCATTTTTGAATGGATTCAGATTCCATATATACAAACACACAACACACACACACACACACACACACACATACATACATACACACACACAAACATACATATATATATATATATATATATATATGTGTATATATATATATGTGTGTATATATATATATATATATATATATATGTGTATATATGTGTATATATATATATATATATATATATATATTGAATCGTGTTTGATACAAATATGGTACGGATAGTGCTCGACATGTAGCAATGGAGCGAATATATATGTGTGTGTGTGTGTGTGTGTGTGTGTGTGTGTGTGCGCGCGTGGGTGTGGGTGTGTGTATACCCATATTACAATCAGAAGAAACTAAATTCATGACAAAAGTATGACACACAACTCGGAAATATTGCATAGTTAATAAAGATGTTGTTCAATAACCCCTTTACACACTCTTAAAATTTAAACATTCTGAAACATATATAAATAGATTTTGATTCAGTCGATATTTACATGTTAGTAAAAGTTCATCCCAATGTTCAGCGCAAAGAATGATTGATACCATTCAATATCTGCACTTTAATTCAATCTTGAAGTTCTATTTTGTTTTACAATTTCTGAGTGATTCACCAGTACTTAATCCTTCTAGGACGGGCCATGTGCAGCTTACCTTGGAAAAGTAAGACAATAATATACCTACCTACTAGATAGTATTGTGAGCAATAGGGAATGAGATTAGCGGAAGAGTAGCGTCCCTTGATTGGACGTCACCTTACAGAAAGAACGTCAACATGGTTTTGCGCATGCATCTCTCTCTTCCTCGCTTTCGGTGAAGTGTCTCATGTCGCTTTCACCGAAAGCGAGGACGAGAGACGCATGCGCAAAACCAATATGACGTTCTCTTTCTCTAATAACTTCTCCGCCGGTGACGTCCAATCAAGGGACGCTACTCTTCCGCTAATCTCATTCCCTATAGCGGATGTCGCAAATTCGAAATTGCCATTAAATAGAGGCGGTAGGTTCTTATATTGAAGGAGGGCCATAACTTAACATCATCCCACACCACACAACAAATGGTGCGTCAAAAATCTTCAATGTTGAATATACAACAGTATGTATTGGATTGGTCAGGATTAAGATATCTAGTTCTACTTTATTTGATATTTGACATACATCACAAAAAAAATTGAAAAACCGGGGAAGGAGATGTTCTCATTCAGATTTCGAATTTTATTAAACTTATTTTGCAAAGAGGCGAAAATATTTAATTTAATTGAATTTTTGATCAATGCAAACCCTAAATGTCGTCATTTTTTTTTTTTAAGATTACTACTATGTTACTAGTGTGTATCTTGTGTGAGTGTGTCTATGTCAATATTGTATTGTTATAAATGTGTAACCAAATGACAAATTGCCACTTTTTTGGGGACAATAAAGATACATTATTATAAAGAGTTCCAATCCATTTAATACTCCAAACAAAACTCCTTATTATCTGTGAATTGTATTTACCAACTTCAAACAGGCCAATTTCATCAATTTCTCAACAACCAGCAATTCACAGCCAGAGAAAAGGTGATAGATTTACGTTAAAATACAGCAAGTAATTTATATATGAAACTTGATTACTATTCAAAAGCATGCTTCTTAATAAATCCGAACTGTTTCTGAAAAACACACAAACATTGTCTACTAAATTACAAACCAATCATTAAGCCAATACTGAAACCTTAACTCACTCAACCCCAACACCGACTACATCCGTACTATACCCGGGGTTACTTTTACCCCATGCCTATTTATTACATTTTTCTGAGACATATTATAGGCGTAGTATCAAAGCTAATGTTGTTTTTTTTTTAGTTTTGACATATTAATGGTATTTGAATAAATCTTTCCATGTACATGCTCTTTTTTAATACATTTTTTTCCAATTTTGAAAAGTAGCAAAAATATCTAGGATTGAGTGCGTTAATATTCAAAGAAATATCACAACTCGAAATTGATCATATCTCCTACGTATACAAGACTAAATCATGAAAGAAACCACAACATTCCATCAGATCATCACTATAATAGTTTTCTCTCTACAAACACCACACCTACCTGCATTTCTATCATTGTCATTTAAAAAATCTTGGAGGTTTAAAGTAGTCATTTATTCGCTTCTGAATTATTTACTCAAAAATATAATTTTATGTAGACATCCTCCACTTATTATATGTCATTAGTTATCTCACCATCACACTCAATGACGGAGTTGCATAATTGCAGCATTAAACAGTGTAAGAGCTATAAATTATGCATTCATCGCCAAACATTCGTGAGTTGGCCAGCAGCTCTTCTATGAAAATTTTTGGATTTAAAATTTAATCTATTAAAAAAAAAGTCAGATACTGCTAATATTTTTTTTTCAAAATGGACGATCATAATTTATAAATCTAAGACTAACGGAAAAGATAGTTCGAAGAGGACGTCACTCAGGTCTTTGTTATTGTTTTTTTGCCATCCGCGTTTATGAGTAATGCTGACTGAACTGTATTAACCTGACTATAAACGTTCAAGGATACACACAGTTTTGTGTGTTGGTCTGTTATACTTCCGGATGGCAATGTTATGAGTTTCTTAGCCAAGCGCATACTATCTATATCTTTATTAACTATCGATAAATAAACAAAACGTCATATTACAGTTGTGGTTAAATATAAAATACACAACAATGGAATATTTGGAAATCAAGAGAAGATTCATCAATTTTCCATCATTTTACATAGAAAGTTGTTTCAATTTCAACAGTCAGTTTTTCAAACCGTACAGCTGTAAAAAATAATATATTATTGTCTTAGTTGTTGACTGAGACTGAGAAAGGATTAAAACTAAAACATTAACTGCGGCATACTTCTTCCTGATGTCATTCTCTGCTGATATAATTACATTCGTAGGTGTTTCAAGCAGAAGGCAATAATTCTAAGAAATGACCGGATAAATTTTATCCACCAAGATATTATTTATGACGACAATGCAAAAAAACAATCTCACACGTAAAACTGTACTAATTTAAAGCTAAAATCATGTTTAAAAATTTGAATGAAAGAGGATAAACTAGAGAGGAACTACCACCCCGATGAGAAATTTTTTTTAAAGGTTGCACAATGCATTTTAAAACTGAGATGGGAAAAGAGAGAAAAAAGACATAGTATTCAATGATACAGATTTAAAACATGTCTTAATACTCACTAAAACAAAAAACAAACAAACAAACAAACAAATAAACGATTAAACAAATGAACAGACATCAGTAATTACAACGAATGAATATGTTGCTATGAATTTCAATGGTAAAAATGAGTCAATTTTCTTTTTCTTAATTTTTTTTTAATATTGACAAAAATAATGTCTTTACTCTGAGGGATATATACGTAATACCTAATTATTTCTAACAAAAGTATTATTTTAAGTGTAAGTAATGAATATTTACAATAATTGTACATTAAGTATGTAAAGCAAGTTTAGCAGTTGTCACAAACTAACCGCAATGCGACTCATGGGCATCGCTCTAATTCTATAATACAGATTCATAGACTGAGAATGAATTTCTAGTCGTAACGACGTGTATGTTTGCATTGTGTCGCTTTATGATTCATTTTTTACTCTTAATCTCATCATTACAATTTGATTGACACACTTACACACTTTTAGCCCTTAGTTTCATTATTGGCTCTTCGTTATTGACACATTTGTGTGAATATATAATTATGCGTCATACTCCATATGTAGGCAAATGGGCCAAAATCTCTATCTTACTCTGAGAAAAATATATCTTTTTTTTTCTTTCAAATTTGGCCGGAAAAACTGTTATTACAAATATCAGTTGATAAAAAAGAATTTGAACTTGTTGTCAAAAGACAAATGACGCATTTATCAAATTAGGACGTTCAACTTGTCAAAATATTTCAGTCCTTCTAAAGTGTGAGACATTTTGGACAAATTTAAGTTCTGTATTATCGATCAATATTAGAAGCAAAGGTTTGGTGACCAAAATGATATATTGTGTATAACGTGAGCTCATAATACGGCATTAATACGGCCCTTGTTTTTAAAAAAAACACAGTGTATGCAATATTAACCAAAGAGCACATACTGTGTTCTTTAATAAAACGACATTAATATGATGTGTTCATAACATACCATAAAACGTGAGAGATTATCAAATTCCTAAACAATTGAATATGGCTCACATTTTAAATGTTATATTTTCCAATACACACACATATGAATAAACATGCCTCAATCCCATTACACAATGTATATTTCTGAAATGTTATGATATGAAATATACCCATTGGCAGATATCAAAATCATTAACAATTCAAACTGAGACGATTTAAAATTGTTGTAATGAGAAATCATCTTTAACAATAATCAAATCATCTCCTTGTTCACAGTTTAAACCATCTCTAAAAGTTCTCATTCGTCTAGAAACAAAAGTCTGAACGAGTTTTTGTTAGCAATGTTATTGGTTTCACTCACTAAATAAAAGGCAGCATCTGGTGATTATTATTATAAAATGATTCGAAACACATTATCACATAAAAAGTTGAAATACAATTTGTTATTTACAACACACGACATTGGTATCATTTCAACGAAATGTATATAAATACAGCACCAAAGTTGTTTTATAAAACTTATAATATTATATTTATTCTTGTTCTCCAAGAGACAAATATTAATTTATGCGGCATTTAAAAGCAGTTGAAACTTGGTACATTATGTAGAACATTTTTAGCTTAAAATGTTAAAATTAACACTATTTATAATTCAATTATTTTCTATCCTTATCTAGCTTATAGATTATCGATGGCGAGTGTTCTATTTATAAACTTCACATGACATAGACCCTTCAACAATGATCTCTTAGACGATATAAGGAATCTCTTTGACATAGAGATGTTATCTTAAATCTGGTATTGAAGCTATAGACAGAATGAAGTTGACGCCACTCGGGTCTTCACTATTGTTTTTTTTTTTTTTGCCACCCACGTCTATGAGTCATTCTCATTTAGCTGTATTATTCAGACGATAAAAGTTTATGGTTTCACATTGATATATATATTTAGGTTTTATTTATGTATATGTAGGTTCGTTATACTTCCGGATGGCAATGTTGTGAGCTTCTAAGCCAAGCGCATACTATAATATATATATATATATATATATATATATATATATATATATATATATATATATATATATATATAGATAGATAGATAGATAGATAGATAGATAGTTAACATTTCAATGCAAACGGTCAAATTGACTGGCAAAAGATTAACCTTGATACTGAACAAGTCTTTATTGGATCCGTATTCCTTGACCCTATGCCAACAACAGTCAACCATCACACTGCTTTGATCATCACCATGCACCTGTGGACAATTGACAAATGAAATGCAAGCAGTAAACAAGTATCATGTCAAATGATCCGCTTGCAACAACTATGGTCATTGCTCAACTTTGAGAGACGGCAAACCTCTCGTGGTAGTTTAATTTTATAGCTCAAAAAATTATTTTTTTTTTTACATCAACCACAACCTATTATCTTATTGGTGACAAAATGGTATGAAGATAATATAAAAAACGCACTTATATTACTAAGACAGATAACTCCGCCGAACACAATAATTCACCACAAGAGTTCACGGCCTTGCAAACGTATTCTTCATCGTCATCCTCGTCTACGTTTCGAATAATAAGAGAAAACATTCCTTTCGACTCGTTTGATTCTATTGAGTATTTAGAGTTATCTCCCTGCTGAAGTTTCTCATCGTCGAAATACCACGTCAAATCGGGGTTGGGAATCCCTTCCACTACTACATCGAATCTCACATTGTCCCCGACGAATGCCTTGCTATCAGTCATTTGTCGAATGAAAGTAGGGGGTTGTTGGGATGCAGATGATGTAGATGCAGAAGATGAAGACGATGGTAAGGTCGATGTTGAAGACGGGCATAGAGTTGAAGATGAAGATGTTGATAATAATGTAGAGTTGTTGTGTGTTGTTGTTGTTGTGGTTTCATTAGGAAGTGCATGAGTATTGGTCGTTGAAGAATTACAAGGGTGGTGAGATTCCTTAATGTCTGATGAATTCTCTGCTTCGAGGTTTTTATCACTAACATTGTTATTGTTGCAAGTTGATGGTTGTACACTAGCTGGTTGATTTTGATTCAAAGGGACAGAACTGTGATTTTCTTGATTATCACCCACAACATTTGTAATGACTTCCGCTGCCGGAAGTTTATTGTCATTTTGGTCCTTGTTTGAGACGAAATCATCACCGCTACTTGAGTTATTATTTTGAGTATTTGAGTCCGGTTCCGGTTTGTCACCGCTTCCGTTTTGTTGAAGAACAGAAGGTTCGGGCTTTTGGGAGGTGGCGTTTTCTTCTTCCGTCTGGGAACGAGGGGTTGTCACGTCATCATCCTGTAAACTGCCAGTGCTGTCGCTCCGACTGCTAAAACTGCCCAAGCTCATAGTTTTCATCAATCGACTCACAGCCAGGACTGCATTGCCAGTTTTCTGGGGGGAAAGGAAAGTTGAACATAAATATTTAATACTCCGTCCAAAAATAATATACATGTCTATCAATTGTGGTCCAAGGTTCGAGTCTCGCTTAAAGCGGCGCACAGTTGAGTTCTTAGAAGAAGAAAACGGTTTTTTATTCAAATTCTCTCAGCGCACTCAAGTGCATAATGAATACCTAGCTGTCAACAGTATTATCTCTTCAAACACGTTTGGTGTTGCCATTGGCTTGAGACCCCTCCTCCTCCTCCTCCTCCTCCTTCTTCTTCTTCTTCTTCTTCTTCTTCTTCTTCTTCTTCTTCTTCTTCTTCTTCTTCTTCTTCTTCTTCTTCTTCTTCTTCTTCTTCTTCTTCTTAACTTCACATCATAATGACAATGTACAATGTAGTATCAGTTAGAGCTGAAATCACACAAAATGCAGTGAAAAATTAATCCAAAAAGGGGGAAATGAGAAAAGATTGAAAATAACACAACTGTTTATAATTACATGGAACCTAAAAGTATTCAAAAACGTTTAAGTTGACAGCCAAAACTGATATGATTTAAACACACATCACAAAAGTTTAGAGTCAATTTATCAAATAAATGTATTGGATGTAGATCGAGTTTTAAAATGCAAGCAGGCACTTACAGATTATATAGGAAAGTAAAACAGAATGATGTGAGAACCTGGATTCCTTATCATTTACAAGCATATTCTTTTTAAAGATTTTTCTTCTTACTAGATACCATTTTGTCCCATATTTACTATTCTTTTTTGACATTGTATTACCCTGACGTTTTATTAAAGAACACAGTATGTGCTATTTGGTTAACATTGCATATACTGTGTTTCCAAAAGCAACGGCACTATACACTACTTTTAAATGTTTAATTTCCTTTCGATACTTGACAATTTCGTTAATCGATTCTTGCGTCAATTTTGACTATGTACCCACTGAGCGAAAATGTAACAAATTGAATTCCAAGTTGAAATTTTAAAAAGTTGTTCTGCTTTATTTTATCCTTTTCATAAAAAAAAACAGACTGAGAGAGAGAGAGAGAGAGAGAGAGAGAGAGAGAGAGAGATAGAGAGAGGGGAGAGAGAGAGGGAGAGAGAGAGAGAGGGCGAGAAAGAGGGCGAGAGAGATAGAGAAGGAGGGAGAGAGAGACAGAGAGAGAGAGAGAGAGAGGGAGACAGATAGAGAGGGATGGGAGGGAGAGAAAGAGGGACAGAGGGAGGGAGAGAGAGAGAGAGAGAGAGAGAGAGAGAGAGAGAGAGAGAAAGATAGAGAGAGAGAGAGTTTGGATTATAAGTGTCTCTCACAGAACACCCACGTGAAATGGTGTTATGAAATGTTACTTTGAATTCAACCAATAATATCAGCAATCTGAACCAACAACAACAACAACAACAACAACAACAACAACAACTACAACAACAAAACCCCATGGATTTTTACCATCAAAATCGTGTGAATTAAATGAAACAGCAACAAAAAATACTCACAAACAATCAAATTAAGAAATTAAAGGCAGGAACGGTTGAAAGATAAAAAAAAAAATGAACAAGTGTGTATAAAAGGTGACAGACAAAGCAAGAAAGACAAATACACGAAAAAAACAAAAACATCACAAAAACGCAGTCGACTTCGATTGGGGATCGAACCTCAGACCTTCTAATTCCCGGTCAGACGTGCTACCATTACACCCGATAGTGGGACAGTTTTAATACCTATATTCTTCACAAGGGTACTGGGATCGAACCTCAGACCTTCTAGTTACCGATCGGACGTGCTACCATTACACCACAGGGGCTACCGATAGTTGGGACAGTTTTAATACCTATATTCTTCACAAGGGTACTGGAATCGAATCGAACCTCAGACCGTCTAGTTACCGATCGGAAGTGCTACCACTACACCACAGGAGCTACCGATACTGAGGCAGTTTTAATACCTATATTCTTCACAAGGGTACTGGGATCGAACCTCAGACCTTCTAATTACCAATCAGGCGTGCTACCACTACACCACAGAGGCTCCCGAGAGATGGGACCGTTTTAATACCTATATTCATCACAAGGGTACTGGACTCGAACCTCAGACCTTCTAATTACCAATCAGGCGTGCTACCATTACACCACAGAGGCTGACGATAGTTGGGACAGTTTTAATACCTATATTCATCACAAGGGTACTGGAATCGAACCTCAGACCTTCTAATTACCAATCGGACGTGCTACCATTACACCACAGAGGCTGACGATAGCTGGGACAGTTTTAATACCTATATTCTTCACAAGGGTACTGGAATCGAACCTCAGACCTTCTAATTCCCGGTCAGACGTGCTGCCATTACACCACAGAGGCTCCCGATAGTTGAGACAGTTTTAATACCTATATGTGACCCAACGTCTCAAAACGGTATTATGTTGGGATGGACCAGATGCTAAAAATTCAGATTAAAGCTAAACTGGTCAAAAGTATGAAATGCTTGTATTTAGCACAGTAAAATATGACATTCCTTCTCCTCTATAAAGCATAATAAATTTAACTCAAGCCTGATATTTCTGGCCACAAATTCAATTTTCAGCATCTTCATCATCCCGACTTAATACCGTTTTGAGACGAGGGGTCACATATTCTTCACAAGGGTACTGGAATCGAACCTCAGACCTTCTAATTACCGATCGGACGTGTTACCATTACACCCACAGGGGCTCCCGATAGTTGGGACCCTTTACAGACACTTGTTCAGTTCTTTATCTAACAAACAATCTAATTAACAAACAAACAAACAGACAAACAAACGAATTCATCTCATGATAAAACCAACAGCAAATGTGCCCGTGTTAGACGTGTGTGTTGTAAGAGTTTTTCTACGAGAAGGGAAAACAACAGGATTATCCAAATACAAGTAAAAGCCATTGGAATTAAAGTTGCCCTCAAACTAATTATTATTCAACACGCCCAGCCAGGGGGGAAAATAACAACAAAAATAAATCAATTACTTTCATCTTCACATTTCTGGGCTGACACCCTGCACGAGAAAAAAGAGAGATACATAAGTGGGTTGTGTTTTAACTCTTAAAGCTATCAACCCTTTAACAGTAAAATTATTTTCTGTCATTTCACTGTTTCCCATTTTTATGACTAGGTAATGTAATGTAAATGTTGCTGCTCGAAGCTCTATATATAATGAATTACACAGTTAAGTTCCTCCCCGTCTCCCATCTGACTTAATTAATTATAAAATATCTACTGTTCTATTTTAATTCGTGCTTGATTACAAAGAAGCATCCTATTTCCTGCCCATCAATGTTTTCGTTTATTGACTTTAACAACACCACCACCACATTATCTCATTCGTCTGTTTGTCTCATTAATCCAGTTTTGTTGATAAAGGAAAGGGAAACGGGAAAAGTCCATTTTATCTGTTTTCGTATATCACATTGAATCTTACATTCAATTTCACATTGTTATTAATTCTTTTATATGACTAGTAAAAATCCTATCCGTTTTTAAAAATAATAATGCAATAATTTATATATAACACGATGTATGATCCCCTTGAAAACATCTTCGTAATAAAAGTTACAACATGTGCAGATATCATTGTAATCATTGTCTCAATAACAATAATAAATATTCGTATCCTGATATATGTGACCCACAGTCTCAAAGCGGTATTATGTCGGGATCCACTCGGTTAGGGAAATTGAATTTATAGCCACCAATATCAAACTTGGGTTTAATTTCTCTACGTTAAGCTGGAGTATAAATACTATCTTTTTGCTTTACAAAAACTTCTAAGGTCCAATTTCTCATCATTCTATCTCTAAATTCACTTTCTGGGGTCTGAATCATCACGACATAATACCGTTTGAGGCGGAGGGTCACATATCATAAGGTTAGTGAATATACAATGTTAATATTGTTGAAAAGAAATTCTTAGTATTACATAAATAATTTTCCTATCTCCGTCGTGTAATTTGAAGGAAAAAAAAGCATAACATATGTGACCCATCGTCTCAAAACGGTATTATGTCAGAACGAACCAGATCCTTAAAAGCCGAATTTAATGTTAAACTGGTCAAAAATATAAATTGTTGGCATTCGCATCCTAAAATATGGTTGCCATTATCCTCAATAAATCGTATAAACTCAACACAAGTCTGATATTTCTGGCTATGAATTTAATTTTCAACTACTTTACCAACCCGACTTAATACCATTTTGAGGCGAAGGGTCACATATAAACCATGATTATCAACATTAGATTCTTCACATTATTTACCTAAACGCATTGTCAAATTGATTTATTTTTGAAAACGATAATCTTTTAAACTTCCTACGAAACATTTTCATGACTTTGAATTTAACAAATGTTATTTTTAGCGGGCGACTAGTGAGCGTTACTGCGCGGTTAAAAAAAAATTATTCTGAGTTCAGTGATTCCACAATATTATTACTCTGGGGTCCCGTCAAAAACGCATGCATCATCAAGAAAGTAAATATAACTTTAAAAAAAAAAAAAAAAAGATAATAACAGCAAGGAAACGATTATTTCATTGTACAGCAATGCTGGGATGACCCGCCCAAATCATTACTCGGGTAATACCCGGGTAGTGGTCTGATTACCAGGGTATCCGTGACAGGAGTGGCTTTTTGACCAAAAAAATGTTTTTGTGAAAGTGGGGGGGGGGGTTATTCTTTAAAATTAGTTTATTCATTTATTATTTATTATTTATTACAACAAATGAAACGAAACAGAAGTAAGAAACAAGGATAATTAATTAAAATGAAACCCAAAAAAAATAAATAAATAAATAAATAAACAAAAAAAAAAAAATACCTGAGATTCCTTTAAAAGATTAGAACTAATTTAGTCTTAATCTGTTGATTCCAAAACTGAATCAAATGTGTGTTAACAAATAAAACAAAAAAAATCAATGTGATTGAAAAATAAAGGAGGAAAATCTTTTGAAAAAATGTCATGTAAATGTAAATATTACATCCAATTATCACTCTCAGTTTGGTTTCCATTATGAATAATGTTTCGATTTATAAAACATTTTGCAATCTGTTACAATGCGAGGTTCTTTAACCCTCTCCTTACCAACCATAAGAAAATCGTCACATTCGTTACGATGAAAACCAACAATTTTCTTATATTCTAATTTCATTTTGTTATAGTTAATAGTTATAGCTATAAAAACTCGACACTGTGTTGTAGAGCTCATTTTTTCTGAGCAAAATAGAGAATACACTCGTTAGTATACTGTTAGAAAAATCTATTTTTGTGTTACAAGCTATTTTCTGAATTTTATTCGAAACTTGACACTCACCCAACACAAATATAGATTGGCTGATAAAGGGTTTTAAGCCCGAAATGTTCCGTGTTTTGGTAATTTTGTTCTTTTTTTTTTCCTTTTTTTTTTGGAAGCTGTTATATTTACTTTTGTTTTTTTACCAAGAGCAGATGATGGACACGTCCTTCATCCTTAGCGTATAATGCCAGGATGGGCCCAGCCGCTGTAGTGACCATGACCTAAGAGTCTACTCCACAGAGTTGCTGTGGAGTTGGTTCGGTGTTGGCAGAGCAGGCGGTGGAGCACATCCTTAGAGAATGCCAGGCAGGATGGGCCCAGCAGCTGCCCTGACCATGACTTATGAGTCTGCTCCACGGAGATGTGGAATGGGTTCGGTGTTGGCAGAGCAGAAGGTGAAGAACGTCCTTAGAGAATGCCAGGATGGGCCCAGCAGCTGTACTGACCATGACCTAAGAGTCTGCTCCACAGAGATGCTATGGAGTGGTATCGGTGTTGGGAGACCAGACGGTGGTATAATGCCAGGATGGGCCAAGCTGTACTGACCATGACCTAAGAATCTGCTCCACAGAGATGCTATGGAGTGGTTTCGGTGTTGGGAGACCAGACGGTGGAGCACACGTCCTTAGAGAATGCCAGGATGGGCCCAGCTGCTGCACTGACCATGACCTAAGAGTCTGCTGCTCCCCAGAAGCTGTGGAATGGGTTCGGTGTTGGAGTTATGACAGGATATGATGCTTAATAATAATAAAGTTTATTTGTATAGCGCCCACTCCCGTTGACAAAACAGCTCTAGGCGCACAAAACTGAAAAACATCATTATAAACATGTTTGTACACACACCCGTTTATATAAGCACGCACACACACACACACACCCTCACAAAGACACACACACATAAGATAAGATAAGATAAGATATACTTTATTCATCCAAAAAAAATGGAAATTCGTTTACAGACGTAGCATGCATGAAAATGCACCAAAACGGGCATATGTATACAGAGACGACAAAATATCCGTTAACATGAATTATTGAATAAAATCATACCAGGACATTTAACAATAATGGCGGATGAAGGGAGATTATAATATTATACTTACTCTTTGCGTTTGATGAGGAGTTTGGAGATGAAGTCTTTGGCATCGTCGGAAATCTCGTCAAACGCCTCGTCATCGAAATCAAAGTCTCCAGCCGTGACGTTAGAAAGAGTCTCCGCGTCGTTGTCACCCAGGAAGGGGGATAACCCTGACAGACTGGACAGAAGAAGAAATAACAATTGGATTCAGTAGTCTGATGTCACACCGCCCGGCAACGGCGGCCATCTTGGTTCTAAACAAAGAAAATCATTACTTTTTATTCTTCATGCTGGCTAGAACTTTTCATATGCCTTGTGATCAGAATGTGTAAAAGTCAAAACATTATCAAATTTATGGGGTTTTTTTTTCCCTCTGGATACGCTTTTATGCTCGCCGGGGAAATATTTCATACGGGCGTCCGCCATTGTTCGGATAGTTTAGAGCCAGTGTTACTAAGTTACCATGCGTCATTAGGAAGGAAGTGACGTTACGACTGTTGAAGAGTATTATTAATATTTACTGAATTATGTCCCCTTAATTACTCGGTGGTGTTTCATCAACACGACATCAGGGTGGAAAGTTGGGAGCGCCAGTGACCTCTGACCTCTGTCCTCCGTCAGCTTTTCGGGAATTACATTGACCCGAGAGCAGAAAATACCGGGTCTATGAGATCGTTATTCGGGGTCATTCGGGGTCATCGAATTATTGATTTCGGTTTTTAAAATTGTATAATGTGCGGCTATGTTGTCTTGTGGTCGGTATGACACTCACTTTCGGATCGGAAGTTCCTGGGTTCGAGTCTCGGGCATAGTTGAGTCCTTGGAAAAGGCTCTTTACTCTTATCCTCTCACCGTACTCAGGTAAAAAATGATTAATGACCGTTAACAGCATTGTAATATCGCCTAACAGGCGTCATGTCCCGTCCTACATGTTAAATGTTGCTGTCGACCAGGGACCCCTTGTAAAGCGCTTTGAGCAAATTTAGTGGATATTGCTTTATATAAAGCTCAATTTTAATTTTAAAATTGGTTATGCTTGGAGCTTTCAGCGTTTACATTTTCGTTGAGAAATTAACATAAAACCAACTATTATTTAAGAAATAAATACTTACAGCACATAACAAATGACGCCGACACTCCACATGTCAGTAGAAAAGCTGACCTCGTCATAGTTTATAACTTCCGGGGCGATGAACTCGGGCGTCCCTAGCAACACCTTGGTGCTGTCTCCGGGCTTGAAGATCCTGGCCAGGCCGAAGTCGATGATTTTGATACGGTTGGAATTTTCCGCTATGCACAGGATGTTTTCGGGTTTGAGGTCAAGGTGAAGGACGTGTGAGGAGTGCATGTAGGACACGCCTTCACATATCTGACGTAGGAAATGAACACAGTCTCTCTCAGTTAACACGAAGTCTTCACCAATGACACGCTCAAACAACTCTCCTGCTCCGATACTGAGAAAAGGGAAAAGAAAATAAAGACATTAATTTAAAAATAAATTAAATAAATAAATTGAGCTTTGTACAGCGCAATATCCACTAAATGTGCTCAAAGCGCTTTACAAGGGGTCGCTGGTAAACAGCAACATTTAACATGTAGGACAGGACATGACGCCTGTTAGGCGATATTACAATTTTTCGGACAAAGACAAGAGAGAATGTGAGTAAAAAGCCTTTTCCAAGGACTCAACTATGCGCCGAGCACGAGGCTCGAACCCAGGACATTCCGATCCGAAAGCGAGTGTCATACCACTAGACCACATAGCCGCACGTTTACCCGTAGGTACGTATGCTATAGACAAAAACAAACCAAGAACAATAAATGGATGTCCAGGTCAGACGCAGAAAGTGGCGATGGGTTGGTTGGCCATACCCTGCGGAAAGAGACCTGTAATATAACCAAGCAGGCTCTTGAATGGAGCCCACAGGGCAAGAGGAAACGGGGCCGCCCAAAACAGACGTGGAGGGGAAGCCTTCACAGAGATTTGAGCGTCTCCAATCTTACCTGGAGTGAGGCAAAGGTCTGTGCCAAGGACAGAAGAAGATGGAAGAGTACTGTTGAGGCCCTATGCTCCGCCAGGAGCCAAGAGGCATCAGTCAAGTAAGTTAAGTCACGTATGCGAAAGATGGTGATATTTAGAAGGTGGAAAAAACATCTTAAGAGTGTTTATCTGTGCCATGTGTTTAGATAAAATACTCACGGCATCAGCTAGCTGGATATAATTCTAAATCTAAATCGAAATTCCCTTTATTCATCCCATAGGGGAAATTTGTCTTTAGGGTCTATTCCAAGGGAGGGACTGGAATAACACAGGCATCAGCTGCAGAGCAGCGCCGCAACGTGAGCTAATTAAGGTGACTTGCTCAAAGCCACACAGCGCAGTGGCGGGTGATCGAACTCAGTACATTTCGGATGCGAAGCAAAGATCATACCGCTGAGCCACGCTGGTGGTGGTGATGGAAATAATGGTGATGATGATGATGATGATGATGATAACGATGGTGATAAAGACTACAACCAAGTCAAACGTCGCCAATACGACCATTGGAAGGAAATTACATCAGAATAAACAAGGCCTTTCACTCTTCAAGACAAGGTAACAATACATGGGACATAACTCTGTAATTACTAAACATTACATTACAATTACACAGTTATTTCCCTTTGACCACATTCAACAAACTCCCACCAGCAACTAATTGGACTTACAATTCCATGACCAGCACCATCTGGCGGGGCGATTCAAAGGCGTCCCACAACATCAACAGTTTCGGGTGTCTCAGTCTGTTCATCACCTCGACTTCTTGACGGATTGCCGCTTTGTCTATTTCTCGGCATTTTATCACTTTGGCCGCCCAAGTTCGACTTTGGCTGTCTGACTTTTGCGTACATTTGTAAACTATGCCAAATTTACCCCTGTGACAAAGAGAACAAAAAAAAAAAAAAAGAAAAAAAGGAAGGTAAATACAAAACATTATCATTATTATTATTATTATTATTATCATCATCATCATCATCATCATCATCATCATCATCATCATCATCATCATCATCATCATTATTATCATTATTATTATTATTATTATTATTATTATTATTATTATTATTATTATTATTATTATTATTATTATTATTATTATTATTATTATTATTATTATTATTATTATTATTATTATTATTATTATTATTATTATTATTATTATTATTATTATTATCATTATCATTATTATTATTAATATTATTATTATTATTATTATTATTACTATTATTATTATTATTATTATTATTATTATTATTATTATTATTATTATTATTATTATTATTATTATTATTATTATTATTATTATTATTATTATTATTATTATGATCACTGTTGCTGCTGCTGTTGTTTTGTTATGACTGCTGCCGTTTAAAACGTGTATGTAATTTTATATTATATCATGTTGGCTTCAGTTAAAAACTCGGTGTCTATGTTGAAATACAAATGGCATAAATTGTTATTTAAAGGCCATGGATAATAAATTGTTACTCTTTGTGGTTGAGGAAACAACTCACTCTGCAGTCGTTTGAAAGGGAGATAACTACGATTGACACTAGGTAAATAATAATAGATGTTGTGTAAGAATTTAAAATTGTGCCATTCTGTTTTGAAGGCCTAACTCACCCTACGACCTTGAATACTGGTTGTGTTTTCGTAACTGCCTATTTATTGTCTACTGACAAAGATCAAAGGTCGAAATGTCATGTGTTTTAGCCTCGTTTCTATTCATTGTGCGGCTATATGGTTTGTGGTATGACACTCGCTTTCTGATCGGAAGGACCTGGGTTCGAGCCTCTCTCGGGCATAGTTGAGCTCTTGGAAAAAAAAGTTCTTTACTCGCATTCTCTCAACGTACTCATGTGTAAAATGAGTACCTGGCCGTTAACAGCGTTGTATCTGTTAGAAAAAAAAATGGTATATCGCCTAATAGGCGTCATGTCCCCGTCCTAAATGTTAACTGTTAGTGTTGGCCATGGATATCCATGTAAAGCGCTTAAAGCACATTTAGTGGATAGTGTGCTATATAAAAGCTCAATTATTTTTTAAAGATTAAAATGCTTTGTGTCGCGTGTAGAAGAGTGTTTCAAAATGCTCCAAATTCACAGAGGAAAAGTCACCCAAATTGACGGTATAGGGAATGATATTAGCAGAAGAGTAGCGTCCCTTGATTGTACGTCACCGGCGGAAAAGTTATTAGAGAGAGAACGCCATGTTGGTTGTGCGCATGCGTCTCTCGTCCTCGCGTCCAGTGAAAGCGGCATGAGCAGACACTTCACAGAAAGCGAGGACGAGAGAGACGCATGCGCAACACCATTTTAACCTTCTCTCTTTAAGGTGACGTCCAATCAAGGGACGCTACTCTTCCGCTAATCTCATTCCCTATATCAGAAAATAATTTGATTACAACTAGACATGAAAACTTACTTTCCAACAACAGGTCCCAGGTCATACAGATCTTCAAACTTCTCTGCCTTCTTGAGATGGACCTCTCTGGGGTCAAAGGGCAGCTCGTCTGGAACAAGAAATGAAACCAGTTGTTTGAAATAAATACATTATAAAAAAAAATAAATAAAATTTTAGGGTCCTATAGGGAATGAGATTAGCGGAAGAGTAGCGTCCCTTGATTGGACGTCACCGGTGGAGAAGTTATTTGTTAACAAACCAACTACAAGCCAAGCGCTCCAAATACAAAATTTATTATTCATATTTCTGTACAAAAATGCATAACGTTGATTATGATATGCATTTTTGTACAGAGATATGAATAGTAAATTTTGTATTTGGAGTGCTTGGCTTGTAGTTGCTTTGTTTACAAAAAACTTCTCCCCCGGTGATGTCCAATCAAGGGACGCTACTCTTCCGCTAATCTCATTCCCTATTACTTGTGAACAAGACGCGCCATATGTTTCTATATCTGTCGTGTGTCTGGTTTTAAGTGACATGTCGTGACATATTCAATTATAATTCAAATGTTTAAAAAGGAGCGGGACAGCGTGGCTCAGCGGTATGGTATTTGCTTCGTACCCGAAAGGTAATGAGTTCGACTACCCGCCGCGTTGTGTGGCCTTGAGCAAGTCACCTAGCCTTAGCTCACTTTGCGGCGCTGCACTGCGGCTAACGCCTGGGTTATTCCATCCAGTCTTACCTTGGAATAGACCCTAAAGAAAAATTTCCCCTTAGGGATGAATAAAGGGAATTTATTTATTTATTTATTTTATTTATTTATTACTTTACATAATGTTGTCTACAGTTAATTTGGCATTGAGTAAAGTTAACTTACAAATAATGAAAGCTATTTAATAATTTTAATGCATTAAAGTTTTTCCGGTTGTAACAGATAATTTAAGTATGAAGATAATGGCATGTTTATGGACTTTGGTGAGATTATTAGGTTCTCTATCGTTTATGTAGAGTACATAGATACCCACAAAGATAAAGTACGCATGCAAACTGGAGTTAATGAGGGGATATATATATATATATATATATATATATATATATATATATATATATATATATATATATATATATATATATATTCAAACACTTCGTTCCAAACAATTCGTATGGAGTAAGAATTTTTTCTTCGGACATTCTTATTGATTACGCCGACTGAGGACGTGGAATAAGCCCACAGAAACGAACGTCTCGGCCATAAAATGTGAGTGACAATTCGTATTCTATATATATATATATATATAATATATATATATATATATATATATATATATATATATATATATAGTTCGAAGATGACGTCACTCTGGTCTTTGTTATTGTTTTTTGCCATCCGCGTTCATGAGAAATGCTCACTGAACTGTATTAACCCGACTATAAACGTTCATGGATACACACAGTTTTGTGTGTTTCCCGTTATATTGCCATCCGGAAGTATAACGGACCAACACACAAAACATTGTGTAATCATGAACTTTTATAGTCGGGGTAATACAGTTTAGTGAGAATCACTTACAAACGCGGATGGCAAAATACAATAACAAAGGCTTGAGTGACGTCATCTTCGTTCTATATATAGCCCGAAACCGTGGCCTTCGCTGAAACTGACCAAAAGATGACGTCAAAATGCCAGTCTTTGGCGACAAATGAAAACAAATCGTGAGTTGTATTCAATAGTTCAACCAATGGAATCAACCTGGAAAATGACGTCAAACTATAAGTCTTAGAGGTTCTAGTGTCAGGTGTAGTATGCATTTGGCTAAGAAGCTCACAACATTGCCATCCGGAAGTATAACGGACCAACACACAAAACTGTGTGTATCCACGAACGTTTGTTTATAGTCGAGTTAATACAGTTCAGTGAGAATTACTCATAAACGCGGATGGCAAAAAAACAATAACAAAGACCTGAGTGACGTCATCTCCGAACTATCTATACGTTTTTTTTAATAAACGCCTTGCATGAGCTTCAACGTTGCTTCGTACTGAATGTTATAAAACATATGCATATTATACATTATAATAATCATAATATAAATCTAGATATTATCAACCATTTACCCGTGATGTTCAATGTACAGTGTTGTACTTACATACCCTGTATCAAATAGTTTTTTATTGAATAATTTATGAGCCTTACTGAAATAACATACCATATGTGACCCATCGTCTCAAAACGGTATTATATCGGTACGAACCAGATGCTTAAGGGGCGGTTTGGGTCTTTTCTAAAAAAATTTTAATTACCTATATTGGGGGGTTTTAATCATTCTGTATCATCAATATAGGTTAAAAAACAACATTTATGGTGAAAATTTTTAATTATCTGTGTTGATACCCATTTTGCGACCTAATTTGGGGGTCTGACATCAAAAAATTTAACAATCTTGTGGCAAACGTTCCACAAAAACTAATGAAGGAATGACCTCCATATCCTTCCCTCTTGTCAACATTGTACCATAGTGTGTCACCATAGAGAGATTTTACGGCTTTAGCTTATGGAATTTTTATTAGATCATTACAAAGTTGAGAATCAAAATGTTATGACAAAATTGATGTAAAAAATTCAGATTTAGGATTATAATTTAAAATTCACAAATCTTATCAAAAATATCTCTCTATGGTGACACAATACATTATCTCTGTGATAACTGTGAAAATTTTCAGACAATTTCATTGAATAGATTCTGAGAAACGTTTGACACAGTTTCCCATACCCTTAGAAAAATGACATATTGAGAAAATAGCAAAATGGCTTCCCGTTTTTCACACTTTTCTTACTATCTGTACCATTTTCGACTGTATATTTCGTGCCTTTACAGTCTACTTTAAGAATTTGGACTTCAATTATATTATTTCTAAGATAATAAAATATCATTTTCCACCAAAATCTCAAAATCAAAATTTTGAAGGATTTTCCTAATAATTAGACCCAAACCGCCCCTTAATAGCCAAATTTAATGTTAAACTGGTCAAAAATATAAATTGTTGGCATTCGCACCCTAAAATATGGTTGCCATTCTCCTCAATAAAATATACAAACTCAACACAAGTCTGATATTTCTGGCTATTAATTCAATTTTCAGCATCTTTACCAACCCGATTAATACCGTTTTGAGGCGAATGGTCACATATTGTCCTATCACGTTCTCTGTACTGTTGTACTGTAATCAAAATTGTCTTTTCATCCCACTCATTGAGTGTGATGAATCACTCAACATGAATTTGGTGGCAGTGATGAAGAATTAATTTAAAAAAACAGCTTATAATGTGTTTAAATAAAATACATACCATTTCTGCCCGCTATAGATAGTATGAAGTTGACGTCACCCCGGTCTTTGTTATTGTTTTCTGCCATCCATGTGTATAAGTAATTCTCACTAAACTGTATTAACCAGACTATAAACGTTCATGGATACACACAGTTTTGTGTGTTGGTCCGTTATACTTACGGATGGCAATGTTATGACCTTCTTCGCCAAGCGCATACTATCTACATACCTAATGTGTATGTTTATCACATATTATATTTCATTATATTCTCGTCCCTAAGCAACCCCCGCTGCATTAGGTATGAACAAAATAACGTTTCTTCGTGTAATGTTCATTTATCGGATTTAACAAAGTGTAAAATGTTTATAGAACAATTTCAATTGGGCCTAGCCATTCCAGCCCAATGGAATAGACGTATAAATTATGTTGATTACGTCCCTTTACAACGTGGCCTCAAAAGATTTCAAGAGTTATCGTCGTTTGTTTCTTGTTTTGTTTTATTTATTTTATTTTATTTTTTTTTGTTTTTTTTTTTGGGGGGGGGGGGGGGTTGTTTGATTAATTTTTTGTTTTGTTTTTTTTACATTTTTTAAAATTTGGGGTGGGGTGGGGTGAGTGAGTGAGAAGGACTAGAGTGTGTGTGTGTGAGGGGGGGGGGGGTGTTTTTGATTAATTTTTTTGTTTTGTTTTTTTTTTTACATTTTTTAAAATTTGGGGGGGGGGGGGTGTGAGGAGAAGGACTAGAGTGTGTGTGTGAGGGGGGGGGGGGTTGGGCGGGGGAGGCTGTTATTTCTATAATAAGCATTCTACTTCCTTCCAAATCTAATACAGCTACAGAATGGAGAGAGGGCTGGTCAGAAAGAGAAGAAAAAAAACCAACTCCAATATTAACAAAATTGACCAACGTGAAAGTAATAAAGTTAGATTGATACTTTCCAAACAGTCTATCAAATACTGCGTCTCTAATAAATGTGTATACTGTTATGGTGTATTATTATTATTATTGACCTATTGCCCTTTGCAATTGTATTACTAATGTTTTACCTCCATGAATAATACACTGAATTCATTTAGTTACTTCTCAATAATGTCACAATTGAATACATCTTAACTCACTCAAACCTAGAGATTTTTGCTACATTTAAAAATTGGAAAAAAGATTATTAAAAATGAGCATGTACATAGATAGTTTTATTCAAATACCATTAACATGCAAAAACTAAAATCATTAGCTTTGATACAACGCCTATAATTTGTCTCAGAAAAAAATGTAATAAATAGGCATGGGGTAAAAGTAAACCCTGGTAAATTATTACGGATGTAGTCGGTGTTACAGTTGAGTGAGTTAAGAATACATTATATTCGTATCATTAGTTAACTACACTTGTGCATTGACGTTATATTACATAATGTATATTCTTGTTTATGTATATTTCTATACTGCCATGTTTAATATTACTAAGTCTGTGATATAGATAGTTCGAAGATGGCGTCACTCAGGTCTTTGTTATTGTTTTTTGCCATCCGCGTTTATGAGTAATGCTCACTGAACTGTATGAACCTGACTATAAACGTTCATGGATACACACAGTTTTGTGTGTTGGTCCGATATACTTCCCGATGGCAATGTTATGAGCTTCTTAGCCAAGCGCGCATACTATCTCTATGATTTAAAGAGTTGGAAATAAAGTAGCTTGTTGACTGGCCACCAACGAGTGTCTTCCCTGTCAGTCTTTGTGTTTTCTGCCTTTGGTGGATAACTCTCTCCATACCGATGAATTTCAGTATTTTACCAAAAAAAGGCAGGCTTGCCCGGCAGAAAAATTGATATTTTAAACTCAAAACACGCTCTCTACAAAACAACTTTATGTTCTTATTAATTCAACAAAGATTATTCTTCAAAGCTTGCGATGTACAAAATTAATCTGAATAAGAAAAAAAATGTATATTGTGTCGTAACAAATGTAACGATTTTGCTGTAGGTGGTAAGGAGAGGGTTAACATATTATTATTACAATATAATGTTACATTTATTGTCACATCGGTAACGGGTGCTGTGTAAGTTCTGACTAAATATCAAAATGTATAACGACTAAATTATTTTTCTAAACGAGCCACACACCTGGTCCAATCTATATTAGAGATAATGGTAATACTGGTAAATGCAAATTGCAAAGGTCAAAGGTTTAACAGGATAGAACATATCACGTCATTACAGACAATTTAGAGGAATGGCTTCAAAGGGGGATTAAACTCTTGTAAATTAAATTTTAAACATTTTAATAATGAGCTTTTCTAGAGAGCAACATCCACTAAACGTGCTCAAATCGCTTTACAACGGTGTCCCTGGCCAGCAGCAACAGTTAACATTTAGGACGGGACCTGACGCCTGTGAGGCGAGATTACATTTTTTTTTCGGACAGAGACAACGCTGTTAACGGCCAGGTACTCATTTTACGCCAAAGTAAAATGAGAGAATGTGAGTATAGAGCCTTCTCCAAGGACCCCACTGTGCGCCGAGCGAGGCTCGAACCCAGGCCCTTCCGATCCGAAAGCGACTGTCATACCACAAGACCATAATATTATAGTCGAACAAAAAAACAATAGCTATTAAGAAAAAATTCCTAAATACAAGAATAATGTCGAAATTGAGAGTTTGAAAAAGACTAATTTAGACTCTCAATAAGCGGAAGTGCGCATTGCGCAATATTTAAATTTTAATCAACACGACCATCATCGTAACCGTCGATAACAGCATCACCATCATCATCATCATCATCATCATCATCATCATCATCATCATCATCATCATCATCATCACCATCATCATCATCATCATCATCATCATCATCAATTTATCACCATCATCACCATCATCATCATCATCATCATCATCATCATCATCATCATCATCATCTTCATCATCATCATCATCATCATCATCATCACCATCATCATCATTACCATCATCATCATCATCATCACCATCTTAGTGAAAACTTATGATGAATAATATATTATGGGAATAAATGAACAGATAATTTGCGATTATAAAAAATTGTAGAAATATTTTTGTTTACATAAAACTGATTTCAACCGATACCACAACCAACCAAATAAGTTAATATCGAAATATAAATTGTGACCAAAGTCGCAACAAAAGTCGCGCAGGGGCATTGGAAATTGCTAAGATTATATATAATATTTCAGTCTTAAGTATCAGGTTAATTTCGACATGCATATTACCGTTTTGAGGAGATTGGTAACCAGATCAATAAATATTGCGATATAAATAGCATTTCAAATTATTCAAAATAAATGGTTATAATATAGCATAGCAGGGCGATTTTATTAGTAATGAAAAGTGCCAAGTTTTTCTTACCAGGGTTCACTGACCGAGAAAGGAAAGCAAAGGGCAGAAATATATACTATATTATATAATATATAAAAAAGTGATTGTTTCCTGAATATATTTTTGAAGAAGGTAAAAAACACACTGAATCATGCATTTAGTATAGGGAAAGGAAAGGAAAGGAAAAGAAGGTGTGGGGGAGGGGGGTGGGGGGGGGGTGATGAGATGAAGTTGACGTGTTCATAGTTGCAGGTCTGATAATCGACCACAATAGGATTCAATAGTCGTAACGTCACTTCCTTCCTAATGACGCATGGTAACTTAGTAACACTGGCTCTAAAGTATCGGAACAATAGCGGACGCCGTATGAAATACTTCTCCTTCGAGCATAGAGGAAAAAAAAAAACAACATAAATTTGATCATGTTTTGACTTTTACACATTCTGATCACAAGACATATGAAAAGTTCTAGCCAGCTTGAAGAATGAAAAGTTTAGAACCAAGATGGCCGCCGTTGCCGAGCGGCGTGACATCAGACTACTGAATCCAATTGCAGTATTGAAGTTTTAAACAGCCCTTGTCAAACATTGGTTAGATAAGAATAGAGTTTGACAATGTTGGAATTTAGAAAAATATAGAAAAATTGGATGTGAAATGAGGAGAAAGGATGTTTGAAAACTTTATGGTCAAATAATAAGAATCTAAAGAAGGAATGAGATTAGCGGAAGAGTAGCGTCCCTTTATTGGACGTCACCGGCGGAGAAGTTATTAGATAGAGAACGTCAATATGGTTTTGCGCATGCGTCTCTCGTCCTCGCTTCCGGTGAAAGCGGCATGAGGCACTTCACCGAAAGCGAGGACGAGAGAGAAGCATGCGCAAAACAATGTTGACGTTCTCTCTGTAAGGTGACGTCCAATCAAGGGACGCTACTCTTGCGCTAATCTCATTCCCTATAAAAAAATCTACGATGTATTTTAAAGTTTTACGAGTGATTGAAATTCTTTTAATTTTTATGATTCATTGAATAACATATTACTGTAAACCATGTTTCAAAACGAGTTTAATGGGTGTCTAAAGTCGTAAAAATAGCCATTACAAAATTACAAAAGAATATGATATCAAATTTTAAAACATTTCATTATCATTAAAAAAGATAACGATGATGATTTATAATTTGAATAATGACATCCACAAGTGACTAATTGTCTTACTCCGCTATCATGTTAAAAAAAAAAGAACTTTTATAAATATCCACTAAACGTGCTCAAAGCTCTTTACAAGGGATCCCTGGCCAACAGTAACATTTAACATGTAGAACGAGACATGACATGACGCCTGTTAGGCGATATTACAAGTGTTTTGTTTTTTTCGGAAAGAGACAACGCTGTTAGTAGTAGTAGTAGCCAGGTATTCATTTCACCCCTGAGTACGATGAGAAAATATCAGTAAAGAGCCTTCTCCAAGGACTCAACTATGCGCTGAGCAAGGCTCGAACCCAGGGACCTTCCGATCCGAAAGTGAGTGTAATACCACGAGACCTCATAATATTGTGTAGGGGTCAAACATAGACCTGTAAGTTGAATCGAAATCCCAAATAATAAGAATAACATCTTTCTATCTGAGTAGAGAAAAAGTTATGACTTTCATTATTCTCAATAAAATCATTTCCAGTTACTGTAATGTGAGCAATATCGTCTAACTTTTTAGAATATCTGATTTATATTAACATAACCTCGAATTGAGACGCTAAATCTCTTTGAAAAAGCAAATTTTGGGGAAATTGAGATGAAACACGAAATGAAGCGAAAATAATAATTGAAAAGCAAAGCAGGGTACCCAATCAACCCATGACATCAATTAATAATACTTAATAATATTAAATGAAATTGAAATATAGATGAAATGTATTATAATATAAAAAGAAGCAGCGGAAATATGTGACCCCTCGTCTCAAAACGGTATTATGTCGGGATGGACCAGATGCTAAAAGGTCGAATTATACTTAAACTGCTCAAACATATAAAACGTTGGTATTTACCACAGTAAAATATGACACTCCTTCTCCTCTATAAAGCAAAATAAATTAAACTCAAGTCTGATAGTTCTGGCTACAAATCCCATTTTCAGCATCTTAATCATCCCGATTTAATACCGTTTAGAGACGAGGGGTCACATATAGAGAAGCAGGGGTCAAGGTCTTAAACCCATTGTGCACCTATTATTGCTCATGTATTCATTCATTTAGTCTAATTCCGCCGTTTTCAATCAATTGGAAATGAATTAATTTATCTTAAGAACTCACGAGAACAAAAGTTTGAAATGTGGTGATGGACGGACCTATGAAATCGCTTCTGGGCGGAGTTTAGTTTAGCCATGAGTGACGGTAGAAAACGAAAATGCGACTGCAGACATCAAAGGGTAGGCTTATATCATCAAAGGATGTCTACATGATTGACATGGCCATATAGGGAACTCATTATCTACTCCCCCAAAAATAATCTGAACACTAGAGGGTTAATTTACTAAGCGTTGCATGTATTTTGGTTGTTTTCATTACAATTAAACTATTTCGAAAGGCCACTGACGTTTGCTGGTTATCAAACATTGAAACCCATCTTGAATGAAAAGTTCGGAAATCTTGAAATTTTGGACACAGTTCGGAGACAATGCAAGAAATGTGATACTTATAGATAGTTCAAAGATGACGTCATTCAGGCCTTTGTTATTGTTTTTGCCATCCGCGTTTGTGAGTTGTTCTCACTAAACTGTATTAACCAGACTATATAAGTTCATGGTTACACAGAGTTTATGTGTTGGTCCGTTATACTTCCGGATGGCAATGTTGTGAACTCCTTGGCCAAGCGCATTCTATCTATAGATAATGTGCGCTTGGCTGAGAAGCTCACAACATTGCCATCCAGAAGTATAACGGACCAACACACAAAAATGTGTGTAATCTTAAACGTTTATATTCGGGTTAATACAGTTTAGTGAGAATTCTCACTTAACTGTACAATAACAAAGACCTTGGTGACGTCAACTTCGTTCTATCTATAGATAGAACGAAGATGACGTCATTCAGGTCTTTGTTATTGCTTTTTTTTTTTTTTTTTTTTTTTGGCATCCACGTTTATGAGTACTTCTCACTAAACTATATTAACCAGACCATAAAAGGTCATGGTTACACATAGTTTTGTGTGTTGGTCCATTACACGAGTACTTCCAGATGGCAAAGTTGTGAGCTTTTTAGCCACGCGCATACCATCTATACAATCTGATAAGGAAAAAATACTAGAGCTGGCACTGGGTCTTCAAAATTGCAGTTCACATAGACACCTTTTCACAACTTGACCAGAAAAGTAAGTTTGATTACAGTAGGGTAGAATGGGAGCGATCTATATTCATGTTTTCGTCCAACCTGGTCATCGATCACGTGATTTGTTGCTGTCCAACGATTGGATATTTCTTCAGAAATGTAAACACGTTGCTTTGGTTATGAAAGTTGTAAACACACCCATGTGTCAAGCTGAACAAAATAACCAATCGTGATGTTAGATATTTCAAAAACTGTGGACACTTTTCACTAAGTGGGTCACTTTGAGCACATTTTGCAATGTGACCAATGACCTCGAGCACATGGAAAGTTAATACAGATAGTTCGAAGATGACGTCACTCAGGTCTTTGTTATTGTCTTTTGCCATCCACGTTTATGAGTAATACTCACTGAACTGTATTAACCCGACTATAAACGGTCATGGATACACACAGTTTTGTGTGTTGGTCCGTTATACTTCCGGATGGCAATGTTATGAGCTTCTGAGCCAAGCGCATACTATCTATATTACATTTCCATGTGCTCGAGATCATTAGTCACATTGCAAAGTGTGCTCAAAATGACACACGTAGTGAAAAGTGTTCAGAGTTTGAGAAATATCTAACGCTACAAAAGGATTCAATAGTCGTAACGTCACTTCCTTCCTAATGACGCATGGTAACTTAGGAACACTGGCTCTAAACTATCGGAACAATGGCGGACGCCCTTATGAAATATTTCTCCGGCGACCATAAAAGCGTATCCAGAGGAAAAAAAAAACATACATTTGATCAGGTGTTGACTTTTACACATTCTGATCACAAGACATATGAAAAGTTCTAGCCAGCTTGAAGAATAAAAAGTAATGATTTTCTTTGTTTAGAACCAAGATGGCCGCCGTTGCCAGGCGGCGTGACATCAGACTACTGAATCCAATTGGTCATTGTGCTCAGCATGACTCATGGGTAATGTTTTCAACTTTCATGAAACAAAGCAGCATGTTTAGATAGATACAATAAGAAATGTCCAATCGTTGGACAGTAACAAATCATGTGATCGATGACCAGGTTGGACGAAAACATGAATATATATATATATATATATATATATATATATATATATATATATATATATAGATCGCTCCCAATGTTATAAATATAATTGTAATAATTGTTACAAGATTATAATTTATGAAGTTCTTTACCTGGACTTCTATACTCCACAGATGGAGTAAATACTTCGGGACAGCCTGCAAAAATAAGGGGGGCGTGAGGTCAAAGGTTAAGAAGCTGCAGCTACCGGTGCAAGCAAACCCAGGAAAATGTTATACAAAAAAAATTATATAAATACATATACAAAAACACACACACACACACACACACACACACAAACAAACAAACAAACAAAACAACCAAATAAGGCCAACAATAATAGGGAATGAGATTAGCGGAAGAGTAGCGTCCCTTGATTGGACGTCACCCATAGTCATTGACGTCACCGGCGGAAACGTTATTAGAGAGAGAACGTCATGTTGGTTGTGCGCATGCGTCTCTCGTCCTAGCTTCCGGTGAAAGCGGCTTGAGACACTTCAAAACCAAATTAACGTTCTCTCTCTAAGGTGACGTCCAATCAAGGGACGCTACTCTTCCGCTAATCTCATTCCCTATAACACATAGGAAGTTAACTTCGTCCATTCTCAACATTAATAGCAACAAACTAAAAAAAAAAAAAATAAATAAATGAAAAAAACAAAAATAAAAAATAAACACAAAAAACAGGGAACCAAAACATAAGAAAAATCATCAAAAACCAAAACACAACAAATAAACAAACGAAAAAATAAATACTTAAGGGGATAAATGACGTAGATAATACTACTTAATGACAACTAGATCTAGTACTGATGCAAATGAACACAGATTGATGTGCTGGTTGCTAAATCAAGCACTACAATAATAAACACAATAGTCAAATACTTCATTCAACAAGATTGATATATTATTGTTGTTATTCCAAGTAGAGAAGCTATTTCCAAATCCCCTACTTATAAAATCGTGAATAATGAGAGTTATTTCCAGTTACATTATTATTAGTATTCCTTCAACTCTTCAATGTTGCCAATAAATAGGGTTTCAACAGTCGTGACGTCACTTCCCTCGTAATGACGAATAGTAACTAGTTCGAAATTATCGGGAAAATGGCGGATGCCATTATCTCCATCACCCCCGCCCTTATGAAATACTTCTCCGAAGAGCATGAAAGTGTATCCCGAGGAGAAAATCATTAAAAATCTGATCATGTTTCGGCTTTTATACATTTTGATCACATGACATGTGAAAAAGTTCTATTGCCGGCATGAAGAATAAAGAGTACTGATTTTCTTTGTTTAGAACCAAGCTGCTGGTTGCTGGGCGGACGTGACATCAGACTATGGCGGATACCATTATCTCCATCATCGCCCTCATGAAATACTTCTCCGACGAGAATAAAAGTGTTTCCAGAGGAGAAAATCAATTTAAATCTGATCATGCTTTGACTTTTATACATTCTGATCACAAGACATGTGAAAAAATTCTAGCCAGCATGAAGAATACCGATTTTCTTTGTTTAGAACCAAGCTGCTGGTTGCTGGACGGACGTGACATCAGACTATTGAATTCTATTGAACACGACATAGATGGTACCGTTTAAAACGACTTATAAAGAGTGTAATATAGGAAGTCTCTCCTTAAAACTAGCATTCTATTCAAGTATCATAGTCTCTATAAATATAATAATAACTTTACAACTTGCACGAGGAAAGTGCCTTTCAAAAACTCACTGAGTCACGCCCAGACTAGAAATATCTAAATAAATTCACACTCGCTTAAGAATCTAAAAAGGTGTGAAGTATCTAAACAGCGCCTGACAAAACAGATATCAAAACAAAACAAAACAAAAAAATACAGAAAAAAAGCATCACTAAAAAAATTCAGGGACTGTTTCGACTTAATCTGTAAAGCCCCCCATAGACGCCGACATCCGCTGGTAGCGGGACGGATGACCTATCGCTGTGACCCGATCCCTGCGTTTATCGCAGATGATTTTTGCCCACATACGGGGAGATATTTTTTTAGGCGATCGGCGATCGGGGGCGTGGCAGTATAAAAAAGTGGACAATTTTTTTCGGATTTTCGCTGTTTTCACGTCGGATTCGTGATCAGCGTCAAATTTACAATAGGTTTGATACTAAGAACTGTGTGTTTACTCCAAAAATTGGTGAAATTAGAAATAAATTTTAATTAATATTGAGGCTACGATCCCAGTTACTGTCTGTTATTCTATCTTTCGTCTTGCGCACAATAGTGATTACTTCTCACTAAATTATATCAATTAGACTGTTGAAGGAACGAAATTGACATCATTCCACTCTTTGTTATTGTATTAAGGCAGTCATTTTGGTAATTAGTTCTCACTAAATTATATCAATCAGACTTTTAACGTTCAAGGTTACTTGTAGTTTTGTGTGACGGTACGTTATTTCCGACTGGTGGATGTTGTGAGCATTTTACCTAAACTCATAGCATCAATAACCGTCCAAGATATTCCGTCATATGTAGCAATAGCTATAAGAGAGAGAGAGAGAGAGAGAGAGAGAGAGAGAGAGAGAGAGAGAGAGAGAGAGAGAGAGAGAGAGAGAGAGAGAGAGAGAGAGAGAGAGAGAAAAGAGAAAGAGAGAAAAATTTACTTGCGCTATATATACCGCTATATTCAATAAAGGTGCTAAAATCACTTTATAAGGGTCTTTGGCCAACATAAAAACATGTTAGACGAGACATGACTGTTAAGCGATATTGCAATTGTTTCCCGACAGAGACGACGCTGTAAACAGCGAGGTACTCATTTTAACAGTGAACAAGGTGAGAGAATGCGAGTAAAGAGCCTTTTCCAAGGACTCAATTATGCGCCACTCAGAGCGGGACTCGAATCCAGTACCGTCCGATCCAAAGGCGAGTGTCATTTCACAAGATCACATGCATAGCCGCACAAAAAAGTGATGAGAGAATAGATTCATATGTATTGAAGGAGGAGAGAGCGGATGGAGTGAGTAAAGTTCTTGGATATTTATAGAAGGAACCAAATTGACGTCACTCATCTCATTGTTCTTGTTTTTAGACACCCATTTTTATGATTAGTTCTCATTAAAATATATCAGACTATAACGTTCAAGATTCCATGTAGATCTTTGGGCTGGAGTGATATTTCTGGCTGGCGGACTTTGTGAGTATTTTAATTTAACACAGAGCATCAATAGAAGGAATGAATTTGACGTTAGTCAACCCGTTGTTATTGCTTTTAGACAGCATTTTATAATTAACTTATCACTAAGTTATATCAATCAGACAATGAACGTTCGCGTTTGCAGTTTTATGTGTTAATATGTTATACCCCGATGGAGATGTCGTGAGTATTTTTCCAATACGCATAACATCCATACATTTGCAATCCGATTTAAGTTTAAAAGCAACGTAGACCACGGAAATTTTTCAATTTTGTGGACAATAAAGATTTGTTATTTATCGTCATTATTATTATTATTATTATTATTATTATTATTATTATTATTATTATTATTATTATTATTATTATTATTATTATTATTATTATTATTATTATTATGATTATGATTATTATTATTATTATTATTATTATTATTATTATTATTATTATTATTATTATTATTTATAAAACAAATCGACAGTGTTCCCGTGGCAGGTGAAACGGGTACTCCTCGGGACTACTCGCATTCGCACCCCCCCCCCCCCCCCAACCACCACCGCCACCACACACACGCACACAGTTCTTTTTTTTTTTTTTGGGGGGGGGGGGGGGGCGTTGTTTGTAGAGTATAATTCAGGGTTATAATGCCCACCCTGTCATCACGTAGTTAAGGCTTTTTGGCATCTGCCAATCCCAAATGTCTGTGTCAAGGTCGACCGTCATGTCGCGTCAACGGGTGAGGAGGAAAAAAAAAAAAAAGAACTGGCATATTATTATATCATTACATTGAAAATTATGAAAACTATTTTTTATTTTGTATGAAATCCTTTATAAATTTTACGATGATCAAGAACGAAACTTTTAACCTCTTCCTGGCGCAACATTTATAAAAATATTATTTTAAAAAAATAATAACACAGCATTTATTTGGCGCAATATTCACGTGCTCAAAGCGCTTTACAAGGGGTCCCAAGGCAACAGCAATATTAAACTTGAAAGACGAGGCATGACGCCTGTCAGGCGATGTGACATTTTTTCCTAACAAATTCAACGAACGGCCATATACTCATTTTACACCTGAGTACGGTGAGAAAATGTGAGTAAAGAGCATTTTCCAAGGACTCAACTCTGCGCAACGCAGAGCGGGTCTCGAAACCTGAACCTTCCGATCTGGAAGCGAGAGTCATACCACAAAACAGGGAGGAGCACTGTTCTGTCGGCCACATAACTTCAATATTAATTAAATTTTATTTCTAATTTCATCAATTTTTGGAGTAAAAACATAGTTCTTGGTATCAAACCTATTGTAAATTCGACGCTGATCACGAATCTGACGTCAAAACAGCGAAAATCCGAAAAAAAATTGTCCAATTTTTTATACTGCCACGCCCCCGATCGCCGATCGCCTCGAAAAATATTAAGCAAAGCGGGCTTTGCGAACGATGGACCGTACCTAGGTTTATCGGCCAGGTATTTGGCCACACACATTGCGTTTTCACCCCGGTTTGCCTGATCGTGGTTCGGACGCCTATCAAAATCGTGCGTGTATGGAGCCTTTTAGAGTACGAAGCAAAGACCGTACCGCTGAGTCACGCTCTCACCCCTCTTCCACATACACTCTTTCGTTTCGGAAAAAAAAAATGTGCGTGATTTTATTATCCTATATGTCCTCAACTTTATAATATATTCAGAGCACTCTTATTGCATTAGATAGAACGAAGATGACGTCACTCAAGCCTTTGTTATTGTATTTTGCCATCCGCGTTTGTGAGTGATTCTCTTAGCCAAGTGCATACTATCTATAGATAGTATGCCCTTGGCTAAGAAGCTCATAACATTGCCATCCGGAAGTATAACGGACCAACACACAAAACTGTGTGTATCCATGAACGTTTATAGTCGGGTTAATAGATAGTATGCAGATGACGTCACTCAGGCCTTTGTTATTGTTTTTGCCATCCGCGTTTGTGAGTTGTTCTCACTAAACTGTATTAACCAGACTATAAAAGTTCATGGTTACACAGAGTTTGTGTGTTGGTCCCTCGTACTTCCGGATGGCAATGTTGTGAACTTCTTGACCAAGTGCATACTATCTGTAGACACTTAGATAACCACTCCTCTCGGACAGTCGTCATAATGTAAACAATGGCAGTGATTGGTAAACATACCAAATTACACAGGTTTTACTACCGTTGGTATGTGTTGAAGTAAAATACCCACTGTTCTACCGCTTGATGAATAAAACCGACACATAAATCTGTATGCAAACTTAAACGTTTATATATGATCGAGAAAATCTCTCTCGTGCGGCTATGTGGTCTAGTGGTTGGACACTCGCTTTCGGATCGGAAGGTCCTGGGTTCGAGCCTCGCGCTCGGTGCATAGTTGAGTCCTTGGAAAAGGCTCTCTACTCACATTCTCTCACCATACTCAGGTGTAAAATGAGTACCTGGCCGTTAACAGCGTTGTCTTTGTCCGAAAAATTGTAATATCGCCTAACAGGCGTCATGTTAAATGTTGCCGTTGACCAGGGACCCCTTGTAATGCGCTTTGAGCACATTTAGTGGATATTGCGCTATATAAAGCTCACTTCTAATGTGATAACTAGTCGCCTTTTTGGTGGTTTGAAATTAATAACAATGATCAGAGAAAGATCGAACTCATTCATTTCATTGTTTATATACAAACAACTATGTTTGTCCGAGCACGTGTGAAGGTGTGTCACAAATTCCATGTTCTGATTGGTCAAAAATCTACTGTGTAATAGGACACGTGCTTACACAGCTAAAATGTTTATAGTTACACACACCTTTGTCTATTGCTACGATTGATGCGGATGGCACATCTGGTGAATATTTTACTAAAACGAATGAAATTAACAGAACGAATGAAGTTGACGTCACTCAGCTCATTGTTTAGACCGCCAGTCTGGTGATTAGTTCAAATTATAAAATATTAATCAGACTATATATAGATAGAATGCGCTTGGCCAAGGAGTTCACAACATTGCCATCCGGAAGTATAACGGACCAACACACAAACTCTGTGTAACCAAGAACTTTTATAGTCTGGTTAATCCAGTTTAGTGAGAACAACTCACAAACGCGGATGGCAAAAACAATAACAAAGGCCTGAGTGACGTCATCTTCGAACTATCTATTTCATGAAGTTGACGTTACTCGGATCTTTTTTATTGTTTTTTTTTTTTTTTTTTGCCATCCACGTTTGTGAGTAATTCTCATTTACTGTATTATCCAGACAAAAAAGTTGGATGGCAATGTTGTAAGCTTCTTAGCCAAGCGCATACTATCTATAAACATTAAAGATTACACATAGTTTTGTGTCCCTGTAGGATTCATCTGGCCGGCAGATCTGATCAGTATTTTACTTAAAGACTTTAATAATAATAATAATAATAATAATAATAATAATAATAATAATAATAATAATAATAATAATAATAATAATAATAATAAAAGGGGGTCCCCATTGCTCAGTTGGTAGAGCACTCGCTTCACAATCAAAGGGACCGAGATCAATCCTGGCTGTAGTAATTTTTTACTGACCCTACTGTCCACCCACCACTGATTGGGTAGCTGTCTCTTAGATCTGGAGGAAAGTACCTACTTTGCGATAGACTACTGCCCTATCCAAAGGTTAGTAAGCAATTGTTATTGTCCGTTTTACGCTATAGAAACCGGGATAAACTCCGGCTCCATGGGCCTAATGGCTCTGAAAAACAATTTTTAAAAATTCTAATAATAATAATAATAATAATAATAATAATAATAATAATAATAATATAATAATAATAATAATAATAATAATAATAATAAAATAATAATAATAATAATAATAATAAAAATGCTCTGTACATAACATGTAGATAAGTTACACTCAAATTTACTAACGCATGATTATCACAAGCACATCCGTGCACAATCAACGACACGAGCACCACTTCCCCTCAGACACACAACATACAAACACACACACACACACACACACACACACACACACACAAACACACGGCCACCTGTAATAAAGTACAAGTTGAATTAACGCCGCTAACACAATCAGCCGGATAGATATTAATTTAATCAAATTCAAAGTTGTGAGGTGTTTCTCAAAACTGCAGATTTCACTAGCATCTAGCAGACCTGTCATATGATTAATTTGTTGTCTGGATTCACTTCATTCCTGCCCGGTAGCCTAACGACATCCATGTTTGTTTCCTACTTTTGTTTGTTCAAGCAATGAATCTTTCGAACTTAAGCAGATGTTATTGTCTTGAATCACTAGCTATCTGTATCAAATATCATTACAAAGTATCATTACAGAGGAGGGCAGTGGTAAAGGAGAGAGGTCCCTGTCGCTATCTTGCTTTATTTACACAGAGGCCGTGGGTAGCAACATTATTCCAAACGATGGGACCTGC
>NC_088372.1:7315340-7332840 GCF_034508935.2 Berghia stephanieae | reverse complement strand
TTGAAACCTTTTCTGTTAAAGTCATTCACTGTAACAAATGTTAAATGCAGCTACAGCGAGCCTATTGTGTGCTCTTGAACCATGTCACTCACCTTCAGATTGGAAGATTCAGGGTTCAAGTTCCACTCTGATTGGTGAATTGTTGAGTCCATGGAAAAGGCTCTCTCTCTCTCTCTCACCCTCTCTTGGAAAACCCAAATTTAGATTATATAATAGTACTCAGGTGTAAAATGAGTACCTAGTTGTTAACAGCGTTGTCGCTCTGGGTGGGGTTCCTTACCTCCCATGGTGGGCAGGGAGGCACTCACTGTCTTCTATCCCCCTATATCTGTTTTCCAACATGCTTTCTGTCTTTGTCTTGGAATGAGATTACTTTGTCCTGGCCCGATACCCTAGCTGGAAGGGAAACAGTCAAATGTATAGTTAGAGTTTTGGAGATGATATTTTTTGTTTTGTGAATCATCTCTCTGTTATGCACTGTATTGTTGGTTTATTTTTACATATTATATATAATTTGTAAACATTTGAGTGTATCCCTCTTAGTGGGGACCTGTGCTTGTGTCTGGATGAGACTTTTAGGTGATCCCAAACTAAGTACTTTGATAGTGTGCTCTTGGAATATACATCTGTTTCCTATTTAAACAAATTCCCCTTTGTCTTACCTTTTCTTGGGTGCTTTAATTTTAATTCTATATAACTTTTTAGTATCCCATTATCTCCCTTTTTGCTGGCGCTGATATGACCTTAATGTGTTGCAAGCGCTGTAAAGCCCTTAAAAACAAAAACAAAAACAGCATTGTCTCTGTCCAAAAAAATTGTAATATCGCCTAACAGCGTCATGTCCCGTCCTACAAGTTAGATGTTGCTATTAGCAAGGGACCCCATGTAAAGTGCTTTGAGCACGTTTAGTGTATATTGCTCTATATAAAAGCTCAATTTAGATACTTTTTTCCTGATATTTTTTATATGTAAACTCGTCGCTTACAGTGATACGTGAAATCGACAACTATATTGATTCATTATTGTAATTAATTTTTTTCCTACTTTCTTCCCCACCCACTCAATATCTGCCCCCCCCCCCCTCCAAGACGACGATTACAGTGTGGCCTATTTCAATTTCAACACGATGACCAGTGATTTCTCTTTCGCCAAGTCTTCGTCCTATGTGTTTCTATCCCTTATGAAAAGGGGTTCGAGCACAACCACCGGCCCCAGGGTTGAACACTCGTGGGGGGTTAGCAAAGGTTTGTAGTGCAACATTCTCACTTTCTCCCAAATTCTAGAGGTGCCTAAATGTGTAGTAAAATAAAGAGATTAAAAATGACTCTTATAAAAGATCCAAAACAAAGGAAACGACGTTTTCAGCCTTTGGCCTTCTTCAAGTAAACAAGAAAAGGAAATATGTTGCACAGACACACAAACACACACAGACACACAAACACACACAGACACACAAACACACACAGAGACACAAACACACACAGACACACAAATACACACAGACACACAAACACACACAGACACACAAACACACACAGAAACACAGACACACACAGACACACAAACACACACAGACACACAAACACACACATACTCACATTTTTACCTGATATAGCCATTGTAAGATAACATAATAAATAAAATAAAAATAATATTCCCTTTATCCCTCCCATAGGGGAAATTTATCTCTAGGGTCTATTCCAAGGGAAGACTGGAATAACCCAGGCGTTAGCCGCAGTGCAGTGCCGCAAATTGAGCTAGGGCGAGGTGACTTGCTCAAAGCCACACAGAGCAGCGGCGGGTGATAAAACTTGGTAACTTTCGGGTATGAAGAAAAGACCGTACCGCTGAGGCACGCTGCCCCCATATTTCATTTTCTTCTTAAACTGAAGAAGGCCAAAGGCGGAAACTTCGTTTTCTTTGTTTTGGGTCTTTTATAAGATACTCTCTTAATTTTACTATACAAAATTCTGACTAATCGACTCAGAAAAGGATCGTGTCTGAATGGCAAAGGGGGATAAGCATTAAATTAATTCTACCCCTCCTGCTTCATTGGTCATGTGACTCTGAAAATTGATGGCTCGATTTGCTATTAAATAGAGGTGGATTAGATTTCAAAAAATTTAAATCTAATTTGGTTAGAATAACCAAATTTGAAACTGAACTCATCGGAGAACTGATGTGACATGATTTATTCTTCCTATTGTGATAATAATAATAATAATAACAATAATAATAATAATAATAATAGTCATCATCACCCTCATCAGCATCATCATCATCATTATTATTATCATCATCAATATCCTCCTCCTCCTCCTTCTCATCATCATCATCACCAACCACCACCACAACCAGCATCATCATCATCACCACCACCATCATCATCATCATCATCACCACCACCATCATCATCTTCATCGTCATCATCATCACCAACCACCACCACAACCATCATCATCATCATCACCAATCACCACCCCCATCATCATCATCATCATCATCATCATCTTCATCGTCATCATTATCACCAACCACCACCACTACCATCATCATCATCACCAATCACTACCACCACCATCATCATCATGATCACCACCATCATCATCTTCATCGTCATCACCAACCACCACCACTACCATCATCATCATCACCAATCACCACCACCATCATCATCATCACGATCATCATCATCATCATCATCATCATCATCATCATCTCTATTACAACAATACTGTTCTAAATACTCCGTCATTTCAGGATCATACATGGGATTAGACGCCAATTACATCGCCTCTCACATATCCAACCTGCATACGTCCACTGCCCAGGCAGAGAGCCGTACATTTCCACCAGCCAACGCCTATTGCTTTATGTTTTGGTATTACATGGAAGGGAAGGATGTCAAGACGTTGACGTTTAATGTCAAGGTAAACATGTTTTGGTATTACATTGAAGGGAATGATGTCAAGACATTGACGGTAAACATGTTTTGGTATTACGTGGAAGGGAAGGATGTCAAGGTAAACATGCTTTGGTATTATATGGAAGGGAAGGATGTCAAGATGTTGACATTTAATGTCAAGGTAAACATGTTTTGGTATTACATAGAAGGGAATGATGTCAAGACATTGACGGTAAACATGTTTTGGTATTACGTGGAAGGGAATGATGTCAAGGTAAACATGCTTTGGTATTATATGGAAGGGAAGGATGTTAAGATGTTGACATTTATTGTCAAGGTAAACATGTTTTGGTATTACATGTAGGGGAACGATGCCAAAACGTTGACATTTAATGTCAAGGTAAACAAGTATGGGTATCACATGGAGGAAAAGGACGTCAAAACATTGACATTTAATGTAAAGATGAACATGTTTTGGTATTACATGGAGGGGCAGGGTGTCAAGACATTGACATTTAATATCAAGGCAAACATGTTTTGGTATCACATTTAGGGGAAGGGTGTCAAAACGTTGACATTTAATGTCAAGGCTAAGATGTTTTGGTATTACATGGAGGAAAAGGACATCAAAACGTTGACATTTAATATCAAGGTAGACATTTCACCAACTGTTTTATGTCGGAGGGAACTAGATGCTGAAGATAAGATTTTATATCTAGTCCAAAACGTGAAGATTCGGATTGAAAAAACTGGAGCTTCACTAATGCGTAATATCCACTAAACCGTTCAGAATGCTTTACAAAGGGTCCCTGATCAACTGCAACACTTGTAGGACATGACATGACGCCTGATAAGTGATATTACACATTTTCGGGACAGAAACAACGCTGTTAAGGGCAAAGTAGTCATTTTATACCTGAGTACGGTGAGAATGTAAGTAAAGAGGATTTTCCAAGAAGTCGAACTATGCGCCGAGCAAGGCTCAAACCCAGGACCTTCTAATCCGAAAGCGAGTGTCAAACCACAAGACCACATAGCCGCATAGAAACAAAATTTGAAAATCCAAAGTCCTTTTCGGAGCATGGGATACAAAATTGAAAAGAAAAGTAGGGATGTTTGATTAACAGAAATCTAATTGTGAAATTCTCACACATTTTACAGCAAATGTCCGGAATGATCATTTCTAAAGTATTTGGGTATGATAAAAATAACTCGTTTAATAAATACAAAGAGATGAAAGAATTGTATAATATCACATTTATTAGCTTATAAACAATCGTTTGAATATAAGATTTTCACTCGTCAAGCTTGTTAACATTTTCAAATAAACTATTTTCCAATTGCTTTCTGTCTTTGTCTTGGAATGAAATTGCTTAGTTTTGTTCTGACCTTGGCTGAAGTCCTTGGCTGGGAGGGAAACAGTCGAATGTATAGTTATAGTTTTGGGAGATGATATTTTTTTCCTTGTAAATCATCTCTCTGTTATGTATTGTTATTTTTTAACATATGATTTGTAAACATTTGAGTGCATTCCTCTTTTTTTTTTCAAAAACTCATTCGCTCCATCACAATATGTCTCCAGATCAATGGCGGTATCGGGTATCCTATATTCACGAGGACAGGACCTACTAGTTCACACGAGTGGAAACTCGCACAAATAAATCTGGACAGCGAATACACCCAGTATCAATTTCAAGTAAGATTTTAGAAATTATTCTACTAGAGGCTGATTTATAAGAGTTGTAGTAGTAGTTGTAGTTGTAATTGTAGTGGTGGTGGTAGTGGTAGTAGTAGTAGTTGTAGAATAATAATAATAATAATGCTGAAAACTTATATAGCGCTATAACTCCGAGACACCAGACTCTAAGCGCTTAAATTACAAATTACTTTGGCTGAAACATACTCATTTACACACACAAGCACACACACACACACACATACACACACACAACACAACACAAACCAAACCTATCTTGCTTCTCATACCATCTACTAAAATTGAAACAAATATGTTTTAAGCGAACATTTAAAAATAGACAAAGATTCTTTTTCACGAATGCTCTGCGGTAAGGCGTTCCAAATAGAGGGTCCGAAATGAGAAAAGGATCTCATTCCAGCATTTTTCCGAATTTGAGGGACAACTAGTTTCGTGGAATCACTGGCCGAACGTAAGGGGCGGGTTTTGAATATCTTTCAATAAGAAGTAATATTTTTGTTGTGGTTGCCTTTGCTAGTAGTAGTAGTAGTAGTAGTAGTAGTAGTAGTAGTAGTAGTAGTAGTAGTAGTAGTAGTAGTAATAGTGGTGGTGGTGATAATAGTAGTTGTAAAAGTGGAAGTAGTAAGAGTAGTTTTTGTTGTGGTTGCCTTTGCTAGTAGCAGTAGTAGTAGTAGTAGTAGTAGTAGTAGTAGTAGTAGTAGTAGTAGTAGTAGTAGTAGTAGTAGTAGTAGTAATAGTGGTGGTGGTGGTAATAGTAGTTGTAAAAGTGGTAGTACTAAGAGTAGTTTTTGTTGTGGTTGCCTTTGCTGGTAGTAGTAGCAGTAGTAGTAGTAGTAGTAGTAATAGTGGTGGTGGTGGTAATAGTAGTTGTAAAAGTGGTAGTACTAAGAGTAGTTTTTGTTGTGGTTGCCTTTGCTGGTAGTAGTAGCAGTAGTAGCAGTAGTAGTAATAGTGGTGGTGGTGGTAATAGTAGCTGTAAAAGTGGTAGTAGTAAGAGTAGTTTTTGTTGTGGTTGCCTTTGCTGGTAGTAGTAGTAGCAGTAGTAGTAGTAGTAATAGTGGTGGGCGGTGGTAATAGTAGTTGTAAAAGTGGTAGTAGTAGTAGTAAGAGTAGTTTTTGTTGTTGTTGCTTTTGCTGCTGTTGATTTTGTTGTTGTTGCTGCTGCTGCTGATATTACCACTGTTGTTGTTGTCGCCTCTTATCTCGAGACCTTTTACCGTATGTTTTTTGTTCTAATGCCCAGGTTTTGCGAGGCAGTATAGATAGTCCATCAAACGACCGTTTGATTGTGCAGGAATCACCCATGATGTCACAGTGAGACAATGCCAAGTATTATGCACACCATCCTGAGCATTAATATGGAGATAAAAAATATAAAGTGAGTAGATGTGACTCATATATAAGGGAACAACACAAAACAAACAACGTTTCGGCCCTTGGCCTTCGTCAGGAGACAGTAAACAAAAACACAAACAAATATGTAAATTTACAAAATATCACATTTTGTCAAATGCTTTGTTTGTGTTTTTGTTTACTGTCTCCTGACGAAGGCCAAGGGCCAAAACGTTGTTTGTTTTGTGTTGTTCCCTTATATATGAGTCACATCTACTCACTTTATATTTTTTATCTCCATTTTATTGGCTCATTTAGGCACCTCTAGCTTTGAGCATTAATATGCATTTGAATATCTACCAAACGTGCTCAATGCACTTTAGAATGAGTCACTAGCCAAGGGTAACATTTAACATGTAGGTGGAGACAAGTCGCCTGGTAGGCGATTTTATATTTATATATATATTTGAGCACTATTATTTTATAGTTCTTGTTTTTATAATTTATATATATATATATATATATTTATATATATATATATATATATATATATGCACTCTCTCACACACACACACACACACACGCATACACACACACACACACACGCATACACACACACACACACATCAGGTGGCTCTGAAAATCTGTCCCTTTTGTCTATTCTGTTAAGGCCACATTGCTGCAATTTTTACATGTTTCCTACCAATATAAAACAGGAAATAACAGTTTTCCACGTTTTGATAATAGGATATACTTCAACTTCTACCCTATTGGTTCAAACATTCTACCCTATTGGTTCATACATTCTACCCTATTGGTTCATACATTCTACCCTATAGGTTCATACATTCTACCCTATTGGTTCATACATTCTACCCTATTGATTCATACATTCTACCCTATTGGTTCATACATTCTACCCTATAGGTTCATACATTCTACCCTTATGGTTCATACATTCTACCCTATTGGTTCATACATTCTACCCTATTGGTTCATACCATCTACCCTATTGGTTTCTACATTCTACCCTATTGGTTCATACATTCTACCCTATAGGTTCATACATTCTACCCTATTGGTTCATACATTCTACCCTATTGGTTCATACATTCTACCCTATAGGTTCATACATTCTACCCTATAGGTTCATACATTCTACCCTATTGGTTCATACATTCTACCCTATTGGTTCATACATTCTACCCTATTGGTTCATACATTCTACCCTATTGGTTCATACATTCTACCCTATCGGTTCATACATTCTCCCCTATCGGTTCATACATTCTACCCTATTTGTTCATACATTCTACCCTATAGGTTCATACATTCTACCCTATAGGTTCATACATTCTACCCTATTGGTTCATACATTCTACCCTATTGGTTCATTACATTTCTACCCTATTGGTTCATACATTCTACCCTATTGGTTTCATACATTTCTACCCCTATTGGTTCATACATTCTACCCTATAGGTTCATACATTCTACTCTATAGGTTCATACATTCTACCCTATAGGTTCATACATTCTACCCTATAGGTTCATACATTCTATCCTATTTGTTCATACATTCTACCTATTGGTTCAACACAATTCTACCCTATAGGTTCATACGTTCTACCCTATTGGTTCATTACATTCTATACCCTATTGGTTCATACATTACTATCTACCCTATCGGTTCATACATTCTACCCTATTTGTTCATACATTCTACTCTATTGTTCATACATTCTACCCTATTGGTTCATACATTCTACCCTATTTGTTCATACATTCTACCTATTGGTTCATACATTCTACCTATTGGTTCATACATTCTACTCTATAGGTTCATACATTCTACCCATATAGGTTCATACATTCTACCCATGTCATATTCTACCTATAGTATTTCTATATGTTCATCTACCCTATATGTTTTATACATTCTACCCTATTGTTTCATACATTCTACCCTATTGGTTCATACATTCTACCCTATTTGTTCATACATTCTACCCTTTGGTTCATACATCATCATTCTACTCTATAGGTTCATACATTCTACCCTATTGGTTCATACATTCTACCCTATTGGTTCATACATTCTACTCTATAGGTTCATACATTCTACCCTATTTGTTCATACATTCTACCCTATTGGTTCATACATTCTACTCTATAGGTTCATACATTCTACCCTATTGGTTCATACATTCTACCCTATAGGTTCATACATTCTACCCTATAGGTTCATACATTCTACCCTATTGGTTCATACATTACTATATCTCATCTCCATTGGTTCATACATTCTACCCTATTGGTTCATACATTCTACCCTATTGTTCATGCATTCTACCCTATTGGTTCATACATTCTACTCTATAGGTTCATACATTCTACCCTATTGGTTCATACATTCTACCCTATAGGTTCATACATTCTACCCTATAGCTTCATACATTCTACCCTATTGGTTCATACATTCTACCCTATTGGTTCATACATTCTACCCTATTGGTTCATACATTCTACCCTATTGGTTCATACATTCTACCCTATTGGTTCATACATTCTACCCTATAGGTTCATACATTCTACTCTATAGGTTCATACATTCTACCCTATAGGTTTCATACATTCTACCCTATAGGTTCATACCATTCTACCCTATTTGTTCATACATTCTACCCTTTTGGTTCATACATTCTACCCTATAGGTTCATACATTCTACCCTATTGGTTCATACATTCTACCCTATTGGTTCATACATTCTACCCTATAGGTTCATACATTCTACCCTATTTGTTCATACATTCTACCCTATTGGTTCATACATTCTACCCTATTGGTTCATACATTCTACCCTATTTGTTCATACATTCTACTCTATTGGTTCATACATTCTACCCTATTGGTTCATACATTCTACTCTATAGGTTCATACATTCTACCCTATAGGTTCATACATTCTACTCTATAGGTTCATATATTCTACCCTATATGTTTATACATTTTACCCTATTTGTTCATACATTCTACCCTATTGGTTCATACATTCTACCCTATTTGTTCATACATTCTACCCTGTTGGTTCATACATTCTACTCTATAGGTTCATACATTCTACCCTATTGGTTCATACATTCTACCCTATTGGTTCATACATTCTACCCTATTGGTTCATACATTCTACCCTATTGTTCATACATTCTACCCATTGGTTCGTACATTCTACCCTATAGGTTCATACATTCTACCCTATTGGTTCGTACATTCTACCTATTGGTTCATACATTCTACCCTATGGTTCATACATTCTACCCTATTGTTCATACATTCTACCATTGTTCAACATTCTACCCTATTGTTCATATTTTACCTATGTCTACATCACCTATGGTCATACTTCTACCCTATCGGTTCATACATTCTACCCTATTGTTCATACATTCTACCTATTGGTTCATACATTCTACCCTATGTTCATACATTTCTACCCTATTGTTCATACATTCTACCTATTGGTTCATACATTCTACCTATGGGTTCATACATTCTACCTATGGTTCATACATTCTACACTATGGGTTCATACATTCTACCCTATTGGTTCATACATTCTACCTATTGGTTCATACATTCTTACCCTATTTGTTCATACATTCTACCCTATTGGTTCATACATTCTACCCTATTGGTTCATACATTCTACCCTATTGGTTCATACATTCTACCCTATTGGTTCATACATTCTACCCTATTGGTTCGTACATTCTACCCTATTGGTTCATACATTCTACCCTGTAGGTTCATACATTCTACCTATGTTCATACATTCTACCCTATTGGTTCATACATTCTACCTCTAGGTTATACATCTACAATTCTACTCTATATTTTTCTACATTTCTACTTTGGTTCATACATTCTACCCTATTGGTTCATACATTCTACCCTATAGGTTCATACATTCTACTCTATAGTTTCATACATTCTACTCTATAGGTTCATACATTCTACTCTATAGGTTCATACATTCTACTCTATAGGTTCATACATTCTACCCTACAGGTTCATACATTCTACCCTATTGGTTCATACATTCTACCCTATTTGTTCATACATTCTACCCTATTTGTTCATACATTCTACCCTATTGGTTCATACATTCTACCCTATTTGTTCATACATTCTACCCTATTTGTTCATACATTCTACCCTATTTGTTCATACATTCTACCCTATTGGTTCATACATTCTACCCTATTTGTTCATACATTCTACCCTATTGGTTCATACATTCTACCCTATTGGTTCATACATTCTACTCTATTGGTTCATACATTCTACCCTATTGGTTCATACATTCTACCCTATTGGTTCATACATTCTACCCTATTGGTTCATACATTCTACTCTATAGGTTCATACATTCTACCCTATAGGTTCATACATTTTACCCTATTTGTTCATACATTCTACTCTATAGGTTCATACATTCTACCCTATAGGTTCATACATTCTACCCTATTTGTTCATACATTCTACCCTATAGGTTCATACATTCTACCCTATTGGTTCATACATTCTACCCTATTGGTTCATACATTCTACCCTATAGGTTCATACATTCTACCCGATTGGTTCATATATTCTACCCTATAGGTTCATACAATCTACCCTATTTGTTCATACATTCTACCCTATTGGTTCATACATTCTACTCTATAGGTTTATACATTCTACTCTATAGGTTCATACATTCTACTCTATAGGTTCATACATTCTACCCTATAGGTTCATACATTCTACCCTATAGGTTCATACATTCTACCCTATAGGTTCATACATTCTACCCTATTTGTTCATACATTCTACCCTATAGGTTCATACATTCTACCCTATAGGTTCATACATTCTACCCTATAGGTTCATACATTCTACCCTATAGGTTCATACATTCTACCCTATAGGTTCATACATTCTACCCTATTTGTTCATACATTCTACCCTATTTGTTCATACATTCTACCCTATAGGTTCATACATTCTACCCTATTTGTTCATACATTCTACTCTATAGGTTCATATATTCTACCCTATAGGTTCATTGATTAATACATTCTAGCCTATTTGTTCATACATTCTACTCTATAGGTTCATACATTCTACTCTATAGGTTCATACATTCTACCCTATTTGTTCATACATTCTACCCTATATGTTCATACATTCTACCCTATTGGTTCATACATTCTACTCTGTAGAAAACGGTAAGGGCTGCCTGAAGCCGGTGATCGTAAAATACTAACGAAAGAGTGAAAATGGAAAGGCTTCGTATGGGAACAAAACAGACAATGGACGTTTCGGGTACAAACCCTTCGTCAGCACAACAATACACAAATAAACGTGGAAAACAAATAAAATATAATGAAAAATAACTTGTATCGTCTGTACTCAATGGTGGTTGCAGTATGAATGAAATGTTAGCGTGGCGTGGGTAGAGGATAGGGTGCCCCAGGGGGGTGATCTAATTGATAAGCAAAGGTCAGCGTCAGGGAACAGAACCTTCCAGACTATAATGGAAGATAAAAGACATATTGGTAGTAGTAGTAGTAGTAGTAGTAGTAGTAGTAGTAGTAGTAGTAGTAGTAGTAGTAGTAGTAGTAGTAGTAGTAGTAGTAGTAGTAGAACGCTGTAGTGGAACAGTAGGGGGGGGATGGGGTGGAGGGGGCGAGGTGAAAGGGTCACGGCGGAGGTGGGGGGGGGGGGTTGTTGGATGAGCGAAGGTCGAATCTTCGCGAAGGAACGATGCGATAGTAAAGTGGAATACACCAATAAATAGATAGATGGATAGGCAGATAGATAGGTAGATGGTCAGAAAAGAGGGGAGAGGAGGGAGGGAGGGAGAGAGAGAGAGAGAGAGAGAGAGAGAGAGAGAGAGAGAGAGAGAGAGAGAGAGAGAGAGAGAGAGAGAGAAAATTAATAAAAGAAAAAAAATTTAAAATAAAAATTAAAAAAAAAAAAAAAACGGGTTGGGGGGGGGTTGGTTTGAGGCGGACCGGTAGAGAGGGGAATCAAGAGAGAGAGGGGGGGAGGGAGAAAGAAGGAGGGGGGGGACAAAGAAAGAAAGAAAGAAAGAAAGAGAGAGAGAGAGAGAGAGAGAGAGAGAGAGAGAGAGAGAGAGAGAGAAAGGGTGGAGGGGATTTGAGAGAGGGCGAGTAAACAGCCGAGTGATAGCTGGGTCTATATGTATATTAATGGATGAAAAAGTGGATGATTGGACACAATGAGAGAGAGCTAGGAAGGTAGATGACTATGAATCGGTGGATAATCAGTAGATAGATAGCTAGCTAGATAGATTAGATAGATAGATAGATAGATAGATAGATAGATAGATAGATAGATAGAGTAGTAGTAGGTAGAGTTGTACTTTTAGTAGTATGAACAGTAGTAGTAGTAGTCGTAGTAGTAGTAGTGAGTAGTAGTAGTAGTATAGTAGTAGTAGTAGTAGTAGTAGTAGTAGTAGTAGTAGTAGTAGTAGTAGTAGTAGTAGCAGTAGTAGTAGTAGTAGTAGTAGCAGTAGTAGTAATAGTAGTAGTAATAGTAGTAGTAGTAGTAGTAGTAGTAGTAGTAGTAGTAGTAGTAGTAGTAGTAGTAGTAGTAGTAGTAGTAGTAGAAGTAGTAGTAGTAGTAGTAGTAGTAGTAGTAGTAGTAGTAGTAGTAGTAGTAGTAGTAGTAGTAGTAGTAGTAGAAGTAGTAGTAGTGTAGCAGCAGCAGTAGCTGTAGTGGCAGAAGTGAGAGCAGCAGTGGTGATGAATATGGGTGACGTTGACATCTAGTGGTGGTCAATCCTGGTGTTGAGTCCGCGTGGAGTCAGCGTTCCCAACAACTTGATCAGGTGAGTTTCCCTACGTCGACGGGCGGAAGTGTCCGAATGGCAAAAACTGAGCACACACACACGCACACACTGTACATCGCAGTGGTCTGGCAGATTGAAGTGTCTGGCCACTGCTGTGTCTGCACAGTTCGATATGTCACGCAAGTGCTGCACGAATCTGTCACCCAGCCTCTTTCCGGTCTCACCAACGTAAGCAATCCCACACAGGGAGCACGTAATCGCATAGACTAGATTACGGTCAGTTCAAGTAAACGGCCGCCTGATGTCCCAAATCTTGTCTGGAAAGCTGACTCTGTCATACTCCCACAGGTGCCCACAAGTCTTGCATCGGGGTCGCATACACGATCTGGCTTTAGGTCCATCCCTAGGTATGGGTTCCAGGCGGCTTCTGTCAAGGAGATCCCTCAGGTTACGATCCCGTCGATATGCTACCAACGGGGGTTCTGAGAAAACTCTGTTGGTGTCTTCGCCCGCCTGGAGGATCCCATAGTTCTGCAATAGGATGTTCCTCACTTGATCGGCATGGGGGTGATGCGTGAGGACTAAAATGGGACGCTGTGTCTCCTGCTTCCTGGCATTGCGAGGCCTCATTGCTGCTTCTCTCGACCCGAGGCTGGCTTTCCGGACAGCCTTAAGCAAAACCCTTTCGGGATATTCCCGTGCCCTAAAAAAATCGAGCATGCGATCACGTTGAAGCGCAAATTCATCATCTTCCAGACAGAGTCTCCGCAAGCGGAGTATCTGACTGAATGGGATGGAGTCTTTGCACTTCACCGGATGGGATGACCGATAGAGCAGGTAGCTGTGACTGTCCGTTTCCTTGTAGTGTACAGTGGTCCGTACTCCCGTGCTGGTCAATACAGCCTTGATGTCCAAAAAGTTCACCACAGAGGTTGAAATCTCATAAGTGTACTCTATGGACGGGTGGAAGGAGTCCATCGCTAGGATGAACCCTTTCAACTGGCTGTGGGTCAATGACGTAATGCCGAAACAGTCGTCAATGTACCTTTTGAACAACTCGGGGGCAGGTCCACTGTACTGATGGAAGAAGGTTTCCTCAAGGTAGCCCATGAAGAGGTTAGCATATGAGGGACCCATCTTGGTGCCCATCGCAACACCTGAGATCTGATGGAAAAATACATCATTGAACTCAAAAGTGTTGAGTGTGAGCACAAGTTCGGTGAGCCTCACAATGCTGTTGCTGGAAATCCCTGGTAATGGATGGCGGTCGACGAAATGCCTGATGGCACGCAGTCCGTCAGGATGCGGTTTGGATGTGTACAGTGCCTTCACATCCATGGTGAAAATTAGCCGTGGACGTTCATCCTGGAATCGAATTTCGTCAATGACACCAAGAGCATGGTTAGTGTCCTTGATATACGATGGCAGGGTGGGAACTATAAATTGAAATACCGCATCGAGGAACTGCGATACCTTCTCAGTGGGGCACGAGATAGCCGACACAATCGGCCTTCCAGGTGGAGTGTCAGACAATTCCCGGATCTTGTGTATCTTAGGGAGCATGTAAAAACATGGATTACCTAGGTCGCTGGGGTCGTGTTTAAGGACCTCTGCTCTACTAGGTAATTCTCCCTGCGATATCAAAGACTGGATTGTCTGGTGGACTCTGGTGTTGTTAGCAAGTGTTGGGTCCGAAGTCACTTTCTCATAAAATATCTGGTCACTCAATTGCCTGTGGCCCTCAGCTCTATAGAGCTCAGCGTCCCAAACAACTACGGCCCCTCCTTTATCAGCCGCTTTGATCACTATATCACGACGTGATCTAAGTGATCGTACGGCAGCCCATTCAAGACGGGTGAGGTTAGACCTCTTGATAGGTGTGGGTCGTAGTGCCTCTATCTGTCTAAGACAAGTCTGGATAAACAGGTCGAGTGTAGGGGACTTGCCAGGACTAGGAGTCCAGTTTCTTTTACGTCGTGAGAAAGCGGCAAACGGATCCTCAGGGTCACGGTCATAGTCATGGTCACGTTCATCATCTTTGAAGTGATACTTCAAGCGTAAAATACGCATGAAGCGACGTACATCCGACTCAATGCGGGACTGGTCGGACGTTCTTCGCAGTGGGATGAACTTGAGACCTTTCCTTAAGACCGATTCCTCTGCACTGCTCAACTGGATGGTCGGGGGGACAGAAACCACCAGCCGGTGGTTGTTGTGGTTCCTACTGGGGGGGATAGCTCCAACATTATCCATCACGTGGGTGGGTTCGCTGGTGGGTGGGGTGAATTGATCGCTTCCAGACTGGTCCCCGGCTGTTGGAGGGACTCCCAAACCACCAATGGTGACTGGCTGGTTATGGGTGCCATTAAGAGCAGTGGGGCCAGAGGAAGGTTCAGTGGGTGAATCCACCGATGGGAGTGTTGCCGAATGGGAAGGGAGGTTATCGTCAAGATGTGTAATTCTGTTAGGAAAGAGAGCATCTAATTTACTGGTTTTGCCATAATTTAAGCATGCATGGTAATGTTGATTACATAAATGTATGAATAACCTAATGGCTTTGTAAAGTAAATGATTATGATAAGTACGATGCCTCAAGCATGCGGAGGATATGTCGATGGTGTGTGTTAATTTGGATATCTGTTTGCGAAGGATGTCTGTAGTAAGTCTAAGTCGTTGCATGGCACACTTGGATTCTAATTCCAGAAACTGGGAGAACTGGGATGAGGTTAGAGAGCCTAAAGAAGGGTGGAAATGTGACACAAATGTTTGTGTGTGCTCAGTTTTTGCCATTCGGACACTTCCGCCCGTCGACGTAGGGAAACTCACCTGATCAAGTTGTTGGGAACGCTGACTCCACGCGGACTCAACACCAGGATTGACCACCACTAGATGTCAACGTCACCCATATTCATCACCACTGCTGCTCTCACTTCTGCCACTACAGCTACTGCTGCTGCTACTACTACTACTTCTACTACTACTACTACTACTACTACTACTACTACTACTACTACTACTACTACTACTACTACTACTACTACTTCTACTACTACTACTACTACTACTACTACTACTACTACTACTACTACTACTACTACTACTACTACTACTATTACTACTACTGCTACTACTACTACTACTACTACTACTACTACTGCTACTACTACTACTACTACTACTACTACTACTACTACTACTACTCTACTACTACATACCACTACTACTACTACACTACTACTACTACTGTCATACTACTAAAGTACAACTCTACCTACCTACCTATCTATCTATCTATCTATCTATCTATCTATCTATCTATCTATCTATCTATCTATCTAGCTAGCTAGCTATCTACTGATTATCCACCGATTCATAGTCATCTACCTTCCTAGCTCTCTCTCATTGTGTCCAATCATCCACTTTTTCATCCATTAATATACATATAGACCCAGCTATCACTCGGCTGTTTACTCGCCCTCTCTCACCTCCCCTCCACCCTTTCTCTCTCTCTCTCTCTCTCTCTCTCTCTCTCTCTCTCTCTCTTTCTTTCTTTCTTTCTTTCTTTCTTTGTCCCCCCCCCCTCCTTCTTTCTCCCTCCCCCCCTCTCTCTCTCTCTGATTCCCCCTCTCTACCGGTCCGCCTCAAACCAATCCCCCGCCCCCCCCCTTTTGTTTTTTTTTGTTTTTTTTTTAATTTTTATTTTAAATTTTTTTTTTCTTTTATTAATTTCTCTCTCTCTCTCTCTCTCTCTCTCTCTCTCTCTCTCTCTCTCTCTCTCTCTCCCTTCTCTCCCCTCTTTTCTGACCATCTACCTATCTATCTGCCTATCCATCTATCTATTTATTGGTGTATTCCACTTTACTATCGCATCGTTCCTTCACGAAGATTCGACCTTCGCTCATCCAACAACCCCCCCCCCCACCTCCGCCGTGACCCTTTCACCTCGCCCCCTCCACCCCATCCCCCCCCCCCCCCTACTGTTCCACTACAGCGTTCTACTACTACTACTACTACTACTACTACTACTACTACTTACTACTACTACTAACTACTACTACTACTACTACTACTACTACTACTACTACTACTAACTACCAATATGTCTTTTATCTTCCATTATAGTCTGGAAGGTTCTGTTCCCTGACGCTGACCTTTGCTTATCAATTAGATCACCCCCCTGGGGCACCCTATCCTCTACCCACGCCACGCTAACATTTCATTCATACTGCAACCACCATTGAGTACAGACGATACAAGTTATTTTTCATTATATTTTATTTGTTTTCCACGTTTATTTGTGTATTGTTGTGCTGACGAAGGGTTTGTACCCGAAACGTCCATTGTCTGTTTTGTTCCCATACGAAGCCTTTCCATTTTCACTCTTTCGTTAGTACATTCTACTCTATAGGTTCATACATTCTACCCTATTTGTTCATACATTCTACCCTATTGGTTCATACATTCTACTCTATAGGTTCATACATTCTACCCTATTTGTTCATACATTCTACCCTATTTGTTCATACATTCTATCCTATTGGTTCATACATTCTACCCTATTGATTCATACATTCTACCCTATTGGTTCATGCATTCTACCCTATCGGTTCATACATTCTACCCTATAGGTTCATACATTCTACTCTATAGGTTCATACATTCTACCCTATAGGTTCATACATTCTA
>NC_088372.1:7283227-7315240 GCF_034508935.2 Berghia stephanieae | reverse complement strand
TGTTATTTCCTGTTTTATATTGGTAGGAAACATGTAAAAATTGCAGCAATGTGGCCTTAACAGAATAGACAAAAGGGACAGATTTTCAGAGCCACCTGATGTGTGTGTGTGTGTGTGTGTGTGTATGCGTGTGTGTGAGAGTGCATATATATATATATATATATATATATATATATATATATATATATATAATATATATATATATATATATATAAATTATAAAAACAAGAACTATAAAATAATAGTGCTCAAATATATATATAAATATAAAATCGCCTACCAGGCGACTTGTCTCCACCTACATGTTAAATGTTGCCATTGGCTTGTGACTCATTCTAAAGTGCATTGAGCACGTTTAGTAGATATTCAAATGCATATTAATGCTCAAAGCTAGAGGTGCCTAAATGAGCCAATAAAATGGAGATAAAAAATAAAGTGAGTAGATGTGACTCATATATAAGGGAACAACACAAAACAAACAACGTTTCGGCCCTTGGCCTTCGTCAGGGGACAGTAAACAAAAACACAAACAAATATGTAAATTTACAAAATATCACATAGTGGTTTTGCACTATTCAGTATCTGACACTGAATAGTGGTTTTGCACTATAATACGGTGTTTTTTTTTTCCGAAACCTGAAGAAGAGTGCAGCTGTGGGAGTGAATATGGGACTCAGAGAAGTGTACACCAGTGGGGAGTGAACCTGGGACTGGGTTTCGGCGGGTTTCGTAATAGAAAGCAATTACTTTTTTACGAAACCCGACGACACCTGGCAATATCCGACAAAGTTATGGGAAGTAGGCAGCAGCGTGTGTGTTTGTGCGTGTGTGTGTAGGGGGGGGGGGGGGGGGGGGGGGGAGGAGGGGATGAACCTGAGATTCAGGGAAGTGTACACCAGTGGGGAGTGAACCTGGGACTCTGGGTTTTGTAAAAAAGCAATAACAAAATAGGGGGGGGGGGGGGAGATTACTTTTTTACGAAACCCGACAATATGCGGCAAAATTGTGGAAAGTAGGCAAAGCGTGGGGAGTGAACCTGAGACTCAGTGAAGTGTACACCAGTGGGGAGTGAACCTGAGACTATGGTTTTCGGCGGGATTCAGCTAGTTTCATAAAGAAGCAATTGCTTTTTTACGAAACCCGACAAAACCTGGCAATATCCGAGAAAGTTATGGGTAGTAGGCAACAGTGGGGAGTGAACCTGAGATTCGGGGAAGTGTACACCAGTGGGGAGTGAACCTGTGACTGGGTTTCGGCGGGTTTTGAAAAAAAAAAAAGCAATTACTTTTTGTTTACGAAATGCTCCATCTCCCAACAAAATCGGGCAAAGTTATGGAAAGTAGGCAAATAATGGGGAGTGAACCTGAGACTAAGGGAAGTGTACACCAGTGGGGAGTGAACCTGAGACTATGGTTTTCGACAGATTTCAGCGAGTTTCACATAAAAGCAATTATTTTTTTACGAAACCCGGCAATATCCGACAGATTTTGAAAGTAGGCAACAATGGGGAGTGAACCTGAGATTCATGGAAGTGTACACCACAGGGCAGTGAACCTGAGACTCTTGTTTTCTGCGGATTTCAGCGAGTTTCACATAAAAGCAATTGCTTTTTTACGAAACCCAACGAAACCTGGCAATATCCGACAAAGTTATTGAAGTAGGCAACAGTGGGGGGTGAACCTGAGATTCATGGAAATATACACCAGTGCGGAGTGAACCTGAGACTCTGGTTTTCGTCGGGATTCAGCGAGTTTCATATAAAAGCAATTGCTTTTTTACGAAACCCGGCAATATCCGACAAAGTTGTTGGAAGTAGACAACAGTGGGGAGTGAACCTGAGATTCATGGAAGTGTACACCAGTGGGGAGTGAACCTGAGACTCTGGTTTTCGGTGGATTTCAGCGAGTTTCACATAAAAGCAATTACTTTTTTACGAAACCCGACGAAAACCTGGCAATATCCGAGAAAGTTATGGGAAGTCGGCAACAGTGGGGAGTGAACCTGAGACTCAGGGAAGTGTACACCAGTGGGGAGTGAACCTGAGACTCTGGTTTTCGGCGGGTTTCAGCGAGTTTCACATAAAAGCAATTACTTTTTTACAAAACCCGACTAAACCTGGCAATATCCGACAAAGTTATTGAAGTAGGCAACAGTGGGAGTGATCCTGAGAATCAGGGAAGTGTACACTTGTGGGAATTGAACCTGGGACTCTGGATTTTGTGAAAAAGCAATACCAAGGGGGAGGGGAATTACTTTTTTACGAAACCCGCCAAAAGCCGACAAAGTTATGGGAAGCAGGCAGCAGTGGGGAGTGAATCTGGGATTTGGACACCGATGAGGATTGAACCCGGGACTGCGAGAGGCTGATACCAGTGGACAGTGAGCTCAGAATGTACTTTTATTTCGAAACCTACCGAAATTGTCAAAAGTTATGGGAAGTGGGCACCATTGGGCAATGAACCGGGACTCAGGGAAGTGCACACCGGTTGGGAGTGAACCTGGGACTGTGAAAACAGGAAATCAGTGGAAATGAACCTGGGACTATGGAAGATGGATACCAGTGGGAAATGAAGCCGAACTATGGGAGTTGGGTACCAGACGAGAATGAAGCAATTACTTTTTTACGAAACCCGCCAAAACCCGCCGAAAAACCATAGTCTCGGGTTCACTCCCCCACGGTTACTTTCTTTCCATAACTTTGTCGGATATTGGCGGGTTTCGTAAAAAAGTAATTGCTTTTTTTTTAAAACGAAACCCAGTCCCAGGTTCACTCCCCAATGGTGTACACTTCCCTGAGTCCCAGGTTCACTCCCCACTGCTGCCTACTTCCCATAACTTTGTCGGGTTTCGGCGTGTTTTGGCAGGTTTCGTAAAAAAAGAAACATCCATAAAAATACCACGTGTATTCAGTAAATAGATGTCAATTGTAGTCTAATATTCAGTATCTATTTAAATTATTATTATTATTATTATTATTATTATTATTATTATTATTATTATTATTATTATTATTATTATTATTATTATTATTATTATCATTATCATTATCATTATTGTTATTATTATTATTATTATTATTATTATTATTATTATTATTATTATTATTATTATTATTATTATTATTATTATTATTATTATTATTGTTGTCATGTAAATTTCAATATAATACGGCAAGTAATTCTCGGAAGTACATCGATCGCTCAATTAAAAATGAATTTATAATGAATCGGGTTTGTCTTAGATGACAAAACAAACAAACAAACAACAACAACAAGGAGAACAACAACAGAAAAAAGCAAGATTTTAAAAAGTAATAAACAATAGAAGAGCACAATAATGAAAAACAACAACGCGATGATAACACATAAAAGATATTCGTAATAAATCGATAACTGATTAAATTACTCCAACTACTTGATTTAAAAAAAAATCATAACCATAATCATAATAATGACGATGATGACGATTACAACAACAACGATAATAAAAATAGTAAGTAAGTAAGTAAGTAAGTAATAATAATAATAATAATAATAATAATAATAATAATAATAATAATAATAATAATAATAATAATAAGAATAATAAAAGAACAATAGTATATTATCAACATTAAAGTATATTTCAAGCAAATAAAATTATTAAAACAAAAGTTTAAAAAATATAAATAGACAGAAGGAATTTAAAAAAAATTATTGGGGAAAAAAAAAAAAAAAAAAAAAAAAAAGTTACCCTTACCGGGATTTGAACACTCGAACCTAAAGCTCAGAGTCAAACAGCTTATATCCACCATGCCATGGTGTCACTGAACTTTTAGAGACATTTAATCATGTCTATTCAGACATTAAAAAATGTATTTGACTGCCTCTCTTATTTTGATAGTTCTCTTATTTTGATATTTTGAACTATGTTAATTGCACGATAGCAGAAATTAAAAAATTTCGATCAAAATATTTTTACAACTTTGAATCGGGCTGTCAGTTACTGCACGTGTTCAATCTGGAAGTAGGTCAGCAGTTCAACCGAGATTGTCGCACTTTTCACTCTCTCTATAAAAAAGAGTTCCTTATGGATACTGAATAGTGGCAAAGCACTATTCAGTATCTGATACTGAATAACCACTTCCGTACTTTATTACAGGTGGCCGTGTGTGTGTGTGTGTGTGTGTATGTGTGTGTGTGTGTGTGTGTGTGTGTTTGTATGTTGTGTGTCTGAGGGGAAGTGGTGCTCGTGTCGTTGATTGTGCACGGATGTGCTTGTGATATTCATGCGTTAGTAAATTTGAGTGTAACTTATCTACATGTTATGTACAGAGCATTTTATTATTATTATTATTATTATTATTATTATTATTATTATTATTATTATTATTATTATTATTATTATTATTATTATTATTATTATTATTATTATTATTATTATCATTATTATTATTATTATTATTATTATTATTATTATTATTATTATTATTATTATTATATTATTATTATTATTATTATTAGAATTTAAAAAAATTGTTTTTCAGAGCCATTAGGCCCATGGAGCCGGAGTTTATCCCGGTTTCTATAGCGTAAAACGGACAATAACAATTGCTTACTAACCTTTGGATAGGGCAGTAGTCTATCGCAAAGTAGGTACTTTCCTCCAGATCTAAGAGACAGCTACCCAATCAGTGGTGGGTGGACAGTAGGGTCAGTAAAAAATTACTACAGCCAGGATTGATCTCGGTCCCTTTGATTGTGAAGCGAGTGCTCTACCAACTGAGCAATGGGGACCCCCTTTTATTATTATTATGATTATTATTATTATTATTATTATTATTATTATTATTATTATTATTATTATTATTATTATTATTATTATTATTATTATTATTGTTATTATTATTATTATGATTATTATTATTATTATTATGATTATTATTATTATTATTATTATTATCATTTATTATTATTATTATTATTATTATTATTATCATCATCATCATTATCATTATTATCATCATTATCATCATCATCTTCATTATCATTATTATTATTATTATTATTATTATTATTATTATTATTATTATTATTATTATTATTATTATTATTATTAAAGTCTTTAAGTAAAATACTGATCAGATCTGCCGGCCAGATGAATCCTACAGGGACACAAAACTATGTGTAATCTTTAATGTTTATAGATAGTATGCGCTTGGCTAAGAAGCTTACAACATTGCCATCCAGAAGTATATAACGGACCACCACACATAACAAAACTCTGTGTAACCGTTAACTTTTTTGTCTGGATAATACAGTAAATGAGAATTACTCACAAACGTGGATGGCAAAAAAAAAAAAAAATAAAATAAAAAAAACAATAAAAAAGATCCGAGTAACGCATAGAATTAAACGAATGAGAATACGTACGAAGCCTAAAAAGTGTCCACCAATGAAAGCATTCAGCGCCATTTTGTTGTTGGCTGAGAATGTAGTAATTACCATTCATTCGGTATCTATGTCAACATAACGACACAAGAAAAACAACAAACAATATCAAAATCCACAATAAAATGTTTCAGAACTGTTGCGTATATTTATGGCACAACGAAGCTGTCAAAAAATGAAGTTAGAGAATGTGTGTAATCATGTATTATAATAACCTGTAATGTGTTTTCCAACCACCACATCATCTACTACTACAACCACCACCACAATATCATCACTAACACTATTACTACAACCACCAGCCCCACATCATTATCACTACCACTACTACTACACCACCACCAGCACATCATCATCACTACCACTACTACAATCACCACAACCACATCGTCATCACTACCACTACTACTGCAACCACCACCACCATATCATCATCATTACCACTACTACCACAACCACCACCACCACTACTACTACAACCACCACCACATCACTACCTCAACTACTACAACCACCACCACAATAGCATCACTACCACTACTACTACAACCACCACAACCACATCGTCATCACGACCACTACTACTACAACCACCACCATATAATTACCATTACCACTACTACTACAACCACCACTACCACCATATCATTACCATTACCACTACTTCTACAACCACCACAACCACATCGTCATCACTACCACTACTACTGCAACCACCACTACCACCATATCATCACCATTACAACTACTACTACAACCACCACAACCACATCATCATCACTACCACTACTACTACAACCACCACCACATCATCACTATCACTACTACTACAACTACAACCACCACCACATTATCATCACTACCACTACTACTACTGCAACCACCACCACCATATCATCATCATTGAAATATATATTTTTTTAATTGAGCTTTATATAGTGCAATATCTACTAAATGTGCTCAAAGCGCTTTACAAGGGGTCCCTGGTCAACATTTAACATGTAGGACGGGACATGACGCCTGTTAGGCGATATTACAATTTTTCGGACAAAGACAACTCTGTTAACGGCCAGGTACTCATTTTACACCTGAGTACGGTGAGAGAATGTGAGTAAAGAGCCTTTTCCAAGGACTCAACTATGCGCCGAGCGCGAGGCTCGAACCCAGGACCTTCCGATCCGGAAGCGAGTGTCATACTACCAGACCACATAGCCGCATCATTACCACTACTACTACAAACACCACCACCACATCATCATCACGACCACTACTACTACAACCACCACCACCACCATATCATTACCATTACCACTACTACTACAACCACCACCACATCATCATCACTACCACTACTACTACAACTACAATCATCACCACCACCACATCAGCATCACTATTACTACTACAACTACAACCACCACCAACACCACATCACCTCACTAACACTCAGTACTACAATCACTACCATTAGGTTTTGGAGCTTTACTTTATTTGAAATAAGGAAACTTCGGAATTGTATTTGGCATTGTGTTTATATATCATAATATAATTCTAATCAGTTATCTATTTAGAACTAGATACTATACAATATGTATGCCAAATACCACCCCAATTCCCCTTTCTTGTGTACGGGAATTCCTCTTTCGGCATTGAAATTGAGTGTGAGAGAGTCATCACTACACACATAAACAACAGAAACAATTTAAAAACAAGACTATGACACGCAACCACTCACGCACGAGGCTATACTATTTATCCTTTTCTCTATATAGAATAGGACAAGACAAACAATAGCTTGACTCTCGCTACACTTCGCATTGATGTTTGTCGTCTCACGAGTTCAACTCTCGGTCGACCTGTCAATATTCCTTTTTGCCTCGGACGTAATCATTAATAGAATGTTGTGTGGTTTTGACCGTGAAGAAAACCTTAAGAAGTCACATTTATATCATTTTAGAGAGATCGTTTTGAATAATTTTCAGTTAAACGAGCGAGCAGCAACTTGTTTTCATGAACGGCCGATCAGCGCTTGTTTACTATAGTAACGCGATTCCCAGCCAACATCAAAATGGCGGATATTTTTCTCATCGAGGCCGCTGGTTGGTTAGCCAATAAGAGCACCGTACGGTTTCCATTGGGTAAATTCCTTGGAGTAACGTCAACTTCATGAAATAGATAGTTCGAAGATGACGTCACTCAGGCCTTTGTTATTGTTTTTGCCATCCGCGTTTGTGAGTTGTTCTCACTAAACTGTATTAACCAGACTATAAAAGTTCTTGGTTACACAGAGTTTGTGTGTTGGCCAGTTATACTTCCGGATGGCAATGTTGTGAACTCCTTGGCCAAGCGCATTCTATCTATATATAGTCTGATTAATATTTTATAATTTGAACTAATCACCAGACTGGCGGTCTAAACAATGAGCTGAGTGACGTCAACTTCATTCGTTCTGTTAATTTCATTCGTTTTAGTAAAATATTCACCAGATGTGCCATCCGCATCAATCGTAGCAATAAACAAAAGTGTCGAACCACTGGGTCACCCCTACAACACTCAACACAAAGCTCTTTGTTGAGGCTGAGGACCTAAAGCGGACCACAGACTTCATAGCAGATATCGGACTGCAGCCATAGATGTCCATCAGAGGAACGAAGAAGAAGAAGAAGACAAAGGTGTGTGTAACTATAAACATTTTAGCTGTATAAGCACGTGTCCTATTACACAGTAGATTTTTGACCAATCAGAACATGGAATTTGTGACACACCTTCACACGTGCTCGGACAAACATAGTTGTTTGTATATAAACAATGAAATGAATGAGTTCGATCTTTCTCTGATCATTGTTATTAATTTCAAACCACCAAATAGGCGACTAGTTATCACATTAGAAGTGAGCTTTATATAGCGCAATATCCACTAAATGTGCTCAAAGCGCATTACAAGGGGTCCCTGGTCAACGGCAACATTTAACATGACGCCTGTTAGGCGATATTACAATTTTTCGGACAAAGACAACGCTGTTAACGGCCAGGTACTCATTTTACACCTGAGTATGGTGAGAGAATGTGAGTAGAGAGCCTTTTCCAAGGACTCAACTATGCGCCGAGCGCGATGCTCGAACCAAGGACCTTCCGATCCGAAAGCGAGTGTCCAACCACTAGACCACATAGCTGCACGAGAGAGATTTTCTCGATCATATATAAACGTTTAAGTTTGCATACAGATTTATGTGTTGGTTTTATTCATCAAGCGGTAGAACAGTGGGTATTTTACTTCAACACATACCATCGGTAGTAAAACCTGTGTAATTTGGTATGTTTACCAATCACTGCCATTGTTTACATGATGATGACTGTCCGAGAGGCGTGGTTATCTAAGTGTCTATAGATAGTATGCACTTGGCTAAGAAGTTCACAACATTGCCATCCGGAAGTATAACGGACCAACACACAAACTCTGTGTAACCATGAACTTTTATAGTCTGGTTAATACAGTTTAGTGAGAACAACTCACAAACGCGGATGGCAAAAACAATAACAAAGGCCTGAGTGACGTCATCTGCATACTATCTATAGTAATACCCGACTATAAACGTTCATGGATACACACAGTTTTGTGTGTTGGTCCGTTATACTTCCGGATGGCAATGTTATGAGCTTCTTAGCCAAGGGCATACTATCTATAGATAGTCCAGTTAATACAGTTTAGTGAGAATCACTCACAAACGCGGATGGCAAAATACAATAACAAAGGCTTGAGTGACGTCATCTTCGTTCTATCTATTGCAATAAGAGTGCTCTGAATATATTATAAAGTTGAGGACATATATAATAAAATCACGCACATTTTTTTTTCCGAAACGAAAGAGTGTATGTGGAAGAGGGGTGAGAGCGTGACTCAGCGGTACGGTCTTTGCTTCGTACCCTAAAGGTACCGAGTTCGACTACCCGCCGCGTTGCGTGGCCTTGAGCAAGTCACCTAGCCTTAGCTCACTTTGCGGCGCTTCACTGCGGCTGACGCCCGGGTTATTTCAGTCTTCCCTTGGAATAGACCTTAAAGAAAAAAATCCCCTTAGGGATGATAATAAAGGGAATTTATTTATTTATTTCATGAGTGAGCGTGTGTGTTTGTTTGTGTGTGAGTGTGTGTGTGTGTAAGTTTAAAAGAAGAAAAAAAGAGGCAGATTGAGATAGAGAGAGAGAGAGAGAGCGAGAGAGAGAGAGAGAGAGAGAGAGAGAGAGAGAGAGAGAGAGAGAGAGAGAGAGAGAGAGAGAGAGAGAGAGAGAGAGAGAGAGTTATGCGAACATATCTGCATAATTGGAAAACACGACTACCAATTATCCGATTCATCACTTGCAAACCTCATTTAATTGATAAGAGGTTCCAATGATTAACGGCTTATTTGATATTTGTCAACATAAAATATATTATATATTCTACCCTGAATGTTATCAGACGCTAAGGGGTCGACACTGAAATGCCATGATTTGTAAAGGAATTCAGACTGATTCATATAGCATAGCATAATATAACACCAAATCCCTCCACTAGCTGCCAGTAAAGTTTCGAATTGATTTTAAGATTCTCTTTTATGCATATAAATCCATGAAAGAGTGTCCATTACACAAATGTGCCCCCCCCCCCCACCCCCCGTCTCAAAGCGGTATTATGTCGGGATCTTGGAATAAAATTCATTGCCACAAACATCAAACTTGGGTTTAATTTCTCTACGTCATACTGGAGTATAAATACTATTGTTTGCTTTACAAAAACTTCTAAACTCCAATTTCTCATCATTCTGTCTCTAAATTCACTTTCTGGGGTCTGAATCATCCCGACATAATACCGTTTTGAGACGGAGGGTCACAAATATTAAACTAGGCCCATAACTGGGTTCGGACATATGTACATGTCGGCCGGGACGTATGGATATATGCATTCTTTTCTATGATTTAAGGGTGATACCATTTGGTGAAGAGAATAACAAGTAAATGAAGTGAGTAGGAAAGTGCCAGAAGACAACAGAGAATAACAACTTCGCAACGGCGATGGGGGCTCGAACCCGCGACCTTACTGGTACGACAACTCCACAGACTACTAGGAGTTATCTATGGACAACTCCGCCTGGCCGGGGAGATCGTGACTCCCCAAAAAAAGTCGCCTCAAAGCTTGGTCTAACTAGAGCCTTCTCTCTCCGACTTCTTGAGGTCACGGGTTCAACACACACAAACGCCGCGCAGTTAGTTGGCCAGCATTTAAGCTTAATGGCCAATAATTATTCTCAACACAACCATGTAACATATAAACGATTGAGACATTGAGGATGCTCCGGTATTTGGGGTGCATTTTTTAAAGTCAGAAAAGTGACTGGAGCAGGCACTTATGTTGATAATAACAAGTATGTAAATGAAGTGAGTTGGAAAGTGCCAGAAGACAACAGAGAATAAAACGTCGCGGCGGCGATAGGACCTCGAGCCCGCGACCTTACAGGTACGACAACTCCGCCTGGTCGGGAGGTCGTGACTACCGTATGAGCTATCCACGACCCCCCCCCCCACCCCCAAAAGATAATAAAAAAAAAAGTCGCCTCAAAGCTTGGTCTAACTAGAGCCTTCTCTCTCCGACTTCTTGAGGTCACGGGTTCAACACACACAAACGCCGCGCAGTTAGTTGGCCAGCATTTAGGCTTAATGGCCAATAATTATTCTCAACACAACCATGTAACATATAAACGATTGAGACATTGAGGATGCTCCGGTATTTGGGGTGAATTTTTTTTAGTCAGAAAAGTGAGTAGAGCAGGCACTTATGTTGATAATAACAAGAAATGAGTAGGAAAGTGCCAGAAGACAACAAAGAATAAAAGTTTCGCAGCGGCGATGGGGGGCTCGAACCCGCGACCTTACTAGTTCAACTCCGCCTGGCCGGGTAGATTGTGACTCTATCTTATGAGCTATCCACGACCCCCCCCCCCCCCCCCCCAAAAAAAAAAAAAAAAAAAAAAAAAGTCGCTTCAAAGCTAGGTCTAACTAGATCCTTCTCTCCCCGACTTCGTGAGGTCACGGTGAAGAGATGCTCTGCACGAATATTTTCATATTATGTATATATATATATATATATATATATATATATATATATATATATATATATATATATATATATATATGGTATATATATATATATATTCGTGCAAAGCTTCTCTTCACCAACTGGTATCACCCTTAACTCATAGAAAATAATACATATATATCCAACTAGTTTCCCCCTAACTGTTGCCTTTAAACAACAAATCAACTCATTCAAACAGAAGAAAAAAACAACTTGCGCTTTTATATAGCGCAATATCCACTAAACGTGCTCAAAGCGCTTTACAAAGGGTCCCTGACCAACAGCAACACGTAACAAGTAGAACGAGACATGACGCCTGTTAGGCGAGATTACATTTTTTATCGGACAGAGACGACGCTGTTAACGGCCAGGTACTCATTTTACACCTGAGTACTGTGAGAGAATGTGAGTAAAGACTCAACTATGCGCCGAGGGAAGCTCGAACCCAGGACCTTCCGATCCGAAAGAGAGTGTCATACCACAAGACCACATAGCCGCACCAACACCAACCAAGGTCATCCTGAACATTTCCAAAAGCCAGTTTCCTGGCCTTAGCCTGAAAAAAGGGACATCCCTGTTACAAGGAAAAAAAAAGATTTCATCTCTCACAAAATAAACTACACATTTAACTGCCTCCCTCTCAGCTAAGGATCCCTACGAGGACCAGGAAAAGGAAATAATAATATGTTGAGGAATGGGAGGTCAAAAGACCCCAGTTTAAGAACCGTAACAGCAGATTCTAACACAAAAAGGTAGTATTATGAAGAAACAATCTGATGCATTAATTTTGTTTTTAAAAAAAATTAATTAAATGACCACATGTTTGTTTTTGTTTTGTATTTAAGGGTTTTACGGCGCTTGCAACACATTAAGGTCATATCAGCGCCAGTAAAAAGGAAGAAAATGGGATAGTAAAAAGTTCTAGAATTACAATAAAGCATCCAAGAAAAGGGAAGACAAAGGGGAATTGATTCAAATCGGAAACAGACGTAGATTCCAAAAGCACTCTATCAAAGTACTTAGTTTGAGATTACCTAAAAGTCTCATCCAGACACAAGCAGAGGTCCCCGCTAAGAGAGATGATTTACAATGAAAAAAATATCATCTCCCAAAACTAACTATACATTTGACTGTTTTCCTCTCAGCCAGGGCATCTGGCCAGGACCAGGACAAAACCAAGTAATCTCATTCCAAGACAAAGACAGAAAGCATGTCGGAAAACAGATATAAGGGGATAGAAGACACAGTGTGTACCTCCCTGCCCGCTATGGGAGGTCAGGATCCCCACCCAGTGACCACATGAGTGTCCAATCATTGACATGAAATGAATTTAAAAAAAAAAAATCAAACATACAGAAAAACAACCCCCCCCCCCCCCCCCCCCCCAAAAAAAAAAAAACAAAAAAAAAAACAAAAAAAAAAACATACAAACAAACAAACAAGAAAACTTTGTATAAAAGCATGACTATTTGAAACTCCTTGCTTCAATTTAATGATAATTATTATAACATAACATAGAAGATAACAACAACAGCAATAATAATAATAATAATAATAATAATAATAATAATAATAATAATAATAATAATAATAATAATAATAATAATAATAAAACAACAACAATAATATTAATAATAATAATAATAATAATAATAATAATAATATTAATAATAATAATAATAATAATAATAATAATAATAATAATAATAATAATATTAATAGTAATAATAATAACAACAATAATAATAATAATAATAATAATAATAATAATAATAATAATAATAATAATAATAATAAATAATAATAATAATAATAGTAATAATAATAACAACAATAATATTAATAATAATAATAATAATAATAATAATAATAATAATAATAATAATAATAATAATAATAATAATTATTATTATCATTAAACAATACAAAGCAACCAACTCCCTCCCTCCCCCCCCCCCCCCCCCCTCTCTCTCTCTCTCTCTCTCTCTCTCTCTCTCTCTCTCTCTCAAAAATCCACCCAAAAAATCTACATCCCTTTCCCTTCCTCCACCCAACACAATAAATATATGGTACGTACGTTTTATAAGAGGTCTAAAGCCACATACTTAGACTCAACATGTAGGATGAGACATAACGCATGTGGAATTGGAATGCTTCATCTAGATACTGTCTGACAGATTCAACTCTGTTACAGGCCACTTACTTCTCTTACTTACACCCTAGTACGGTGAGAGAATGCCAGTAAATAGCCCTTTCCAATGACTCAACTTTGCACTGACCTTACCACGACTCGAACAAGGGACCTGCTGGATTGTAAGGTGAGTGTTTGTTTTGAAGGGTTTTACGGCGCTTGCGACACATTTAAGTCATATCAGCGCCACTAGATGTTCAATTATAGCAACCAAGAAAATGTAAGACAAAGGGAAATGGTACAAATAGGGGATAGGTGTATATTCCATAAGCATACCATCAAAGTATTTAGTTTGAGATCACCTAAAAGTCTCATCCAGACATGAGCACAGGTCCCCACTAAGAGGAATACACTCAAATGTTTATAAATCATATAATAATATATAAATAAATCATAATACAGTGCATTATGCACTGCATAACGGAGAGATGATTTGCAATACAAACAAAAAATCATCTCCCAAAACTAACTATACATTTGACTGTTTCCCTCCCAGCTTGGATTTGGATATCTGGCCAGGACAAAACTAAGTAATTTCATTTCAAGACAAAGACAGAAAGCAAGCAGGAAAACAGATACAGGGGGATAGGAGACACAGTAAATGCCCTCCTGGCGACCACGGGAGGCCGGGAACCCCACCCAGGTCGTAAGGTGAGTGTATAGATAGTATGCACTTGGCTAAGAAGCTCATAACATTGCCATCCGGAAGTATAACGGACCAACACACAAAACTGTGTGTATCCATGAACGCCTATAGTCGGGTTAATACAGTTCAGTGAGCATTACTCATAAACGCGGATGGCAAAAAACAATAACAAAGACCTAAGTGACGTCATCTTCGAACTTTCTATAGACATAGACCACAAAGCTGTGGAGCTCATTTATAAACATACCAACATTTTCATGATAAATGGATTTTTTGATGATATAACTAACTTGTATCAATTCTCTCTTGCAGACAGATATCACAATTGCTGTCCAATGATTCAAAGCAAGTGCTTTTCTCCCCTTCCACCCTTCTTGTGCGGCTATGTGGTCTAGTGGTATGACACTCGCGTTAGGATCGGAAGGTCCTGGGTTTGAGCATCGCTCTGTGCATAGTTGAGTCCTTGGAAAAGGCTCTTTACTCACATTCTCTCACCCTACTCAGGTGTAAAATAAGTACCTGGCCGTTAACAGCTGTCTCAATCGGAAATTTTTTTTTGTAATATCGCCTAACAGGCGTCATGTCTCGTTACACGTTACATGTTGCTGTTGGTCAGGGACCCCATGTAAAGCGCTCTGAGCATGTTTAGTGGATATTGCGCTATATAAAAGCTCAAGCTTTTTATAATAAAAGCCCATAGCTCAAAATTGCAAGGATGGATGATCTTTGTTTGTGTTAATGTAGGCTTGAAAATTAAATTCCATCACTCTGAAACCGGAAGACCGATTGCACAAGATATGAATCTAGTCCTGAGGAGGACTGGTTTCATAATTCCGAGGTAATTGGAACCAGAATTTTGACATTAGATTATTGTATTTACAATTATTAAAGATTTTTCCCTTTGACATAGCAACTCCTCGACAGTTGAAATACACAACTACTAGCAAATCTATCATTGCCCAAAACAAAGTCCATCATCCTACAGAAATCTCTCCATTCCAGTTGTGATTGTACTTCACAAACCAACCAATAGGCTTCAACAGTCACTTCCCTCGTAATGACGCATAGTAATACACAAATACACAACTAGCAAATCTATCATTACCCAAAGCAAAAGTCCATCATCCTACAGAAATCTCTCAATTCCAGTTGTGAGTATTCATCACAAACGAACCAATAGGCTTCAACAGTCGTGACATCACTTCCCTCGTAATGATGCATAGTAACTTAGTAACTGGTTCAAACTATCGGAGCAATGACGGACGGATGCCCTTATGAAATACTTCTCCAACGAGCATAAAAGTGTATCCAGAGGAGAAAAAACATTATAAATCTGATCATATTTTGTCTTTTATACATTCAGATCACATGACACACGAAAAAGTTCTAGCCAGCATGAAGAATAAAAAAGTACACATTTTCTTTGTTTAGAACCAAGCTGCTGGTTGCTGGGCGACGTGACATCAGACTATTGAATTCTATTCATTCACGATCATGAGGATTGTGTCTGCGATTCTCTCTCCCGCTCCAGACGTCTGCGTTCAAACTCAGCAGCGCCCTCTCTCTCCGCCTGGTCTCGGATCCTCTGTCTGGTCTCCATCACGACTCTACGATTTCCTGTGACAGCATTTCTGGCGACGACAAAACTTGCAAGGCCAGTGGCAATGACGATAGTCCTGTAGGGATGATAAAAGGAAATCATACGTGTCGTTAAGTAATAATAAGTTAACTTTGAGAGCTTTTATATAGCGCAATATCCACTAAACATGACCAAAATGCTTTACAAGGAGTCCCTGACCAACAGCAACACGTAGAATGGGACATGACCCCTGTTAGGCAATAATATTACAACGCTTTTAACGGCCAGGTACTCATTTTACACCTTAGTGAGAGAACGTGAGTAAAGAGCCTTTTCCAAGGACTCAACTATGCGCCGAGTGAGGCTTGGACCCAGGACCTTCCGATCCGAAAGCGAGTGTCATACCACAAGACCACATAGTTATAATGGTAGCTTTGTATTATGTGCAAGATGTGTCTGTCAAGATTAACAAGAAATCAGATCTTTTGAGTAGTATGGCTCTAGGAGGCAAAGTTTTGAACAGTTTTTTAAGGTTTTTACGATACTTGCAATACATTTAGGTCATATCGCGCGTCTATGTGATCTAGTGGTATGACACCCGCTTTCGGATTGGAAAGACCTGGGTTCGAGCCTCGCTCAGTGCATAGTTGAGTCCTTGGAAAAGGCTTTTTACTCACATTCTCTCACCGTACTCCGAAGACGATCATGTCTCGTCCTACATATTAAGTGTTGCTGTTGGCCAGGGACCCCTTGTAAAGCACTTTGAGCATGTTTACCGGATATTGCGCCATATAAAAAAGCTCAATAGCAGCGCCAGTAAAAAGGATGAAAATTGGATTGTAAGAACATTCTAGATGTAGAATTAAAAAGTAAGACAAAGGGAATTGGTTCAAATAGGGAACAGATGTAGATTCCAGGGCTCACTATCAATATACTTAGTTTGAGATTACCTAAATGTTTCATCCAGACAACAGCACAAGATAGCACTAAGAGTAATACACTCAAATGTTAACAAATCATATGTTAAAAATATTTTTAAAATAACAGTACATAAATAACACAGAGATGGTTTACAAGGAAAAAAAAATAATCTCCCAAAACTATAACTTCACCTGTTTCCCTCCCAGCCAAGGACTCCGGCCAGGGTCAGGACAAAACTTAGTAATCTCATTCCAAGACAAAGACAGAAAGCAATTGGAAAAGAGATACAGGGGGATAGAAGTCACAGCAAGTACCTCCCTGCCCACTATGGGAGGTCGGGAACCCCACAAAGAAGGAGTTAGTGAGGTGTAACACTCCCCCCCCCCCCTTTAAAAAAAACCACACACACAAAAAACAAACAAAACTTAAGCCTTTATATAGCGCAATATCTACTAAACATCCCCAAAGCACTTTACAAGGGGTTTCTAGCCAACAGCAACTTTTAACAAGTACGACGAGACATGACACCTGTTAGGCAATGTTACAATTTTTTTTGGATAGAGACACTGAGGTACTCATTTTACACCTGAGTACGGTGAGAGAATGTGATTAATGAGCCTTTTCCAAGGACTCAACTATGCACCACTTGGGAATCGAACTCAGGACCTTCCAATCTGAAGGCGAATGTCATACCACTGTACCACGGAGCCTTACTACCCCATAAAAAGTAAAGAAAAGAGAGAAAACTAAGAGTTAGTTCAAGGGGAGCCTACCACCCAACCATCCCCACCGCAGCCATTGTTAACATATAGCCTGACACTAGAACCAACCAGGACTTATAACTTATATTTTGATGTCATTTTTTAGGCTTGTGCAGCGTATAGTAAAACTCAAGGAAATAAGAGATTCCATTGATCGAACTGTTAAATACAACTCACGATTTGTTTTCTTTTGTGGCCAAAGACTTGTCCTTTGACTTCATTTTTGTGTCAGTGTCAGGCTATAAGTAAACGATGGCTACGGCCCCAACCCGACATGAAGAAAGCAGCTCTCAAATGTGAACACATAATATTTTCTTTGTTAAATGCAAAAACAACACTAAAGTAAAATGCAGGTGGAACAGCTCGAGAAAGTTCAAATCATATTGTTTGTTTGTAGCAACAGAAAGGGTCAGTGACATGCGCAAAAGCTGAAACTCTCGTTCTTCATTCCTTCACATCAGGCCATTTGTCACGATAGCAGATATAAGATTCTTCCTTGACTATTAGGCTACTATTCCCAATTTTTCATTCAAATTAATCTAACTGATTATGAATATTTTGTAGACGTTCGTCTTACTGTCCTCTGCAATATTATAATTATAGGCAAAATAGCCGCAATGTACTTGAAAATCTTAGGTAAGCTGTGCTTCTATGGACAGCACGGGCCTGGAGAGGCCTCTTTTTTCAGTGGGTCTAGTTTACACCACGTGTTAACACCCCATAAGGCGGTTACATAAAAACAGTGTGTTAACCCGCACCTCTAACAGAGGTGCATAAAAACGGTGCATTATTTTACACCTCCAACGGATTTGCACTACAAATGCCTATTCTTATTGCCATCCATACACTGTCTTTGTGCAACAAATAATGTTTTGATCGGACTGTAACATATGCAGTGATGGGTCCATGCATGCTGCCTTTTGCAAACATAAACCATTGAAGTTGAAGATGAAAAAGTCTGGCCTTTTCTTATTGCCAGTTGGCAATATCAATATCGTTCATCTTTTTTTTTTTTTCCCGAATGAAAAATTAGACGCCTAGAGAGGTGGGCCTTTGGCCTACCAACCTCCGCTGCACGTCCAACTCGCCTTGAGCATGCATTCACGTAAAATATAAAGATTTTTTTAAAAAACCTACCTCTGTTTCAAAAACTAGCATCTTTCAACTTTCTAAGAAACATTTTGATTTTTCAGAACTTTAGTTCGTTAAAAAAATAACGGCCAATCTGACCCGTTGAGTCGAATGAAAACGAAATTTTGTTGTTTACAAGGTTCAAAGGAAATGCCGTAAATAAGCTTTCATGGACTTCCTGTGTTGTTTTTACAGTGTCACGTGACCGTTTTGAGAAATTTGACGTCTGCTACAAATAATTAGACCGGTGGGGGGTAGATATTTTCGTTGGAGCAGAAAAAAAGTGAGTATTATTTCTTGTACTTGTAGAGAGGCCTAGGGTCCACCAGCAGACCAGTTGATTGAATGAAAGAGAAAAAGGCCTTTTTTATCCGCCGCCACCACCACCTTGAAAGAGTGGAGGGGGGGGGGGGGGTGCATGCCGACGAAAGTGTCGCTTGGTGACCTTGGTGACGTAGAGGTGAAGTAGAGCATCTCAAGGATACTGGCAGTTGCAGGTGTTCTTAACCCCTTAACAGCGAAGCTAATTTTTTGCTTTTAGATAATAGTTTGCTTTTATCTTTATTATCGTTTCCACCAAGAGAGCAGTCAGACTATCGCAACTCGGACTTCAATTGTCTATAATCGTTTTGCCGTTACTTGTCTTTTGATGATAGAAGATTTGGTGTTAGGTCAAAGATCGAATTTCCCCCCTAAAAGGTTGCATTGCTACTGGGTTTGCTCTTCCCCCCCCCCCCCCCCCACCTTTTTTTTTCTTCTTTTTTTTTCACCTTAGTATTGTCGGTTGCTGCTATTTCCCTTTTTATGATTAGCAAGTGCCGTAGGAGTCTCACAGGATGCAGGAGTACTGCAATTAACCCTTTGCCAGTGACACTGATTTTTTTTGTTTTCAAATAATAGTCTTCATTTATATTATTTTTGTAACGCAGAAAAACAAAAACGTTTCCACCATAAGAGCAGTAAGAATATTGATAAAAAGCGCTTTGAGCACGTTGGGTGGATATTGCCCTATATAAAAGCTCATGTTTTTAAATTGTATTTTGTTTTGTTTTTTTGTCTTTTGATGAAAACGGTAAGATTTTTTTTTTGGTCCAAGTAAGATTGATATTCGCCTTTAAAAGGTTAAGTTGTTTTGTTGTTTTTTTCAAGTTTTTGTTTTTTTTCAAATGCCTAGTGAGAGAGAAAAAACAAAACAATCATACATGTATCTGCAAACAGCAGAACGTTTTCATTTTACAATGAGATGGGAAGGGGAAGGTATAATACTATGACAAGAGAGAGAGAGAGAGAGAGAGAGAAGAGAGAGAGAGAGAGAGAGAGAGAGAGAGAGAGAGAGAGAGAGAGAGAGAGAGAGAGAGAGAGAGAGAGAGAGAGAGAGAGATGGGCGGGGGGATGGGGGGATAGTAAACCCTCTTCCGCACTAGGACAGGACTGTCCTGGGACAGTCCTGTCCCGAATCTGTAACATATAGAATTTAGAGAAATCTTCCGCACCTATTGGGACGGGACAAAACAGTCCCGTTGTGTCCCAAGCCGTTGTGAAATGCTACAAAATCAACGGGACAGGACTGTCCCAGTCCCGTGTTCATATCGTTTGTGATAGAAAAATATAGCAGACTTCCGCACTAGGACAAGAAAGTCCCGGACTTGGCGGCGCCGTGTCAAAATTGAAATGTCTGTCTTTATTTTCTGCATCCCTACTACTACTACTACTACTACTACTACTACTACTACTACTACTACTACTACTACTACTACTACTACTACTACTACTACTACTACTACTACTACTGTTACTTCTGTTGCGGCTAATGCCACTAATATATTAATACCTACATCACTTATATTTTGTATTTATTTCCAATTCCACTGTATTTATTTTCCAACAACAGTCCACACTTTATTTTAGTTCACTTTCTATACTGCATTACACAGTTCCTTCCCGCCTCCCCTCTTTTGACATAATTAAGCATGCACCTTTTATAAAATTCTATTGCTCTGTTTTAATTCGTGCTTTCTCACAAAGTAGCATACAATTTCCTGCCCATCAATGTTTTTTTTAAATGCATCTTAACAACGCCACTACCACATTATCTCATTCGTCAGTAGTTTTTAATTCATCATGTGTTGTTGATGAAGGGGACATCCGAAACGTCCATTTTATCTGTTTTCGTATATTAAACTGAAGCTTACATTCAATTTCAGTTATAATTTATTTATTTATTTCAATTCTGAATATAAAAAAAAGCAAGAACAATTCAAAAAATAATTCTATGTGATGAAACCACGTACAGAAGGCATAGCAACATAAACATTTTCGGCAATTTAAAAACGTATGTTTATAAATATAATCTAAGAAGTGTCACACTTTGTGACACAGCAGTACAGTGTCTAAAACCGGTCGCACATCTATTCGGTAACTTGTGGGATCAATTATCTTTATCGTTATTTATTTCGGGAATTCTCAATGAAAATATTTTTAAGTAAGTCCTTCTGAGCCACTTGGACTCATTGTAAAACAAATTAAGTCCTCTAGAGCCTTGTAGCCAATGGTGCAGGAGTTATTCCGGTTTCAATAGCGTGAAGCGGACAATTAACGTATTTGTTTGAAAACCTTTGAACAGGACGCTAGTCTGTAGTCTACCGCAGATTACTATCCCAGCTTGACAGGTACCCTTTTACACCTGAATGGAGTGAGTGATTGGAGTCAATTTTCTTGCTCTAGAAAGTACAAATGGGCTTCGATCGGAATCGAACACAGAACCTCTCAGTCCAGAGTACAACGCGCTAACCATGGGCCATCTTGCCTCCTAAGCTTATAAATCCGGAACTTATCCATGTCTCTGTGGCGTTGAGCAGACAGATAACAGTTTAAACTTAAAAAAAATAAAATTCCCTTTTTCATCCCATAGGGGAAATTTTTCTCGAGGGTCTATTCCAAGTGAAGACTGGAATAACCCAGGCGTCAGCTGCAATGCAGCGCCGAAAATTTAGCTAGGACGAGGTATAACCCAGGCGTCAACCGCAGTGCAGCGCCGCAAATTGAGCTAGGCGAGGTGACTTACTCAACTGATGCCTTTCGGGTACGAAGCATGCTGACTTTCTATTATCCTCTTGAATGATGCTAGTCCGTCAAAGATTACTTTCATCAGCGAACTGGTACTCATTTGCACCTGGGTAAAATGAGGTGATTCCAAGAAAGTCATTTTAAGATAAGATCGGAGATCACCATAGAGTCTACGGAATTGACCCTTGAGCAATCTTTGGGTCATTAAAGGATGCATCCAATATTGTTTTCTCTTTCAATTTGTCTTTTTTTTCCACGTAGTAAAGCACATTTATATGCAACCTCTATTTCATCCATTACTACTACTACTACTACTACTACTACTACTACTACTACTACTACTAGTAGTAGTAGTAGTAGTAGTAGTAGTAGTAGTAGTAGTAGTAGTAGTAGTAGTAGTCGTAGTAGTAGTTGTTGTTGTTGTTGTTGTTGTAGATGTAGTAGTCGTAATAGTAGTAGTAGTAGTAGTAGTAGTAGTAGTAGTAGTAGTAGTAGTAGTAGTGGTAGTAGTAGTAGTATTAGTAGTGGTAGTAGTAGTAGTAGTAGTAGTAGTAGTAGTAGTAGTAGTAGTAGTAGTAGTAGTAGTAGTAGTAGTAGTAGTAGTAGTAGTAGTAGTAGCAATAATATTACTCTTGCTATAAGAATATTTCATGATTATATAAATCTTATGTAAACAAATCCCATTGTACAGTGTAACAAATCATTATCGTCATGTCGTATCTTATGTTGATTCATATGTGAATTATTAGAGTTGCAATTGCCTACAAATAAACTTTTGAATCTTGTAAAAAAAAATAATAATGCATTTGCGCAAGTGTGTCCTGGGACAGTCCTGTCCTAGTGCGGAACCCCTTTTGAATAGAAGTTTTCTCCAGTGGGACAGGACAAATTTGTCCCGGGACAGTTTTGTCCTAGTGCGGAAGGAGTCTATGGGTGAATGGGTAAAGATGAAAGAAACAATGGGTTGCCTGATGACGTAGATCAAAGGATTGTTACAGCGGTGTTCACGGAGCGTACTTCGTGAAATTTTAACCTTTTACAGTGACACTGATTTTTCTCTCCAGATTGCTTATGCAGAATAAATCGTTTCCACCAAGAGAGCAGTAGTAAGAGTATATTTCGACTCGGGCTTCAATTAAACTATAAATCGCAAAGCTTGTCTTTTAATGATAACATTAAGACTAAGATCTGGAGTTTGGGGAGTGTAAGATGGAATCTCGCCATTAATGGTTAAAATTGTTTTGAATTTTTTAAAAATAACACACACACACACACACACACACACACAAACACACACACACGAGCGCGCGCGGTCACGACAGCGAGGACCATCTATTGCTTGTGTTGCAATGATAAACCAGTTTACGTGTACGTAGATCCTGAGGCTAGATGCCCCGTTACCGTGTACGTAGGCACTCCCCCCCCAAAAAAAGAAAGAGACACACACACACACACTCACACATACACACGCGCACACACACACACACACACACACACACACACAGTCTCGCATCCGCTACGAACTAATTTTGCGCACCAATTTTTACTGCACTTATGCACCAAATTGCATACCTATCTAGGGACACTTTTTTCCGTATCTTTTTCTCAATAAACTTTTTTAAAAACCTTTGTTTTGCTTGCACTGCACCGGCACCAGACGTAGTAACAGACGGAAACCCACACGATATCGCGAGGAATGAACCATGAAAATATTTAGGATATAATTTCAAACACAACTTTTGAAATTCATCAAGGATTGTCTAGTACCGAATGTTTTTTGATAGAAAACAAATGCATCTTCAAATCTAAATTGCTTTTGACGGTTAGCGGTAAGTTTTTTATTCATTTTTCTGTCCAAACGAATGATTTGTCCTGGTATAGAAGCTAAGTATTGGTAACACCGGCGCAGCTCTCTAGTCTATTATTATTTTTTAAAGAACAAAGCTGATGATTTGTGTTGTGACTGCACCGTGACAAGCTGACAAAATTTGCCATGGTCCATTACATAATGACTCAATCACGCTCATACTCCATGAAAAATGAAAATGACACTGACAGTAGTGATAAAAAAAAAATTCAACAAAAAAAAAAAAAAAAAAAGGGGAGGAGACCCCATTCGACGCCGACCGATATAGAGGTTGACTCTCGGTCTTGGACTCGACAACAAAGTCTATCAAGTTCAAGCAGAACCAAGACAGATTATTATTGAACAAAATATGTTAACAAATTAATAATACTAACCATCCTATTGCAATTTTTGAGCTAGGGCCCATCGTTTTACTTCATCAAAGGAATTATGATATCGAAAAAAAATGTGATGCTGTAACTGTACTGTAGGCGAGGAAAATCAACTTTCACTTTTGGTGGTTGTTGTAAGAGTAACCTTGACATTACGAAACAAAGCAAGTGTCCGACAAGCGTTCCACTAGTTATTGGTCTGCATATTTCTACTTCATTCGCGTCTCAAATGGATGCTTTGTGTAAGTTAAATGCTCATTAGCTCTGCCCGTCAGATGAATCGAACCAACACACACAGCTATAAGAAAAGCTTTAACATTTATTAGTCTGATTGAGAGAATTTAATGAGAATAAGTCTTATAACGGGCTGTCTAAAAACATTAATAAAGAACCGAGTGACGTACGCTAACTTTAACTCGTTTAGTAAACAAAACATTAGCTTGAGGTGCCTTAATGAGCAGTAAAATGGAGAGAAAAATAAAGTGAGTAGATGTGACTCATATATAAGGGAACAACAAACAAAACAAAACAACAACAAAAAATAAATAGCTCAGCCGATATAGCATTCTACTCATATTTTGAAAAAATACACCCCCCCCCCCCCCCCCAAAAAAAAAAAAAAAAAAAAAAAAAAAAAAAAAAAAACAAACAAACAAACAAACAAACAAACAAACAAACAAACAAAAACAAACTAAAAAGAAAACCTCAACAAAAAAAAAACAAAAACAAAAAAAGGTTCGATCCGTGATTAAGCTGAGGTTGTCCCAACCCCTCGTTCATAAAACAATCGCAGGGTCGGGGTCGCTGTTTATTATTGCCAAAAGTACCTACTTTACTTTTCTCTTTAATAGACAATCAAAATCTCCAATTATGTAACCAGGGTACATAATTTGCCCTAGTGTAAACCTTTTCTTGTTTCATATTTACTTGGGTGGAGAAAATATTCAGAAACTTTGAGGTTGGTAGACTACACAATGTAGGGCGACAATGAATAGATTGAACGAAGTTGACGTCACTCAGGTCTTTGTTGTTTTGTTTTTTTTTGGTTTCTTATTTGTTTTTTGCGGGGGGGGGGGGGGGTTGTTCCGTTTTTTTTTTTTTTTTTTTTTTTTTTTGTTTTTTTTCTGCCATCCATATTTAGATATAAGTAATTCTCAATAAACTGTATTAAGCAGACTATAAACGTCCAAGGTTACACGTAGTTTTGCTTGTTGGTCCGTTATACTTCCGGATGACAGTGTTGTGAGTTTCTTAGCAAAGCGCACAACATCTGTTATAAACGTTTAAGGTTACACATTGTTTTGTGTTTTGGCCCGTTATATTTCCTGAATTTCTTAGCCAAGCGCACAGCATCTGTAGCCTACAAAAGTATCATCTGTGCGATCTATGTGTATTTATTTGCAGGTCAGATAACCCAAACTGTCATGGTCTCATTGCTGTAATGGAAATACTCTTTTTTTAAAAAAACATCATCATCATCATTATCATCATCATCATCATCATCATCATCATCATCACCATCACCATCATCATCATCATCATCATCATCATCATCATCATCAAATACATGATATAGATGATCGTCGGGGGGATAGACGGGATGCAGATTTCCGCCATTTTTCTCTGTTGTTGGCCTTCTCCAAGAGTTCTTCCATCTTCATTCCTATCCATTCCTTGATAATGTCCATTCAAAATGTCCTTTGTCTTCCTCTTCTTCTTCCTTCTTAAAGGGTATCCTCCAATACCGTTATGCACACACCTTCGTCCCTCACATAGTGGCAGCAGCTTCTAATGGTGCTCACACTATTATGTTATGACGATCGACCCAATCAGCAAAGTCCGTACCGCACTCGTGCACCGTCACGAACCCACCCGGAAGCTTAGTCACAACACACCGTTCAACTAGATGCTCTGCGGTTTCCGGTTCTTGTCCACATCAGGTATATGTTGGACAGGTGGAAAGCCCCCACTAATGAAGCGAATGTGCCGTGAGGCAGGTCCTCGACAGAAGCCGATTCGCTGCCACCCATTGTCTCCTCTTACTGGTGGAGAAGCCTGGCAACTTCTCACCAAGTTTAGAGGAGTGTATATATCCCCGCCCCCTCGAGGGATTGAATTCGTCCAAACCGTATATGCATCTCTGTTCGTAGTCAGGGATGTTGCGTACAAGGGTTGCCGGGACTTATTTCGGCCCGAAACGGGGGCGCCGTCTGTGTTGCTGTAAACCAACGTCTGAAAAAGGTATTGAATCGGACTGGGGGGGGGGGGGGCTGGGTGGGGTTCCTGACCTCCCACAGTGGGCAGGGAGGTACTTACTGCGTCTTCTATCCCCCCTATATCTGTTTTCCAACTTGCTTTCTGTCTTTGTCTTGGAATGAGATTATTTGGTTTTGTCCTGGCCCTGGCTGAGAGGGAAACAGTCAAATGTATAGTTAGTTTTGGGAGATTATATTTTTTTCCCTTGTAAACCATCTCTCTGTTATGCACTGTATTTTGTTTTCTTTATATTATATATAATTTGTAAAATTTAACATTTGAGTGGATCCCTCTTAGTGGAGACCGTGCTTGTGTCTGGATGAGACTTTTAGGTGATCTCAAACTAAGTACTTTGATAGTGTGCTCTTGGAATCTACAGATGTTCCCTATTTGAACCAATTCCTCTTTGTCTTACCTTTTCTTGGGAGCTTTAATTGTAATTTCTATAACTTTTTACTATCCCATTATCTTCCTTTTTACTGGCGCTGAATAACCTAAATGTGCTGCAAGTGTCGTAAAACCCCTTAAAAAAACATTAAATCGCGGATGAACCAGATACGAATAAGTCACATTAAATTTCAACTGATCAAAAATATAAAATCTTGCTCTTAGCACCCTAAAATTATACAAGATAAAGAACTGAACAAATTGTGTATGAAAGGTGCCAGACAAAGCAAGAAAGAAAAATACAAGAAAAAAAACCACCCCAAAGAGTCAGTCTACCTCGAGGTCGACTGATTGTTTGGGATGGTTATTTTTCTTTTCTTGTATTTTTCTTTCTTGCTTTCACAGGCACCTTTCATACACAATTTGTTCAGTTATTTATTGATGGAATAGAATAATTGATTATTGATCATTGATTAATGAAATATTGGTGTTCACTTCCTATAACTCTATGTTGGTTAAATGGAGATTATGATTGTCAATGGTGATGTTCACACTCCGTTATGTAATTACTATAATTGATGACATCCGATTAATGATTAATAATTATTATAACAGTTAGAACGGTTTTTGTAATTTTATGATGGAAAAACTTGTTTACGAAAAAAAAGGAATGATGGTCATTGAAAAATTATTCCGAATAATTTTGTAGTGATGGCATGAAATTTTATTATATATATATATATATATATATATATATATATATATATATATATATATATATATATATATATATATATATAATGAAATGATGGCAATTATGTCTTACAATTCCATAACATTGATACATGAGATAAGTATAGTCATTAATGATGTTTCCAAATAGTTCTGTTTATCCATACATTAATGGCATATAATTAATTATCATTATATGACATGATGACAATTATCCATACTTATTAATTTATCATGTAATGTATTGATGATAGTTGTGTATGGTAATTAATTATCATTTGAAATTATGAATTACATTTTATTATTATTTAATTAAATGATGGCAATTAGGAATTATAATGCCATAACATTGATGCTTGTAATAAGGATGGTCATAATGATGTTCCAAAATAGTTTTGTTTATGCAGACATTTAATAATGGCACGTGATTATTTAATAGTAATAAAAAGATGGAAATTATGATTTATAATTCCATATTGATTCGTAAAATATGGATGTAATAAATGCTGTTTTCAAAGTGTTACGTATATCCAGATACTAATTGATGACGCGTAATTAATTATTATTTTAATAACTGATGGCAATTGTGAACTATAATTCTAAAACATTGATACATGAAGTACGGATGGTCATTGAGGATGTTTCTAAATAGTTATGTATATCCAGGCACTCATTAACGACGCGTAATTGATGATCATTTGTTATAAATTATAATCCCATAACATTGATGCATGAAACAAGGATGGTAATTAATGATGTTTCCAAATAATTTTGTTTATCTAGACATGCATTTATGCCATATAATTAATTATCATTTTATGAAATGATGAAAGATATGTATTATAACCATTTATTATTTAATAAGATGATGGTATATTATAAAAAATAATTCATTAAAAGGTCTCTCAAATTGTTGATGGGATGAATACATGAACACATACTATGGATATATATATGATGGAAGTATATGATGGATATATATTAGTGTTGGAACGCCTTTTTGGATGAAAAAAGAAGTGTTATATTAACTTTTCTGTCTTAGAATTTTGTGGTTTATTCTCAGTGTTTCATATACGATTAAGAAGTAGAATACAACAATTTCCTGTATATTAATATTCAATGGTATTATCTACTTAAAAAGGCAGATAGATGTCGATATGATGAGCACCTTGTAGATGGAAAAAGGGACGAAATGTTATTATCTACAATTTTTTATCTCTCAAAGAATACCTTGGGCTTCCACCCAGTTCCTCAAAGAATACATTGGGTTATCACCCAGTTCTTCAAATAATACATTGATTTATCCCTCCAGTTCTTCAAAGAATACATTGAGTTATCCCCAGTTCTTCAAAGAATACATTGAGTTCTTGACGAACGAATAAGAAGTAGGCTACAACATTTCTATAAAACAAATAACAGTATGTTGATATTACAATGCACTCAAGATGTTGATTGAATGAATAATAATATTTTAGAACGCTTTGTGAATGGAAAGGCAATGGAATGCTGTTCCATTGGATTTTTTTCTGTTCTTGAATGCCGTGATGTATCATCAGTTAGTTATTCGCGTACAAATAACCAATTATTAACTGCCATACTCTGGAAAAAAAAAACAAATATTAAAAATTTTGGCCATATAAACCTCGTCCTTGAAATATCGATCAATTTAAACTACCCTCATCGGGGCGAAAGCTCTCAAACCAGTGACTTGATTAAAGACTTCGTGAAGTCCCAGGTTTGAGAATTTTTGGCCAAGATGATGGTCATTTAAATCGATAGACATTTGAAGGAAGAGGCTTCTGGCCAAATTTTTAAATACGTGTTTTTCCAGACTATGGCAGTAAACTGATTAAGAAGTAAAAATACAACGTTTGTTAAACAAGTTTACTAAAATTAGATAGAAGAAAGTCACTCAAGTTGTCAATGAGATGGGATAGGGAATGAGATTAGCGGAAGAGTAGCGTCCCTTGATTGGACGTCACCCATAGTCTGTGACGTCACCGGCGGAAAAGTTATTAGAGAGAGAACGTCATGTTGGTTGTGCGCATGCGTCTCTCCTCCTCGCTTCCGGTGAAAGCGGCTTGAGACACTTCAAAACCAAATTGACGTTCTCTCTGTAAGGCGACGTCCAATCAAGGGACGCTACTCTTCCGCTAATCTCATTCCCTATAGATACATTTTTCACGAGTGCAGTGCTTTGTTGTAGATGGAACGGAAACAAAAAATATTGTTATTTCATTCGATTTTCCCTAACCTTAGTACCGTACGACACTAGTATCAACACGTTTGTTGGCGATGTTTTAAAGTGTGTTGAACCGTTCTACACCAGTATCAATATTTTTATAAGTGATGTTGTTAAGAGCGTTGTATAGTTCTACACCACTGTCAGTATCAACATTTCTATAAGTGATGTTTTTAAACGTGTTGTATCGTTCTACGCCAGTATCAACATTTTTGTAAGTGATGTTTTTAAGCGTGTTGTATCGTTCTACACCAGTATCAACATTTTTGTAAGTGATGTTTTTAAACGTGTTGTATCGTTCTACGCCAGTATCAACATTTTTGTAAGTGATGTTTTTTAAGTATGTTGTATCGTTCTACGCAAGTATCAACATTTTTATAAGTGATGTTTTGAAGCGTGTTGTATCGTTCTACGCCAGTATCAACATTTTTGTAAGTGATGTTTGTAAGTGTGTTGTACCGTTCTACACCAGTATCAATATTTTTGTAAGTGATGTTTTTAAGCGTGTTGTATCGTTCTACGCCAGTATCAACATTTTTGTAAGTGATGTTTTAAAGCGTGTTGTATCGTTCTACACCAGTATCAACATTTTTGTAAGTGATGTTTTAAAGCGTGTTGTATCGTTCTACACCAGTATCAACATTTTTGTAAGTGATGTTTTTAAGTGTGTTGTATCGTTTTACACAAGTATCAACATTTTTGTAATTGATGTTTTTAGTGTGTTGTATCGTGTTACACAAGTATCAACTTTTTTGGAAGTGGTGTTTTAAGTGTGTTGTATCGTTCTACGTCAGTATCAACATTTTTGTAAGTGAAAAGATGTCTCAACAATGATGTAATCCTAATCGTAAATTTTCGATGAAGTCCTATTTGATTCATTATATCCCCTGACGCAGTGCAGATGCGAAATCGACTTCTTTTATTATTTTTAAGGAACCGATACGGTTTGGCTTTGCTAATAAATTATCTGGGATGTCAATGCTACTGGCTGTCTTTTTTTTTCTTCTGTAAATCGTTTTATAGCAAGACATCCCGTACGTTTTATAGCCTATCACGTAAATATCATATTATAATGAGATGATTTGAATATGAAAGGGGCGGGGGGGGGGGGGGGGGTATAGTTCTTGAGACGAGTGCAAAACGTGACAATATCTTTAGAGTTGTCTATAGGTCATAAAACATTTCTGCTGAGAATGATATAAAGAAAACAGATAAATATATAGATTGATATATGAATAGATGAGTTATGTATGTATGTATGTATGTATATGTATATATATATATATATATATATATATATATATATATATATATATATGTATATGTATATTAAGTTAATAAGAGTTTTATTTCCGAAACGTGCCATGTTTGGTGTTTTGTTACTTATTCGAAGTTGTTATATTATAGTCATTTTTAATGATTACTCCTCACAGTCCACAGCTTCCGAGCAGCTTCCTTTACTGACGTCATCAACACCAACATCGAGATCATCAACGACATCGCCGCTCAATTCTGTGGAGTATATCTCGTGGTCGTACAAATTTTGAATCACGAATTTCTTACTCTCCCAAACCTCCGGCGATTCGGGACACACGAATGGACAACGCGCCCGCAACTCCCCTAGGATGGAATGCTCGCATATTAAACCAAAGTTGCAGTCGAGACACCACGTTGAGGTCCCCGCGTACTGCAACCTTTCTGACGACGTCTTCGCCGATGCAAATCCTTTCTGCATCATGGCCTGCCACCCTGGAGTTCCCTCAGCAAACATACTTTTAGCCTGAGCTAGTCTCCTAGAATCGGAATCTTTTGAACCGGCAGTCGATTTTCTAATTCTCGATCCACCCGATGATTTTGAAGCTCGCGATTCCCGGGAAGTGGATTGTCGTTTTTTCAACTTCTCCAAAGCTTCGGCGTACTCCGAAGGACTTAACTTAGATGGCGTGATCCCAAGAGATCTTGCCAATTCTTTTGCTTCCTCGAGCCTTCTCAATTCTTTTGCTTCCTCAAGCCTTCTCAAATCTCCCGCCTCGGAGGTTTTCTTTCTGGCGAGAGATTCCGCTTCTCGTTTTGCGAGCTTATCACTCGAGAGAGCTTCTAATTTTACGTTCATCATGTTCATAAACAAATCCACGTCCTCCTTCGTTTGTCTTTTGACGTCATAAATCTCCGCGCTCAAATTTTGAATTACTTTCTGACGTTTCGCATTAGCTCTTTGCAACTCGAGACGCATCCGACGGAGATCTTTGAGAAACATTGATTTTTCGTAAAAATAAAGCTCTTTGTCTATATATCGATACAGCCAGTGCGCCATCCATTCGATCG
>NC_088372.1:7247410-7249910 GCF_034508935.2 Berghia stephanieae | reverse complement strand
AGGGGATCCACTGTATTCCATACCCCATTCCTTTGCCCTTTGGAGGTTTCCTTCATTAGCAAATCAATGGCAAAGATAAACAGGAAGGCCGAGTGTAAGCATCCCTGCTTGACACCAGTCTTAATTACAAAGCTGTTAGTAAGCTGATCTTCATATAGATCCCTGCAATTTGATCCTTCATACATTTCCTTAATGAGGTTTACTAACCTCTCAGAGATTCCATAATGTGCCAGAATTTTCCACTATGTTGCTCTGTCAATACTGTCGAAAGCCTTCTCGTAATCCTGAAAGCTGACAAAAAGAGGAGAGTTCCATTCTATAGACTGTTCCACTATGACTCGCAGAGAGGCAATCTGGTCGGTGGTTGAACGGTTTTTCCGAAAACCTGCATGTTCTTCCCGCAGTTTATAATCTGTTGCATTCTTAATTCTCTCTAGAATAATACGATTGAAAATCCTATCGAAGCTTGACAAGATGTCCTTCTTTCAATCCTTTATGAATATCCCGTCATTCCAGATTCTCTGATACGGTGTGTGAAGGGCCTCAGAATTTCTTTCAGCATCAACTTTTAGAGCCTCCGGTAAAATTTGGTCTAATCCAGCAGCTTTCCCCCCTTTTCATCTTGTTAATGGCACCCACACTCTCTGCCATCGATGGTGGATCACAGATAATTAGTAGCTTTCTCTTTACAGGCAAATTTTCCGGCGGGTTGTCTGATGGTGGTCTGTTCAGAAGGAAGTTGAAGTGTTCCCTCCATCGCTTAGATTGAGCCTCTTTTCCAAAAATTGTTTTCCCATCTTTGTCTCTGGTTTTCCATATTTTCCAGCAAGTGTCTTGGTAGTTTGATAAAGGATCCTCATGTGTCCTCCTGTCGTTGCTGCTTCTGCTTTTTCTGCATGTCTGTTCCTGAATGCTTTATTATATTTCTTCACAGATCTTTTGCCTTTCTTATCTGTGACTCGATACTGCTCTTGTGCATCAAGTTTTGAAGCTCTTGTTTGACTTGCATTTACTTGTTCCTTCCTTGTTCTCCTTTTTTCAATAAGACCCAAGGTGGTTGGACTTATTCATTCTTTATGTTCGATTTCTTTACATCCAATACCTCGTGGCAAGTTGTTATGTTGACTTCCTTGATCTTTTCCCATTGCGACTCTACATGTATGTCCTCCTCGAGATCAGCTAGCGGTTGGAATCTATCACTCAATTGTAGTTTGAACTCAACATTCTTTTCCCCCATCTACTGCATTCACCTAGAATTTTCTTCTTGTATGTGATCTGGTCCCATGTATTCCGAGTCGAAGCTTAAGCTTTGCCAATAGCAGGTGGTGGTCTGATCCAACATCTGCCCTCTCCGTACTGTCACGTCCTCTAATAACGTCTGAATCTTTGGGATATACAAAAATGATCGATCTGATTCTCTGTCACATCGTCTGGTGAGACCCAAGTTGCCTTTTGTATCCTTTTATGGGGAAACACTGATCCTCCAATCATTACACTGTTGAATGCACAGAAATTTGCAAATCTCTCACTATTGTCTTTCATCTCTCCCATGCCATGACGTCCCATGATACCTTCATAACCTATGCTACCCTGCCCACTTTAGCATTGACATCTCCCATCAATATGGTGTTGTCTTTCCCTGGCAACTTGTCAATGATTTGTTGTAGCAGACTATAAACTGTATCTCTGTCCTCCTCTGTTGCGTCATTTGTTGGGGCATAGATCTGTACAATGTTCATGCTGATCTTCTTACTCAATGTTGTAAAGGACGCCATGATGATCCTTTCTCTGTGTTGTTACCATCCTCTCAGTGACTTCTGGGCAAACCTGCTTAGAATTATTCCTACTCCCTGTGTATGAATCCCGTCCCCACTCCCTGAATATAAAATCTTCCTGCCAGACTTGAGGTGTTTCTGACTGGATTGTATCCAGTTGGTTTCGCTTACTCCAAGAATATGCAGCCTGTATCTTCTCATCTCTGTCACAACTTGAGAGCTTTTTCCTGCTTCATATATCTTGGTGCTTGTTTAGCGAAGACGTCATCGGGTTAGCGGAGTCCTTTCGATTTTGTCTGTTGTCCTTTATAAATTCTGGCATTACAGAAACTCTTCGGTCGTCCAAGCTAACAAAAAAGGATTTGATTTGTCCGTCTGCGTTTCTATAACAATTTGAGTTTTACGGAAGGGGTGTTAACCCTTCGACAACCCCCAACCTGGAGGACCAAGTGACTTAAAAAGGGGGAGTCACACACCATTAGTCACCTTTTACGACCCCCTTTTTTTTACCTATTTTATAGACAAGTCAAATTGATTTTTTAAAATATGCCAGTTTTACCCTCAAACTGGCAAAGCGAGATATATGAACTTTTATTTGAGATCGAGACACATAGTCATGTAGCTTGATAGGGAAATTATATGCATCTTAGATGAAAAGGTGACAGCCATCGTCAGGACTGTGTGCTACATGGGTTTGGTCAATCAAACCCATGTAACACACAGTC
>NC_088372.1:7214910-7242410 GCF_034508935.2 Berghia stephanieae | reverse complement strand
ATAATACGTACTAACACACAAAACTATGTTTAACCTTAAACGTTTATAGTGTGGTTGACATGATCAAATGAGAACTAATCATTGGAATGGGAACTTTGAGGAATGGGGCGTAATTGGATTCAATGGTGTGATGTCACGTCGCCCAGCAACGGCGGCCATCTTGGTTCTAAACAAAGAAAACCGGTACTTTTTATTTTTCATGCTGGTTAGAACATTTCATATGTGTTGTGATCAGAATGTGTAAAACTCAAAACATGATCAAATTTATGTTTTTTTTCTCCTCTGGATACGCTTTTATGCTCGCCGGAGAAGTATTTCATAAGGGCGTCCGCCATTGTTCCGATAGTTTAGAGCCAGTTCCTAAGTTACCATGCGTCATTACGAGGGAAGTGACGTTACGACTATTGAAGCGTATTGAAAACATGTGTAAAGGCTTATGATCAGAATGTGGCTTTTAGATAGAAGACAATGATATTCCTTTGCATTGTGTAGTGTTGTAGATGTTAATAATGACAAAAGAGTTCAAGGGCCAATGATGATAATTGAATGTACAACATCAAGACATTCAAATCATGGTCCAGATTCTTACTGCTTTATTTGTTGTGATAAATTGGAAATATAAATCAAATAGCGGCTATGTGGTCTAGTGGTATGACACTCGCTTTCGGGTCGGAAGGTCCTGGGTTTGAGCCTCGCGCTCGACGCATAGTTGAGTCCTTGGAAAAGGCTCTTTACTCTCATTCTCTCACCGTACTCAGGTGTAAAACGAGTACCTGGTCGTTAACAGCGTTGTCTTTGTCCGAAAAATTGTAATATCGCCTAACAGGCGTTATGTCCCGTCTTACATGTTAAATGTTGCTGTTGACCAGGGACCACTTGTAAAGCGCTTTGAGCACATTATAGTGGATATTGCGCTATATAAAAGCTCATTTTAAATTTTAAATTTAAAAATAGCACGGTCAATCAGTGTTATAAAACTCAAATCCGTAAATTCAATCTAAATGTTAAGTCATTTTGCCTATGTGACCCGTTTCAATATACGTGGAATATTTCTAAGTCCTGGATTTTTTTTTTTCTGGTTCCCCACCCGTCCACTCAGCTGTCTTGAGACCTTACAGAAAGCATCTTTTGCCAGACTAGCATCCTGTCCGTACTAATATGTTTAAAGCTACAGACACCAATGAAGCGAGGACATTGGATTTGAGTCGAGCGGTTCGTGAAGGAGAGGAATATGCATTGCACTGAACTTCAAATAAGCTTCAACAGTCGTGACGTCACTTCCCTCGTAATGACGCACAGTAACTTAGTAACTGGTTCTAAACTGTCGGAACAATGGCGGACGCCCTTAAGAAATACCTCTCCGACGAGCATAAAAGTGTATCCAGAGGAGAAAGACATTATAATCCTGATCACGTTTTGACTTTTATACATTCTAATTTATTCTATACATTCATTTTATCCATGTGTTCACACGCCATGTTAAAAAGGTCTAGCCAGCGTGAAGATTAAAAGTACCGATTTTCTTTGTTAAGACTGTTGCTGGGCTGACGTGACATCAGACTATTGAATCCTATTGTTCATATTTACCAATTTCGACTCTTGCTACTCTTTGTGGCGGCTCAAATGAACGCTGTGGAGCCTTCCGTCTTCGAGCAACACGGTCTCCCAGGGAACAGGCTGGGCTGGATCGTCACTTCCCATCTCAAACTGCTGAAGAAATTTTTTTTGGAAAAATACCACAAAAAAACTGGCTCATTTTTTTTTTTCATTTTAAAGGGTTTTAAGGCGCTTGCAACACATTTCATATCGGCGCCATTAAAAAGGAAGAAAATGGGGGAGTAAAAAGTTCTAGAATTACAATTAAATCACCCAAGAAAAGGGAAGAGAAAGGGGAATTGGTTTAAATAGGAAACAAATGTAGATTCCAAGATCACACTATCAAAGTACTTAGTTTGAGATCACCTCAAAGTCTCACCCAGACAGAAGCACCGGTCCCCACTAAGAGGAATCCACTCAAACGTTTACACATAAATAAGATGTAAACAAAACATAATACAGTGCATAACAGAGAGATGATTTACAAGGAAAAAAATATCGTCTCCCAAAACAATCTATACAGTTGACTGTTTCCCTCTAAGCAAGGGCATCCGTTCAGGGCCAGGACAAAACCAAGTAATCTCATTCTAAGACAAAGACAGAGAGCACGTTGGAAAGAATATAAAGGGGGATAGAAGACACAGTAGGTGCCTCCCTGTCCACTTTGGGAGATCAGGAACCCCACCCAGAAAACTGCCCCTATGCTATGCATGTTGAGGGTATCACGGACAGACAGGTGTACGAACGAGGAAGTGTTGGAGAAGGTGAGAAAGGGAAGAATACTGATCGATAACATCAGAAAGAGGCAGTTACGGTTTCTGGGACATGTGTGGAGAAGAAACGGAATAGAAAAGTTGGTAACATCTGGGATGATCGAAGGAAAAAGAACTAGAGGAAGACAAAGAATGACTTATCTAAATAACCTAAGAATGGCCAAATGTGACTTAAAAGCAACACAGATTTCATGCCCACCGCAGAGGATCGTGATTCGTGGAGACAGCTGACCGGCAACCTTCTCAAGAGCACAAGCGACGATGGATGATGCTATGCATTAAGTATTTTGTTTTTCTTCAAAGGACCAACTTCTAATTTCACTCCACAAAACCGTAGACTGTCTGACTGGACATAATTTATATAAAAAATCTTAATAGACATAATTAAATATCTCCATATATCATGGGGATATGTACCGTAGTGGTCAAGGTGTTTGACTCTTGATTGGAAGATCCTGGGTTCAAATCCCAGTGGGAACAACATTTTTTTCATTATTAATTTTTTTACTCTTATCTGTTTATTTTCTCACTAATTTAAATTGTCTTTAATTAATTTGTCATACTATCATTTTCATCAGTATACTTTCATCACATTTTATCATAATAATAACAATAATAATAATAATAAAAATGATAATAATAATAATAATGATAATAATAATAATAATAATAATAATAATAATAATAATAATAATAATAATAATAATAATAATAATAATAATAATAATAATATTATTATTTATATTATTATTATTATTATTATTATTATTATTATTATTATTATATTATTATTATTATTATTATTATTATATTATTATTATTATTATTATTATTATATTATTATTATTATTATTATTATTATTATTATTATTATTATTATTATTATTATTATTCATTATTATTATTATCATTATTAATATTATTATTATTATTAATATTATTATTATTATTATTATTATTATTTATTATTATTATTATTATTATTATTATTTTATTATTACTATTATTATAATTATAATTATTATTATTATTATTATTATTATTATTATTATTATTATTATTATTATTATTATTATTATTATTATTATTATTATTATTATTATTAGTATTCTCATGCAAATGACGAACATTCTGAGCGATGCCCATCACGACCTAGCACTTAACACTAGATATCGGTGTCACAGAGCGACCGACACCTAACGCCTGCCATAGATTTAACAAAAACAATTTTGCATTGACTACCTCCGTGATGAAACAAAGCTTATATTATTTCAAAAGGGCTTGGGGTTGAAAAATATGGTTTACAGTTACAGTACTCAGTACAATACAGAACCCGACTACGAGAAGAGTGACAAATGGCCGGTCACTCTGTCGGTTGTAACATGTTCCTCATTATGAATATTCTTCTTCTTCTTCTTCTTCTTCTTCTTCTTCTTCTTCTTCTTATTATTATTATTATTATTAGTAATAGTAGTAGTAGTAGTAGTAGTAGTAGTAGTAGTAGTAGTAGTAGTAGTAGTAGTAGTATTGTTATTATTATTATTATTATTATTATTATTATTATTATTATTATTATTATTATTATTATTATTATTATTATTATTATTATTATTATTATTATTATTATTATTATTATTATTATTATTATTACATAATATCAGTATTTTCTAGTAGATACTGGAAACACTTCACTCCACTCAATATTAGAATAAGTTTACACCCAATGATAAGGAAGTAGCTTGAAAGAATTGCTCACATCCCTTGGAACAGACATAGATGAGATGAATCTTGTTATCGTGAACATTTGTGACCCATCGTCTCAAAACGGTATTATGTTGGAACGAACCAGATGCTTAAAAGCCGAATTTAATGTTAAAACTGGTCAAAAAATTAAATTGTTGGCTTCAGCACCCTAAAATATTGTATCCATTCTCCTCAATAAAACATACAAACTCAACACAAGTCTGATATTTCTGGCTATAAATTCAATTTACAACATCTTAACCAACCTGACTTAATACCGTTTTGAGACGAAGGGTCACATAATTTAGTCATTGCGGTGGGAGTGTGGACCATTGCATCTCCGAATCCACAACAAATAATCTCTCCATTTGAGTTTTGCTTGGTTGAGGAAAGGGCTTGAATGGAAGGAACACTATAGGGAATGAGATTAGCGGAAGAGTAGCGTCCCTTGATTGGACATCACCTTACAGAGAGAACGTCAACATGGTTTTGCTCATGCGTCTCTCTCGTCCTCGCTTTCGGTGAAGTGTCTCCGGAAGCGAGGGCGAGAGACGCATGCGCACAACCAACATGACGTTCTCTCTCTAATAACTTTTTCCGCCGGTGACGTCCAATCAAGGGACGCAACTCTTCCTCTAATCTCATTCCCTATCCATATTATGAGGGCGATCTTTGTATTTGCTGCACATTTGTTTGTTGTCATAATTTGAATTTTAAAAAATTGAGCTTTTATTTAGAGCAATATCAACTCAATGTGCTCAAAGCGCTTTACAATGGGTCCCTGGGCAACAGCAACATTTAACATTTAGGACGGGACATCGTTAGGCGATGTTACATTTTTTTTCTTTCGGACAGAGACATCGCTGTTAACGGTCAGGTACTCATTTGACACCTGAGAACGGTGAGAGAATATGAGTAAAGAGCCTTCTTCAAGGACTCAACTATGCGCCAAGCGAGGCTCGAACCCAGGACCCTCCGATCAGAAAGCGAGTGTCATACCACAAGACCACATAGCCGCATATGATTGAATACATTCACCACTGCATATGTGACCCTTCGCCTCAAAACGGTATTACGTCGGGTTGGTTAAGATGTTGAAAATTGAATTTATAGCCAAATATATCAGACTTGTGTTGAGTTTGTATGTTTTATTGAGGAGAATGGATACCATATTTTAGGGTGCGAATGCCGACAATTTAATTTTTTGACCAGTTTTAACATTAAATTCGGCTTTTAAGCATCTGGTTCGTTCCGACATAATACCGTTTTGAGACGATGGGTCACATATGAGGACAGGAACAAGGGGCACTTCTAAGAAACTTTTCACACAAAGGGCCAGACTAGATGTGCGCAAGCATCGTTTTGAGTGAGTGGTTCAAGTGTGGAACAGTCTACCAGAGAAAGTTGTCAGTGCTGATTCACTTAACACATTCAAGAACAGACTGGATAGCTATTGGAAAAACCAAGAAATCTTCTATGATTACAAGGCTGGCATCACATTCTGTCTTCACGGTAATCGGCAACCGGAAGAAACAAAGATGACACCTGAGTCCAGCGAAGAGGATCTTTCTTCTTCTTCTTCTTCTTCTTCGTCTTGTGGAAAACTCCAATATTGTCGAGGATCACTCCACAGTTTGTAGGGTTTTACATTTTAAAATTGCTAAAACTCTGCACATAATACTGATTTTTAAAAAAACCACATAGATTAAAAAGTCACGTTGTGAACTCTAGACATCGCGTGAAGGCATGTTGGTAACCGTTTTCAGCCACTTCAGCTGGGAGGCTATTCCATAGTCGGGCAGTGGAAGGGAAAAACGAATACATGTGGGCGTCTGTTTTTGATGTTGGGATGGTTACTCTTGCTGTGTGTCCTCTCGTATTTCTTGTGCCGATATCTTTGATGTGGTTTGGAAGTTTAAGGCACGAATTTTTGTAGTAGATCTTGTGGAACAATTTAAGTTTATCTATCTTTCTTCTCTTTTCCAGATGTTCAAGGCCAATCCGTTGTGATATTTCAGACGCACTTGAGAAAGGATTGAATTGAGAACCTGTGATGGAAATCATCTCTAAGTATCTAAGTAAGTATGAAAGTAGTATTGTTCACAATTGGACATCATTTTGTAAAAACATTCGTATCTTGAACGTTTATATAATTACTGATGATGTACATAGTTGTTATAGAGATAAATATGTCATGTAATCCAATCGGGCATGGCGGAGGGCAAAAGAGGCAGAGGAAGACCACAAAGAAGATGGCAACAGGATATTCAGGAATGGCTCAACAACGGCGTGACGGAATGTGGCAGATGGGCACAAGACAGAGACTTATTCCGAAGGACTGTGTGGGAGGCTACGTCCAAGTGATATGCCACAGAGAGAGAGAGAATCCAATCGTTCAATGAATAATGTAAATACAAAAGGGTCATGAAACAAATCTGTATTGATGCAGCTGTTATTTTAAGGACAAGTGGGCTATTCCAGATTTTTCAGATTTTTAAATAATTACATAGGGGTCAAAAGTGGGCGTTGCCCAACCCCCTGAAAAGGTGTCGATCATCAATTTCGTTTATTTGCTTCGTTATCGGTATAAACTGCCTTGTGTTTTAACCGAAAACAAACTGTATACATACGTGTAAGTGGGCTAACCCTTCAAACATGGCTTCAACACGAGACATGTCGATAGATGAAGAAAACTCCCCACCAAACAACAATGCCATCATATCAGGTAATGTTTTTCATTTCAATAGGATTCAATAGTCTGATGTCACTTCCGCCCAGCAACCAGCAGCTTGGTTCTAAACAAAGAAAATCGGTACTTTTTATTTTTCATGCTGGCTAGAACTTTTTCATGTGGCATGTGATCAGAATGTATAAAAGTCAAGACATGATCAGATTGTTAAGAACAACGCCACTGCCACATTATCTCATTCATCTGTAGTGTTTCATTCATCCTGTTTTGTTGATAAAGGGGAAACCCGAAACATTCATTTGATCTGTTTTTGTAATAAAATTGAAGATTACATTATATTTCATATTATTTATTTCTTCGAGCTTCGAGCAGCAACATTTACATTGAACAGTTGTTGATAGAAAATTGTAGATTGCAGGCTGTAGTTTGTTGTCTGTAGTTTGTAGATTGTGTTGATTCTGGACGTATCCATGTCGTAGTACTTGTTGAGATTGTTAGTTCATTTCAAGGTATTCGTGGTTAGACCAAAGGGATTAGGACATTTCCCAACTTCTGTTGTGGTTGTGGTTGTGTTTGAGTTGTCTCTGTCGTTGTAGCCGTTATCTGCGTTTCAGTCACTTCCGATTCACCACGTGTGTCTTGCTTTGACGGTGTCATTAGCGTTTCCGTTATGACCGATGTTTGCACGTGTCTTCTTTCGTGATGTGTGTATCATGTTTTAGTGCAAACACTACTTCTGTCTTTGATTAACTTGAATTATTCCCCTTAGAACATTCCCTAATTTAATAAAATACGATTTTTTAAGTGTTATCATTATTATTTGTGTTATCGTAGCACGTCCTACCGTTTCAACTCGTTGCTGACTAATTACACACTTAAGATTTAATTCTAATCAACTGAACATAGCTTCATCGACAGTTACACATTTTATAATATAAATGTAGAAAACGGTAGGGGCTGCCTGAAGCCAGTGATCGTGAAAATACTAACGAAAGAGTGAAAATGGACAGGTTTTGTATGAGAACAAAACAGACAATGGATGTTTCGTGTACAAACCCTTCGGAAGCACAACAATACACACATAAACGTGGAAAACAAATAAAATAAAATGCAAAATAACTTGTATGGTCTGTATAATATAAATGTTAAATTCAACCCACGCCATGTACAAAACTTTATCCTTAAATGCAAAAAGGGCAGTAAATATTGATTACAATTACAACAATTATAAGTAAATCGATAGATTAATGATAATGAACATAAAAATTTGCAGACACAATATACAATATGCTCAATCAATGTCTCTAAGCTAATAATAATATTCATAAAACTCACGTAACGTAACCTGCGCCTCAAGTAATACCGTATTGATAAAAGAATCGTTTTAACCACTGGGCCACTACTCGGATGTGTTAATCATACATTTATTACCAAGAAAGCAAACATAATATATAAAACTTTGCCCTTTGCCATGCTAAAATCGGCATTAATCTCAATAGTAGTAGTAGTAAGTAAATAAGTAGTTAATAATGAATTTATATAGAGCCGGAACATCCACGTTAATCGTGCTCTGCGGCGCTTAGTCCGCGTCAACCTACACATTCATCCCTCTTGACGGGAGAAAATATGATCAATAATCTTATAATACAACAATAAATACCACAAGACAATTTTCAATCAACAAAACAGATGGTCCAGCCTTGCTATAATATTATAATATAATTTGTTGTCGCCACCGTCATGCTCACGGAGAGACCCCGTTAACTTTACAGGGCGGAGTCGACCGTCTGAGATACTGTCCTTTTGTTGGTTAAAGATGGGGCTTCAATAGGATACTATTTCAAGCAATTTTTAAAACTTTACTTATGCCTCTTGGCTACTGGCGGAGCATAGGGCCTCAACAGCACTCTTCCATCTTCTTCTGTCCTTGGCACAGACCTTTGCCTCACTCCAGGTAAGATTGTAGACGCTCAAATCTTGGTGAAGGCTTCTCCTCCACTTCTGTTTTGGACGACCCCTTTTCCTCTTGCCCTGTGGGTTCCATTCGAGAGCCTGCTTGGTTATATTGCAGGGCTCTTTCCGCAGGGTATGGCCAACCCATCGCCACTTTCTGCGTCTGACCTGGACATCCATTTGTTCTTGGTTTGTTCTTGTCCAAAGGTCAACATTTGGTACTTTGTCAAACCATTTAAACCTGAGTATTTGTGGAAGACAATGCCATTTATTATTATTATTATTAAGACAGCGATTGACAAAAGTTTGTATCTTGGCTGATGTGGTCAAGGTTGTTCGCCAAGTCTCTGACCCATAGAGCAGGACTGCTTTAACATTCGTGTTACCTATTGGAGCTTGGTGTTTATGGATATGCTGGACGCTTTCCATATTGGTCTCAATATTGCAAAGGCCTGGCGCGCTTTCTTGATCCTAGCGATGATGTCTTCATCAGTCCATCCGACTGACTGATTTTGCTACCAAGGAATGTGAATTCCCTGACATCTTCTAATGCTGTGCCAGAGATGGTGATTTGTGCTTCTTGTTTGGTAGTTAAGCGCAGTAGTTTTCTCTTCTCTTTACTAATCTTGAGACCAACTCGCTGACCTGTTTCTTTCAGGGTCGTGACTTTGTTCTGCATGTCTTGTAGGCGGTGTGAGAGGAGAGCTAGGTCATCTGCAAATTCAAGGTCTTCAAGTCTTTTTGAAAATGTCCATTGGATGCCAATGTTGGAATTGCCATATGCATTCTTTGTAACCCAGTCCAATACCACAAGAAATAGAAGCGGGGACAGCAAACAGCCTTGCCTAACTCCTGATGTGATGTCAAAATCCTCTGAGAGTCCACCATTATGGATGACTTGGCAGGAAAACCCATCATAAAGTAGTTTGATTATGTTTATAAATTTTTTCTGGCACCCCGTAGTGGAGGAGGATGTTCCAGATGCTTTCCCTGTCTACGCTGTCAAATGTTTTCTCGAAGTCTATAAAGCATGCATATAGGGATGATTGCCACTTAATTGACTGCTCAACAATGATTCTTAGAGTTGCAATCTGGTCTGTGCACGACCGGTCTTTTCTGAAGCCTGCCTGCTCATCTCGTAGTGCTTTGTCCAAAGTAAAACTTTCATCCCGTCAAGCATGATTCTTGTGAGCACTTTGCTTCGTATGGACAACAAGGTGATTCCTCTCCACTTGTCGCAATGGGACCAATCGCCATGTTTGGGTAATTTTACAAGCAGGTCCTTCTTCCAATCAGATGATATCTTCTCATTTGTCCAAATCAAGTTGAACAGGTGGTGGAGTTGATCCACGATTATAGTTCCACCCTCTTTCAAGGCATCAGCAGGGATGTTATCTGTGCCAGAAGCTTTTCCATTTTTTTAGACTGCCAAGTGCCCTTCGGATCTCTTCCTTAGTGATTTCACCTGTCTTGATATTGAGGGGTTCTCCAGGGTTCAGGTGTGGTCTTAGTACTGGGGGTGGTCAGTTGAGTAGTTCACAGAAGTGTTCTTTACATCGTTTGAGTTGCTCTTCTACTGATGTAATTAGTTTTCCATCTTTGTCTCTGACAGGTCTATTTTGGTTTGTTTTTGCGACCACTCAACAATCTGGTGGTGGCGTAGAGGGTCCTAAGATCTCCTTTCCCTGCAGCTTCCTCTACTGTATCAGCAATTTCATTTATGTAGGACCGTCTGTCTGTCCGCAGCTGTCTCGTCACTTCGTTGGCCACTGTAGTGTATCTTTTCGCTGCCATTTGCTTTTGGAATCTAGTTTTTGCATTGTTCATTTCATGTTTCTCCCTTCTCCTTTCTTCTAATTTCTGCCACGTCTCCTCTCTGATCCATGGTTTCTTTTTGAGTTGTGGTCTTCCAAGCACTTCTTCACATGTCCCTGTGATAAATTCTTTCAGAGTTGTCCATGATGTCTCTGTTTCCTCGGGCTCGTGTGTTTGAAGCACTTCAAAGCAGTTTTGGAGTGAAATCTTAAATGTTTCTTTAGTGTCTGGTTGTTACACTGTCTGGCAATAAAGAAAGGAAGTGTCTAAGGAGACAATCGTAGTCAAAATGGACCATTTTGGCTACGGAGACAAATACTTTTGATTCCGGCGTAAAACCGTATTTTCATTTGTTTGAAACTGTTTAAGAGGCGAGTTGTTTTTTTCTTCTATTTATTTATTGCTTGATTGTTTTTTTTTTTTTTGCTAATCTTGTTTTTTTTTTAATTTAAAAAAACAAACTTTGACAATAGTATCATGCACCTCGAACCACCACCCTCCACTGCCCCCCCCCCACACCCCCCCCAAAAAAAAAAACAGAAGAGAGATTGCAAGTTATCGGCGGTCCAACAAAAATTGACTTAATCATTTTTCTTTCTTTCTTTCTTTTACCTTTCAATTGTTGCTAGGGAGACCATGATTTTGGTCTTCCAAAGTAAAGACGTATTTTCATTCGTTTTCATAATATATAGAACTGTTTCTTTATGTTGTGGAGGGAGTGGAGTTGTTTTGTTTTTGTTTTTGTTTTTCATTTATTGTTTTGTTTTGTTTTTCTTATTGTTTTTTAGGATGTATAATAATAGAATGCCAATTCCACCCCTCCTACCAAATAAAAATAGAAAACAAAAGAGAGAAGTGACAGAAAAGAGATTGCACGGTCTCAACAAAAGTTACTTTTATATTCGATTTCTTTCTGTATATATATATATATATATATATATATATATATATATATATATATATATATATATATATATATATATATATATGCGTGACGTTTTTTTTGTTTTTTTTGGTCTTCACTTTTTTATTCTTTAAGTTTCTCTTAGTTTCAATAGTCCGTTTACTTTTCTGGGGAAGGGGGAGGGAAAGGGTAAAATTGTAGTACAAAGCCTTTTAAAAAAAGTAAAACAAAAAATATATAAAAAATACACCAAACAAAAAACAAAAACAACCCAACCCCCCCCCCCCAAAAAAAAAAAAACAAAAAAAAAAACCCTAACAAACAAATAAAACCAAACATGTAATAAATAAGGAGAAGAAAAAAAAACCTCCCCTCTTAAACACAAAGAAACAGTTCCATAAATGAAAATACGGTTTCACGCTGGGAAGTCAAAGTCTTGGTCTCCCCAGCAAAATTTTTAGTTTTTTTTTTCTAAGTCAGTATTTGACCCACAGTAAGAAACCCTTGTAAATGCATTTCAAATCGTATTGTATTTATTACATTGATAACTCCTTTTCCTTCTACTAGTATCTTAGTAATGAAATTAGATTTCGTTGTTCCACAGATAACATAATTATCTACGTGTCATATTTCAATTGTTCTTCGTTAATTTTTCAATGATATCGTTTGTATCAGCCGGTTTTAGACTGACATGGGGTGGCAATAATCAGCAGGATATATATAATAATTGAGCCACATATAGAGCAATATCCACTAAATGTGCTCAAAGCGCTTTACAAGGGGTCCCTGACAAACAGCAACATTTAACATATAGGACGGGACAAGACGCCTTTTAGGCGATATTACAATATTTCGGACAAAGACAACGCTGTTAACGACCAGGTACTCATTTTACACCTGAGTATGGTGAGAAAATGTGAGTAAAGAGCCTTTTCCAAGGACTCAACTATGCGCCGAGCGCGAGGCTCGAACCCAGGACCTTCCGATTCGAAAGCGAGTGTCATTCCATTAGGCCACATCGCCGCACAATGAGTAGTTTGAAGGAATTTTGGGAACAGTTTACAATAGGGTATAAAACATAACATTATATAAACAACCCCAGACCAAGCCATCCCATGCCTGCAAATAACACTTAGACAAATGTGACCCTTCGCCTCAAAACGGTATTAAGTCGGGTTGGTAAAGATGTTGAAAATTGAATTTACAGCCAGAAATATCAGACTTGTGTTGAGTTTGTATGTTTTGTTGAGGAGAATGGATACCATATTTTAGGGTGCTAATGCCAACAATTTATATTTTTGACCAGTTTAACATTAAATTCGGCTTTTAAGCATCTAGTTCGTTCCGACATAATACCGTTTTGAGACGATGGGTCACAAATTTGATTTAAGTTTAACGTGTGGGGCAACGGAATGACTCTCGTTTGATTTATGCTGCCAAAAGATTCTTGTTATTTTATATTGTCCATTCTAAGTATGTATTAGTTTGGAATTTTTGTTTGTTTTGTTTTGTTTTTCTTTTTTTTTTGTTTTTTGTTTTGTTCTGTTTTGTTTGTCTTCGTTTGCTTATTAAGCCCACACCAGCTTGTTGCTGGCTTAAGTTCTAAATTCATAACCAAGACCGTGACGACCCAAGAAAGAGCAGGTTTTATTATTTTTCGTAAATTATTCTCACACTGGTAATTGCATGTCTCGACGATTTACCAAATCGTCTAGTTGGAATGAATTGCATTCTTGTAACAGAATCCGTAAGATGGGAAGATTTTGATAAGATAGTGGGGGGGGGGGGGGTCTAGTTGGAATGAATTGCATTCTTGTAACAGAATCCGTAAGAGGGGAAGATTTTGATAAGATAGTGGGGGGGGGGGGGGGGTCTAGTTAGAATGAATTGCATTCTTGTAACAGAATCCGTAAGATGGGAAGATTTTGATAAGATAGTGGGGGGGGGGGGGTCTAGTTGGAATGAATTGCATTCTTGTAACAGAATCCGTAAGATGGGAAGATTTTGATAAGATAGTGGGGGGGGGGGGTCTAGTTAGAATGAATTGCATTCTTGTAACAGAATCCGTAAGATGGGAAGATTTTGATAAGATAGTGGGGGGGGGGGGGGTCTAGTTGGAATGAATTGCATTCTTGTAACAGAATCCGTAAGATGGGAAGATTTTGATAAGATAGTGGGGGGGGGGGGGTCTAGTTAGAATGAATTGCATTCTTGTAACAGAATCCGTAAGATGGGAAGATTTTGATAAGATAGTGGGGGGGGGGGGGGGGGGTCTAGTTAGAATGAATTGCATTCTTGTAACAGAATCCGTAAGATGGGAAGATTTTGATAAGATAGTGGGGGGGGGGGGGTTCTAGTTGAAATGAATTGCATTCTTGTAACAGAATCCGTAAGATGGGAAGATTTTGATAAGATAGTGGGGGGGGGGGGGTCTAGTTGGAATGAATTGCATTCTTGTAACAGAATCCGTAAGATGGGAAGATTTTGATAAGATAGTGAGCCTAACGATTACATAACGATTAGGGAAAGAAAGGAACAAATTTGCAATCGTTCAAGAGTAAGAAAAACATCCGGTTTGAAAGCCGTGAGCATTTGTTACTTATTTCCTCTAAACAGTGTTATGATGGGCTGATTGTAGAGAACGGTAAGGGCTGCCTGAAGCCGGTGATCGTAAAATAATAACGAAAGAGTGAAAATGGAAAGGCTTCGTATGGGAACAAAACAGACAATGGACGTTTCGGGTACAAACCATACAAGTTATACAGACCGTACAATTTATTTTTCATTATATTTTATTTGTTTTCCACGTTTATTTGTGTATTGTTGTGCTGACGAAGGGTTTGTACCCGAAACGTCCATTGTCTGTTTTGTTCCCATACGAAGCCTTTCCATTTTCACTCTTTCGATGGGCTGATTGAAAATGTTCAAAATTGATTTTATGCACAAAATTTATAAAACTTGTGTTGAGCTTTTGTTTATTACTAAAGAGAATGATCAAAATTTGTGAAACTGACAAAACTATTGATCTAGGATTTCGTTGAGTTTTTGTGTTTTTATTTTATTGAAACGAATGATCAGAATCTGGTAAAATGACAAAATCTATAATTTCACATGTAATGACCAATCGTTTTACTGTTAAATCCATTTTGCTATTTGTGACCCACCGCATCAAAGCGGTATTATGTCAGAATCTACTCGGCAAGGGAAATTGAATTCATAGCCACAAATATCCAACTTGGGTTTAATTTCTGTACGTTTTGGTGTAGTATAAAGAATATTTCTTGCATTGCAAAAACTTCTAAGTTCCAATTTCTCATCATTTTATCTCTAAATTCACTTTTTGGGGTGTGAATCATCCCGACATAATACCGTTTTGAGACGGAGGGTCACATTTGGTTATTTCATATAAAATACCGTTTGGAAGTTGTGGTTGACATATGTTGTGAAAAAGAGTTCCCAGACTATCGATTGTTGAGGTTTGGATACGATAAGATCTTGTATAGTTAGAAAGGCAGAAGAACGACTTGGATACAAAATCGTTTGGTAATGTTATGAATTGAGTTCCGCCAAATACTCTTCAACAGTCGTAACGTCACTTCCTTCCTTATGACGCATGGTAACTTAGTAACACTGGCTCTAAACTATCGGAACAATGGCGGACACCCGTATGAAATATTTCCCCGGCGAGCATAAAAGCGTATCCAGAGGGAAAAAAACACATACATCTGATCATGTTTTGAATTTTACACATTCTGATCACAAGACATATGAAAAGTTCTAGCCAGCATGAAGAATAAGAAGTAATGATTTTCTTTGTTTAGAACCAAGATGGCCGCCGTTGCCGGGCGGCGTGACATCAGACTATTGAATCCAATTGGGTGGTTATGGTTTGGAGACGACATAATAATAACGATAATAATATCACGCGCAGTTTGGTGGGCATGGCGACCTACATATCGCTCGAACATCCTGGTTTATATACGTCTTCATTTATCATTGACCAGTACCACAGATTTTCGACAAATTGGAGCGACAGACAAGCTTTTAGTTTACTATATGTTGGGGCAATTTAAGTTAGAATTGAATTAATTGACTTTGTTTTGGAAACAATATTGTTGTAACTAAGACCAGGGATTTTAATAGGGACAAATTGCGTTGGTAAGACGAGATAATCTGTTTGTTATGAGTTACGGTTCTTGAATCAAGTTCTAAAAGCCATACGGGTCAATAAGCCGGGGTTCATCCTAGATTCTAGGACGTGAGATGGACTAGTAACAATCATTATTCTTGAAGGTTACCAACTGTCTAAGACGCAAGTTGTGAAAAAAGGCACTCAATGCAAGACAATAAACGTTCAATGTTACACATAGTTTTGTGTGTTGGTCAGTTATATTTCCGGATGGCAATGTTGTGAGCTTCTTAGCCAATTGCACAACATCTATTCCCGTCACCAACATTTGATATCATTATTTGATCTCTTTGTCATCATAATAGGAAACACACAAGTGATGTCAACAAAAAAAAAACTGGTTCCGATCTCAATGGAAATGTAAAATCACTCTTCCGAAGGAATGGATACCGTGTGAAACTGATCTTCTGGTTTTGGAGTGATGAAATCTTATTTTCTAGTCTAAATAATATATGCTGGTTGCAATCAAAGGTCCTCTTTCCCCGGTCTTTACGTCCCATAATCTTATTAATCTGCCTACGGTATACATCCTGCTACTATCTGAAACTAATAAAGTTATGGACCTTATGATTCAATATGTAACCTTTTCATTATAAGTCCTCCAAAGGACTGGTCAAATCCCAGGAGTTTGGAACCGGAAGAATAGAAGATGTGACGTCACCATTTCTCTGCCCTATTACGATCTCAACTATACTTTCTGTACTCCTCATTACTGCCTCCACCACCAATATATATTGCAAACACATTATCATGATCTGACCATTTTCATTGAGTTTGAGTTGTGGGTCCAGGAGAAGGAAGAACCTTGTCTGGACGCCGGTTTGGATCATTCTTGGTCTGGCTATTCATCTCCAGCTGTTCCAGTAGGATTGGATCTAGGCTGGTATCACCTTCAACTGCATCAAATATGTGTAGATGGAAACTTGGAAACAGTGATACCTGCCAGAAATGTCAGGCAGTCCCAGAGACCAGCGATCACATCGTCCTCCACTGTCCAGTCACTAAACTTGAAAGTGGCTACGGAACCTTCCTCAGGGCGGAGGAAGACTTAAGAAGCTGGGTTGACGAAATAAGTTTGGAGGTGTGGCCATACGCTACTACTACTACTACTACTACTACTACTACTACTACTACTACTACTACTACTACTACTACTACTACTACTACTACTATCATAACAATACGATAGGTGGATATTCATTTAGCACAGGGACCAGATTCCCCCCTCCTTCCAGTTTTAGTGCATCCTAAAATCTTGACAGAAAGAGTTCTCATCGGTCAGTTTTAAATCTTTCATGCCAGAAAAACAATTCACAAAAGATGATAGATGTCGAGTGGAATTTAACATGAGAGGACCAACAAGTTGAGAGCAGACCTTAAAAAGAACAACAAAGGGGATAGAATAAACAACAAGATTGACCCTTCCCCCCCCCTCTATAATACGAATGACAAACATAAATTAACCTCAAGTCCCCATCCCATGACTTCGAGGAATCGCGGGTCAAATGTGCATAGTTCTCATACTCGTCCCTGGCATGGGAAAGCCACCAATAAAGCCAGCTCCCTTGAGTCAGTACTGACCAATATCACTCCGTTTTCTCTATAAAGTCATGGGGGCCAAATGACCCCCAAATCAGGAAATCGTACTTTCTGTATTTTTCTCTTTGAGAAGTCACGGCACCATTTGGTCCCCAGATCGGAAAATCTCAAATTCCAGATGAGCATGAGTAAACTATGCACGTGACAAGCATGACATTTGGCATGATTATGGACCTTATCACTTTAGAAAAAGTCACGAAATTTCAGGTCTCTGCGTAAAAAAATGATTGTTTTATGAATAAAAACATACCCCTGGGGTCTCTTTGGCCCCCAAGCATGAAAATAGGGTTTAAAGGGGGTCAGTCTTAGTTGTGAAAGCCATATGATTTTCTATTTAGCCACTTTTGAAGTGGAATTTGGTCAGGTGAGAGTCTCACCATGTGGCAGCCTTGCCTCGATGTCATCATTTCCGTGTCGCCCGATGGAACCCGGGGGGGGGGGGGATGGCCGTCACCTCTTTTCACTCATTGAAGTGCAAAGTGGGTTGATGTTTTGTGATATTACGTGAAAAGATGCTATTTTGTTGTTTCTCTATTTTGAGCACCTATTGTAGATTACTTTTGGCAGATTTTTCCTCAGCCTTTAGTACGATGCAACCTGAGTTACTTGTACAAAAAATGGAAACCTTGGGTATGTGTAGTCGTATTATAGCTTGGATTCTTGAATTTATGACTGACAGGGTACAATACGTCAAGGTTGGAGTCAACAAGTCAACAAAAAAGCCAACCAACACCGGAGTCCCTCCGGGCTGCGTGTTATCCCCGGTACTTTTCATAGTATACACACACGACGTCGAAGTCAAGATCCAAGCGTGCCTCTCATAAAATGTGCTGATGACATCGCACTTCAAGGTCTTATCGCTAATGGCAACGAGGAGGCAATACTATTATATTATAAACTGAAATAGATAGTTTTGTGTCTTGGTGTGATAATAACCAACTCGCGCTCAATGTATGTAAGACAAAGGAGTTAGTTATTGACTTTAGGAATGTAAAGGAACCGATTGAACCACCTCAGGTTAACTCACTCAATCCTAGAGATTTTTGCTTCCTTCCAAAATTGGAGAAAAAAAGTGTATCAAACATGAGCATGTGTATAGATATTCTTATTCAACTAAAAACTAAGAACATTAGCTTTGATACTACACCTATAATTTGTCTCAGAAAAATGTAATAAATAGACATGGGGTAAAAGTAACCCAGGTAAACTACGGATATAGTCGGTGTTAGGGTTGAGTGAGTTGAAGGACCAGTCAGAAGATCAGGTTCATTCCTATAAATACCTGGGCGTGACAATTGACGAAAAATTGCTGTGGACTAAACATGTTAAAAACGTAAAAAAAAACAAAAGTTAATTAACTTATGTATTTATTTTTCAAAATAAAGCAATTCAAAATAGATAAAACTTTGTACTTTATTCTACAGATCAATCATAGAATTGTTATCACATTTGTGACCCTTCGCCTCAAAACGGTATTAAGTCGGGATGATCATAATGTTGAAAATTGAATTTATAGCCAGAAATATCAGACTTGTTTTGAGTTTGTATGTTTTATTGATGAGAATGGATACCATATTTTAGGATGCTAATGCCAACAATTTATATTTTTGACCAGTTTAACATTTAATTCGGCTTTTAAGCATCTGGTTCGTTCCGACATAATACCGTTTTGAGACGATGGGTCACATTTTGCATTGTGGCTTGGAGAGGCAACTGACTTGCAGTGAGTCAGAAAGGGTTAAACAGATTAATAATGAAGGCCCAGAAATCAACAAATATCTTTGGGGGTTTGTGATGAGCTTGTAGAAAAAATCTACATTTAGGAAAGTCTGTACAATTCTTGAAGATGGCGACCATCTCTTAGACACCTCCATCTTGATATCGGATTGGAGTGGTCGCCTGATCTCCGCACGAACAAAAATTGAAAGACATCGAAAATCTATTTTTCCTTCTGGCATTCGAATTTATAATAATAAAAATATTCGTTCCATGATTTATGTACAGACTTATTTATCACATTTATATGATTTAATTTATAAGATAATTAACATTAAACAGGTTTTTAAAGTAGAAATAATTTAAAGGAACTAGCCTTACTTAAGATTATATAATTTTGATCTTATACAAAAACCATATAACACCATTGCATGTATACCATTTCTTGTTTTGTTTTTGTTTTTGTTTTCTATTTTTTTTCTTTCTTCTTCTTATTTTTTAATTTTTATCTATTTTTATTTTTTTTATTTATTTATTTTTTCTAAATTATGTATTTCATTTTTTTTTGGTCACTGATTTTAACTTATTCACACGAATTTATAATACTCAACATATAAATCAATCTACACATTTAATTACTTTCACATTATACATACTTTTACCACCTAGTTATTTGCTAACTTTTTATCATGTCTGTTGAACACGTCTGTACAAAATATTTCCTATGGAACGAAGCCCAAGGATTTCAATAAGATCGTCATTGCTATATAAACAACCTTCTATTAATAAATTTTGATTAAATGTAGATTATCACTTTTCTGAATTAAAAATTCACCCCATACACCGGAGCATACTCAATGTCTCAATCGTTTCTATGTTATATGTTTGTGATGAGAATATTGGCTATTAAGCTTAACTGCTGGTCAAAATTACTTCGCGATGGTGGTGAACGAATCGGCGATCTCAAGAAGTGGGTGAGAGAGGGATCTAGAAATGACTTTGGGTTTGAAACGAATATTTTTGTGTTCGTGGATAGCTCACACGGTAGAGCCACGCTCTCACCTGCCAGGCGGAGTTGTCGTACCAATAAGGTCGCAGGTTCAAAACCCCACCACCGCCGCGAAAAATTTTTTTATTCTCTATTGTCTTCTGGCACTTTTCTACTCACTTCATATCTTGTTGTTACCAACATAAGTGCCTGCTCCACTCACTTTTCTGTATTAATGTGTGCAAAGAGTGTTATATAAAACAGAGGAAAGCATTGAAGAAGGAAGAATCATTACAAAATGGCAACAGCTCCTGATGAGGCTATTCTGTAATATATTTGATATACATGTTGTTGTTTTTTTTTCTTCATTTGAGTAATGATTGGAAGTGTGTCTGTGTGTATGTGTGTCTGTGTGTATGTGTTTGTGTTAGTGATATTTAAGATTGCCTGAATTGTAACTGTGAGGCGCATAGACCATGAATTGGTCATGGTTATGCGCTAAACAAGTGATACATACATATATATATATATATATATATATATATATATATATATATATATATATATATATGTCAGGTCCTACATGTTAAATGTTGCTGTTGAACAGGGACCCCTTGTAAAGCGCGTTGAGCACATTTAGTGGATATTGCGCTATAAAAAGCTCAATTTAAATTTTATTGAGTGACCTCTCCAACTCAAAGATGGCGGCCCGATTTGGGCTGATTGATCACTGATAAAAAGTAATAAACAAAAATCAATATAATAGCTTCAAAGAAGAACAAAATACCAAACACGGAACGTTTCGGGCTCAAAACCCTTCTTCAACGAACCCAAAAAAAAAAAAAATCAAAACCCGGATAAAGTCATTATAATATCGACCTACCTACCTACCTGCCTGTCTGTCTGTCTGTCTGTCTGTCTGTCTGTCTGTCTGTCTGTCTGTCTGTCTGAAAAGCTGTCTGAAAAGCTGTCTGTCTGCCTGTCTGTCTGTCTATCTATCTATCTATCTATCTATCTATGTCTATCTATCTATCTATCTATCTATCTATCTATCTATCTATCTATCTATCTATCTATCTATCTATCTATCTATCTATCTATCTGTCTATCTATCCTTTCATAACTCCCCCCCTTCTGAGTGTGTGTATGTATGTGTGTGTGTGTGTGTGTGTGTATGTATGTGTGTGAGAGAGCGCGCGCGCGGCTATGTGGTCTTGTGGCATGATGCTCGCTTTCGGAAAGGAAGGTCCTTGATTCGAGCCTCGCTCGGCGCATAGGTGAGTCTTTGGAAAAGGCTCTTTACTCACATTCTCTCACCGTACTTAGGTGTAAACTGAGAACCTGCCCTTATCAGCGTTATCTCTGTCCGAAAATAAATTGTAATATCGCCTAACAGGCGTCATGTCTCGTTCTGCATGGTACGTGTTACTTTTGGTCAGGGACCCTTTGTAAAGCGTTTTGAGAACGTTTAGTGGATATTGCTCTATACAAAAGCTCAAGTTATTTATATTTAAGTTATATTTCGTATATGTAGTCTCTCCCGTATCAAATCAAATGATCATCTCCCTCTTTATCAAACTCTAGACAAAGCTAATTTAATAGTGTACGCTGTATTCTGATCGGTCATTGCCTAATTTATGATTGTGTCAATTTTATGTGAATTTGACTATGAGAGAGATAGGTATATAGAGATATATAGTTAGATAGATAGATAGATAGATAGATAGATAGACAGATAGAGAGAGAGATATAGATAGATAGATAGATAGATAGATAGATAGAGAGAGAGAGAGAGAGAGAGAGAGAGAGAGAGAGAGAGAGAGAGAGAGAGAGAGAGAGAGAGAGGTCAAATTACAATGCCAATGTTACTAGCTCATAGCCAGGTTCATGTATTACAAAAGTTTCCGATTTCATTTTGTCAAAACTCACCATTTCTGTAGTTGTAATTCGTGTAATCCGTAATTCATTCCAATTTATTAATGAATGAAATTCAATCGAATTGTTCTATCACTATGTTTAGTTCAGAGTCCGGGAAGTTGTGGTTATCTTATGCTTTGGGGTTGTTTTTGTTTGTTTTGTTTTAGTTTTTTGTTTGTTTTTTGTTGTTTATTTTATATTTTGTATCCATCTATACGATTAAATAGGAATGGTTTATATCGTAATCACTGCTGTTTATTTCTTCATAAAATCGGATCACTTAGTTATACTTTTGGAACCCAGCAAGTGACTAACTGGTTCTTTTTTCGTTTTATTGTGATTATTCTGATAGGTTTTATAAGCAATTTAAAATCCCTACCATTTTAAAATATTTTTGTTGTTGTGCGGACAATACAAAATTCATATCTTTAAAATCAGACGTTGGATTCCGAAACTAATTAATGCTTTGTCCAGTCTTAATATTATTACACATAGTAAAACATTCATTTTCTGATTCAACACATTTTAACTACGTTTTTAATAGTCATAAATGTAATGGGCTGGACATCTGGTATGTTCTCTCCGTTTGTATTTTGTATTGTATTTAAAAGATATGGAGATAAGAGTATTAAACAATTTAACACACTCCGAAAGAACATATAAAGCAATATATTGTGTGTGTAGGTTTTACTTCACTATTCCAAATGGAAACAAAACCACCGTCATTACACCAAATAACAACACCATAACAGTGGCGTAGTAGATAATAGAAGCAATGAATATGGTAGAAAAAGGTATTCCTCTCTCTCTCTTTCTTTCTTTCTCTCTCTCTCTCTCTCTCTATCTCTTTCTCTCTCTCTCTCTCTCACACACACACACATACATACATACACCCATACATCCTGCATATACACACATATTACATACACACGTGAAAGACAGGCTAAGAGAAATGAATCACATTCACACTACACCTAATTCATACAACTGACAACAACGATATAACATCAACGGTTAATACAGTTCAGTGAGCATTACTCATAAACGCGGATGGCAAAAAAAACAATAACAAAGACCTGAGTGACGTCATCTTCGAACTATCTATAGATAGTATGCAGATGACGTCACTCAGGCCTTTGTTATTGTTTTTGCCATCCGCGTTTGTGAGTTGTTCTCACTAAACTGTATTAACCAGACTATAAACGTTCATGGTTACACAGAGATTGTGTGTTGGTCCGTTATACTTCCGGATGGCAATGTTGTGAACTCCTTGGCCAAGCGCATTCTATTTATTGGCAAATGTTTATTAGCACATGCATGCAGTGTGATGATGTTTGTAAAGTGCGGCTATGTGGTCGAGTGGTATGACACTCGCTTTCGGATCGGAAGGTCCTGGGTTTGAGCCTCGCTCGGCGCATAGTTGAATCTTTGGAGAAGGCTCTTTACTCGTATTATTCTCTTACCGTACTCAGGTGTAAAATTAGTATCTGGCCGTTAACAGCGTTGTCTCTGCCCGAAAAAAAAAATTGTAACATCGACTAACATTGTTAGCATTAGCACCCTAAAATATGGTATCCATTCTCCTCAATAAAACATACAAACTCAACACAAGTCTGATATTTCTGGCAATAAATTCAATTTACAACATCTTAACCAACCCGACTTAATACCGTTTTGAGGCGAATGGTCACAATTTATCTTCTGATAAGCCTGCCATTTTTGGGAAAGTACTGAAAATTGTCGGTAAGGAGAGAGCTAAAATGAAAATAATATGGATGCGGATGCGACAAAGTGAAAGCAGCAAAGGGAATGAGATTAGCGGAAGAATAGCGTCCCTTGATTGGACATCACCTTACAGAGAGAACGTCAACATGGTTTTTTGCATGCGTCTCTCTCGTCCTCGCGAAGTGTCTCCGGAAGCGAGAACTAGAGACGCATGCGCACAACCAACATGACGTTCTCTCTCTAATAACTTTTCCGCCGGTGAGGTCCAATCAAGGGACGCTACTCTTCCGCTAATCTCATTCCCTATTGCTTTTTGTGCGGCTATGTGGTCTAGTGGTATGACACTCGCTTTCGGATCGGAAGGTCCTGGGTTCGAGCCTCGCTCGGCGCATAGTTGTGTCCTTGGAAAAGACTCTTTACTCACATTCTCTCACCATGCTCAGGTGTACAATGAGTACCTGGCCGTTAACAGCGTTGTCTTTGTCCGAAAAATTGTAATATCGCCTAACAGGTGGCGTGTCCCGTCCAACATGTTAAATGTTGCTGTTGACCAGGGATCCCTTGTAAAGCGCTTTGAGCACATTTAATGGATATTTCGCTATATAAAAGCTCAATTATTTTTGTGACCAACAATAGATATTTATAAAATGGAGATAAAGATAAAGGGAGTAAATCTGACTCATGAATGAACAACACAAAACAAACGACGTTTCGGCCCTTGGCCTTTATCAAGTAAACACACTGTGTTGTTCATTCATGAGTCAGATTTACTCCCTTTATCTTTATCTCCATTTTATTGACTCATTTAAGCACCTCTGTTTCTTAGATTTATAAAAGTGCGCCAGTAGTTTAGCAAATAATAATGTGAAATTGAATGGACGCTTCAAGGTAATTACAAGAACATTATTATTTATTTATTCGAGCTTCGAGCAGAAACATTTACTTTAGCAAGTAATTAAGTGAAAAAGGGGAGTCAGAAAATTGTTATTTACTTCTTCGAGCTTCGAGCAGAAACATTTACTTTAGCAAGTAATTAAGTGAAAAAAGGGGAGTCAGAAAATTGTTATTTACTTCTTTGAGCTTCGAGCAGAAACATAACGACATGTCATTTTGATGTGCTATAACTTTTTTCATTGGTTGCCTGCAAACTGAAGCAATAGGGAATGAGATTAGGGGAAGATTAGCGTCCCTTGATTGGACGTCACTGGTGGAGAAGTTATTTGTAAACAAACCAACTACAATCCAAGCGCTCCAAATACAAATTGTATTATTTATATTTCTGTACAAAAATGCATAACGTTGATTATTTATGTCAAGAAGCCAACTACAATGCCCATGTGAAAATACTACAAAAATTGCACCCATTTGATTATAATGTAAATGTTACTGCTCGAAGCTCGGAGAAATAAATCATCATCATCATCATTGCCTTTGTCACCCTGGGTCAGGGTGTAGGCCACAGACAAACAGTTTCCATCCTTCTCTATTATCATCATCATTGCCTTTTTCACCCTGGGTCAGAGTATAGGCCACAGACAAACAGTTTCCATCCTTCTCTATCATCATCATCATCATCATCATCATTGCCTTTTTCACCCTGGGTCAGGGTATAGGCCACAGACAAACAGTTTCCATCCTTCTCTATCATCATCATCATTGCCTTTTTCACCCTGGGTCAGGGTATAGGCCACAGACAAAAAGTTTCCATCCTTCTCTATCATCATCATTATTGCCTTTTTCACCCTGGGTCAGGGTATAGGCCACAGACAAACAGTTTCCATCCTTCTCTATTATCATCATCATTACCATTGCCTTTTCACCCTGGGTCAGGGTATAGGCCACAGACAAACAGTTTCCATCCTTCTCTATCATCATCATCATCATCATCATCATCATCATCATCATCATCATCATCATCATCATCATCATCATCATCATCATCATTGCCTTTTTCACCCTGGGTCAGGGTATAGGCCAAAGACAAACAGTTTTCATCCTTCTCTATCCTGAGCTAACAGTTTTTATCTCATTCCAGGTCTTACCACTTCTCTGTATAGATAGTTCGAAGATGACGTCACTCAGGCCTTTAATTTAAATAATTTATTTGTTAAGTCTGAACAAGGTGATATGTTTTTCTGCACCTCTGTTGAGTTTTTTAATTTTAGCTTTTATATAGAGCAATATCCACTAAATATGCTCAAAGCGCTTTACAAGGGGTCCCTTACCAACAGCAACACGTAACATGTAAAACGAGACATGACGCCTGCCAGGCGATATTACACATTTTTTTTCCAGATAGAGACAACGCTTTTAACGGCCAGGTACTCATTTTACACTTGAGAGAATGTCAGTAAAGAGCCTTTTCCAAAGACTCAACTATGCGCCGAGCGAGGCTCGAACTCAGGACCTTCCGATCCGAAAGCGAGTGTCATACCACTTGACCATATAGTCGTGTTGATGGTGCTTCTTCACATGTTGTATATTTTCATCACTGTCGTGCAAGCGTAATCCACAGCTTGCTTTATCGTGGAAGGATGCTTCTTTCAGCACTATAGGGAATAAGATTAGCGGAAGAGTAGCGTCCCTTGATTGGACGTCACCGACGGAAAAGTTATTAGAGAGAGAATGTCATGTTGGTTGTGCGCATGCTTCTCTCGTCCTCGGTTCCGGTGAAAGCGGCTTGAGACAATTCATCGAAAGCGAGGACGAGAGAGACGCATGCGCAAAACGAAATTGACGTTCTCTATGTAAGGTGACGTCCAATCAAGAGACGCTACTCGTCCGCTAATCTCATTCCCTATTTTGATTATCACGAAATTAGGGTCACAAGAGTTATATACTCAATGACCCAATCGTTTCTATGTAACATTTTTGTGTTGAGAATATTGACTATTAGCCCAACTAACTTCTCTGCGTGTCTGTGTGTCGTTGAACCCGTGACCTCAAGAAGTCAGGGAGAGAAAGCTCTAATATAAGACTAGGGTTAAGAGCGATCTTTTTTGGGGGCATCGTGGATGCAGTAGAATCACGCTCTCCCCGGCCAGGCGGAGTTGTCGTACCAGTAAGGTCGCTGGTTCGAGCCCCCACCGGCGCCGCGAAATTTTTATTCTCTGTTGTCTTCTGGCATTTTCGTACTCACTTCATTTCTTGTTGTTATATTATGTCTGTATGTCTTGTTACATACACACGTGTGCGTGTGTATGTATGTGTGTATGTGTGTATGTATGTGTGTATGTGTGTATGTGTGTGTATATATGTGTTGATTGTGTTTGTATGTGTATGTATTTTTATGTGTGTATGTGTGCGTATGTGTGTATGTGTATGCATGTGTATGTGTGTGTATATGTGTATGCATGTGTATGTGTGTATGTGTGTGTATATGTGTATGCATGTGTATGTGTGCATGTGTATGCATGTGTATCTGTTTGCACGTGTGTATGCGTGTATGTGTGTTTATATGTGTGTATGTGTATCTGTGTATTTATGTCTATATGTGTGTATGTGTGTGTATGCGTTTATGTGTGTGTATGTGTGTATGTGTGTATGTATGTGTATTGATGTGTATGTGTCTATGTGTGTATGTGTGTATGTGTGTATTGATGTGTATGTGTTTATGTGTGTGTATGTGTGTATGTGTGTATGTGTGTTGATGCGTTTATGTGTGTGTATGTGTGTATGTGTGTATTGATGTGTATGTGTTTATGTGTGTGTATGTGTGTGTTTTCTAAACGGGAAAAGAGTTATCAAATAATTGTTGAAATCCACTTTAGATTTAAGATTTTGACAATCTATTCAAGCCTTCCTGTATAGATAGTATGCGCTTGGCTAAGAAGCTCATAACATTGCCATCCGGAAGTATAACGGACCAACACACAAAACTCTGTGTATCCATG
>NC_088372.1:7204910-7209910 GCF_034508935.2 Berghia stephanieae | reverse complement strand
TTTTGTTTTCTATTTTTGTAGGAAATACTACTCTTAAATCAAAGCCCTATCTCCACTGAGTCATTTATTTGGATGACTCACAAAGAGAAAAAAATACGGAAAATATGGGACGCTTTTTCTGCGTTTTATTCTGGTTTGTGGCCGTATCTCGCTTAATACGTGGAATTAGATATGAAAACTTGGCAATTTTATGGCAAAATTATCAGAAAATATGATGAAGACATCAGAAGAGTTCTAACTTGTATAGTTTTAGAGCTGTATGGCTAGGATCAACTATAAATCTGTTTTAAAATATACATAATAATGATCATGTGGAACTTTTCCGAAGTGTAATCTTGTGTCTACAACCCATACAAATGACACGAAAAACGCCTGCTGAATTATTATCAATCAGTCCCGTGAGACCATGGCTTATGTTAGTTCTAGTATTTATTTGAGAGAGAGAGAGAGGGAGAGAGAGACAGAGAGAGAGAGAAAGAGAGAGAGAGAGAGAGAGAGAGAGAGTGTGTTAATCTACTATCCCTATGACATAACAATGAAACAATACCTTAATTTAAAAAAAGCGCGCGAGGATTTGTGTCACCCGTCGTCGCGAACAAGATTGCCAGATGGCCACGTGTGTGGCCAAATATATAATTTTGTTTCTTTTTTTACATTTTATTCATCTATGTTTGTCTCAGTGACATTTATCCTTGTCTATTCAATTTTCTGTTTGTTAAAATTTAGTTAATTTTAAGTGGACCAGTCTTAATATTGAAAGCAATATGATTTTCTATTTAGCCACTTTTGAAGTCGAATTTATTCAGGTTAAAGTCTGGCCATCTGGCACCCTTGCCTCGCTCACGTCATTTTCGTGTCGCGCGATGGTGGAGCAAAATGGCCGTCTCCATATTTTCACTCATTGAAATGCAAATTGGGTTGATGTTTTGTGAGAATATGGGAAAAGTACTTATCATAATCGAATGAAATTTGAAATATAAATAGAAGAAATGTGCATATATAACCTTGAGAGCCAAAATCTCTCCTCTTTGTAGTTTTAGAAATATTGGACTCTAAAGAGTAAAAATCTATTTTTAATGGTCTTCTGGTAATTGTACGAGTTTTGTCGCTTGACATAATCTAAAATGACCTCTTTTCTAACTGTGTGCAAACTTTCAGTCATATTCAATTATAAACAGCGTCGTAATTAATTTTTAAAAATAGCATGTACGAAACGGCTTCGTCCCATATTTTGCCGCGAATTTGGGCACTTCGTGAGCGAAAAAGAGGCCCAAAGATTTGTGCGGGATAGTCATTGCTACACTATAATATGGAAAAATTAGCACGCCAAAAGTCACAGCACCAAATTTCGTAACTTTTGAGGAATTTGCGATATTCCGTGCGCGAAGGAATTGGAACGGAATATATGCGATGTTGAAAAAAAAAATGCCAAAATAATGCCAAAAAGCCAAACCAATTTTTTTTCCATGCCAAGCTAACGACTTTTAGAAGAAAAAAAAGCCACGTTTTCGAATTTGGTCTTAAAAACGTCAAATTGGCATCTTGGACAGTTGCTCGGCCACTCGCTCACTCACTCACTCACTCACTCACGCAATCTCCTCTCACAGCCCGCCTCTACCCAGACCAAGCTAATTCTCACATTATTCTCAGACAAATTTCTAGAGAGAATGAAAAAAAAAAGCCGTCGCTTATCTCTTTATTATTATATCTATACAATCAATCGGTGATTAGTTCTCACAACTACATATTTATAAATCATACTGCAAACGTTAAAGGTTATAATATATTATTTTTAATGTTTTGGGCTTATATTGTGAGTGTTTTACTTCGACTCACAGTATTGATCCCGAACAAATTAAAATAAACATATTTTTAAAAACAATATAAGTATTAATGGAACAGATTTTCTAGAAATGTCAGTTAGGCTTGCAACTGTTGTCATCAGCCTATTCGTCAGGTGAGTAATTTACTTTCTTATATCATCATCATCATCATCATCATCATCAGCATCATCATCATCATCATCATCATCATCATCATATTAATAATCATCATCACCATCATCGTCGTCGTCGTCTTCGATCTTCGTCTTCATCATCATCAGCATCATCATCATCATCATCATCATCATCATCACCATCATCACCATATCATCATCATCATCATCATCATCATCATCATCATCATCATCATCATCATCATCATCATCATCATCGTTGTTGTCGTCATCATCATCATTATCAGCATCATCATTTTATTATTATTATCATCATCATCATCATCATCATCATCATCATCATCATCATCATCATCGTCATCATAATCATCACCATCATCTTTTTTATCGTTATTATTATCATCATCATCATCATCATCATCATCATTATTCTTATTATTTGAACATAACAATTTGCTATAGTTAAAGCATATTAACACCGAGCTCAAAGAAATATCATGTTTAGCTAACAGCTATTGTGTTTGAGTGAAATAAATCCATTTTTGTATAAGTTGGGTGTGGAGTTTTGGGGACAATACGGAAAATGGCCTATTATTATTATTATTATCATTATTATTATTATTATTATTATTATTATTATTATTATTATTATTATTATTATTATTATTATTATTATTATTATTATTATTATTATTATTATTATTAATATTATTATTATTATTATTATTATTATTATTATTATTATTATTATTATTATTATTATTATTATTATTATTATTATTATTATTATTATTATTATTATCATTATTATTTATTATTATTATTATTATTATTATTATTATTATTATTATTATTATTATTATTATTATTATTATTATTATTATTATTATTATTATTATTATTATTATCATTATTATGTACAAGAGAAATCAGAATGAGAAAATTGTTGGCTGCATCGTAATGAATGTGACGATTGTCCTATGGGTGGTAAGGCTTGGGGTAAGATGAATACCACTACCACAACGCGTATTCCAGATTTAAACTGTGTTTCATTTGCAATCCGATCAGGATTTTTACTTTGTCAACATCTAAATTAGGGAAGAAAAGTCTTGAAGTAACATCTACTTTTCCGGTTAAAAGATTTCTTGGAAGTGTGTATGCAACCAGTTCTTCTTAGGACGTTTATGAATGGGTTAAATAGTGGATCCTATGGGAGCATACACTCTTAGAAAAGCGACAATAAGCAGCATCTGGCAAGCTTGGCCGTCGTTAACTCACTCAACCCTTGAGACTTTTGCTACTTTTCAAAATTGGAAAAAAATGTATTAAAATAAGCTTGTACATATTGTTTTATTCAACTACCATTAACATGTAAAAACTAAAAAAACACTAGCTTTGATACCACGCCTATAATTTGTCTCAGAAAAATGTAATAAATAGACATGGGGCAAATGTAACCCGGGGAAACTACGGATATAGTCGGTGTAAGGGTTGAGTGAGTTCATAGCCTGTCACTAAATCCCACTCAGACCCATATTTTGAATTCATTGTTTAGGTTTGTGGACCCTCATGTGAGATGTCTTTCGTAGTGGTCGAGGAAACAAGTGATCTCATTGGTTGAACTATTGAATACAACTCACGATTTGTTTTCTTTTTTTGTGACTTGTCATTTGACGTCAGTTGATGGTCAGTACCAAGGAATGAGTTTGCAAAGTCCACGCTCGGCCCTTCGTAAAGTTATGGCCTGATACTGACAAAAAAATGACGTCAAAATGCCAGTCTTTTGCCACAAAAGAAAACAAATAATGACGTCAAATTGCCAGTCCTTTTGGATTTCAGTGTCAGGCTATAACATAACGACGGCTACGCTCGAACCCACTACAACTTATATTTTGACTTAATTTTATAGGTGTGTGCAGCGCCTAGTGTGTTGTGGTTAGTAGAGCTCAAGGAAACAAGTAATCCCATTGGTTGATTGAACTATTGAATGCAACTCACGATTTGTTTCCTTTTGTGTCTAAAGACTTGCCTTTTATTTAAGGTCATTTTTGGTCAATGACAGGTTCTATGTTAACGATGGCTAAGGTTCTAATGTCAGGCTATAAGTTAACGATGGCTACGGTTCTAATGTCAGGCTGTAAGTTAACGATGGCTACCGTTCTAATGTCAGGATATAAGTTAACGATGGCTACGGTTCTACTGTCAGGCTATAAGTTAACGATGGCTACGGTTCTAGTGTCAGACTATAAGTTTACGATGGGTACGGTTCTAGTGTCAGGCTATAACTTTACGATGGCTACGGTTCTAGTGTCAGGCTATAAGTTTACGATGGCTACGGTTCTAGTGTCAGGCTATAAGTTAACGATGGCTACGGTTCTAGTGCTATGCTATAAGTTTACGATGCTACTGTTCTAGTGTCATGCTATAAGCTAGCGATGGCTACGGTTCTACTGTCGGGCTATAATAATATAGATAGTGTGCGCTTGGCTAAGAAACTCACAACATTGCCATCCGGAAGTATAACTGACCAAACACATATACAAAAACATGTGTAACCTTGAACGTTTATATTCTAGATAATGCATAAACGTGGATGGCAAAAAAAAAAAGACAATAACAAAGGCATGAGAGACGTCAACTTCGTTCTATCTATAAACGTTTTAGGCTATACGATAGTTGTGTGTGTTGATATTGTTCATTTATTATTTGTTGTGAAAAGATTACAGAGCCAAATGCGCTTGGCCAAAAACTCACGTTTTGCAAGCCGAATAAACGTACATAAAAATAAAACATTTTACATTCTGAACGTGTATAGGTCTGATTTATAGCATTTAGTAAGAGCTACTCATAAAAATGCCTGTCTAAAACAATAATAAAGACCTGAGAGAAGTCAATTTCTTTCTGTCTTCTGCGTATTTGAACGTAGCTATCGAAAACTTCTCGCCTGACACTGACCACAAAATAACGTCAACAGATAAGTCTTTGGCCACAAAAGAAAATAAATTGTGAGTTGTATTCAATAGTTCAACCAATGGAATCACTT
>NC_088372.1:7194910-7199910 GCF_034508935.2 Berghia stephanieae | reverse complement strand
ATAATAATAATAATAATAATAATAATAACAATAATAACAGTTTATAGTCTGGTTAAAACAGTTTAGTGAGAATTACTCATAACGTGGATGGCAAAAAAAAAACAAAAAAACAATAACAAAGACCTGAGTGACGTCAATTGGACTCAATAGTTTGATGTCACGTCGCACAGCAATGGCGGCCATCGTGGTTCTAAACAAAGAAAATCGACAATTTTATTCTTCATGCTGGCTAGAACTTTTTCATATGTCTTGTGATCAGAATGTGTCAAAGTAAAAAAATGATCAGATTTATAATGTTATTTTTTCTTCTCTGGATACGCTTTTATGCTTGTCGGAGAAATAGTTCATTAGGGCGTCCGCCATTGTTCCGATAGTTTAGAGCCAGTTACTAAGTTACCATGCGTCATTACGAGGGAAGTGACGTTACGACTGTTGAATTAAGCGTATTTTAAACTATAGAAAGTTCGAAGATGACGTCACTCAGGTCTTTGTTATTGTTTTTTTGCCATCCGCGTTTATGAGGAATGCTCACTGAACTGTATTAACCCGACTATAAACGTTCATGGATACACACAGTTTTGTGTGTTGGTCCGTTATACTTCCGGATGGCAATGTTATGAGTTTCTTAGCCAAGCGCACACTAACTATATATACATCCTGCTACTGAAATAGTTATGTCACCTCTATGGAACCTATTCATTATTAGTACGCCAAAGGACTGGTTACATACATACACACTCCCAAAGGGAGGAAGTGAGTAGAAAAGAGCCAGAAGACAATAGAGAATAAAAATTTTTCGCGGCGGTGATGGGGTTTGAACCTGCGATCTTATTGGTACGGCAACTCCGCCTGGCCGATGAGAGCGTGACTCTACCGTATGGGCTATCCACGAACACAAAAATATTCGTTTCAAACTCAGGTCATTCCTAGAGCTCTCTCTCTCTCTCTCTCTCTCTCTCTCTCTCTCTCTCTCTCTCTCTCACCGACTACTGGAGACCGCGGGTCCAACACACAACCATCGCGAAGTTACCTGGCCAGCAGTTAAGCTTAATAGCCAATATTCAACACACTCCCAAGGCTATAGCAACCAGAAGAGTGAAGGGTTTCATGTCTGAAGTTTTGAGCAACCAAAGCCATTGCATCCGACCAAAAATGAAATACTGACTTCTCTTTCAACATGTCAAAAAATGAACAAAACACAAAATAAAAATCAATAATTAGATTTAGATAAATTAAATTGAGATTTTATATTGCGCAATATGCACTAAATGTGACATATCGTCTCAAAACGGTATTATGTCGGAACAAACCAGATGCTTAAAAGCTGAATTTAATGTTAAAACTGGTCAAAAATATAAATTGTTGGCATTATCACCCTAAAATATGGTATCCATTCTCCTCAATAAAACATACAAACTCAACACAAGTCTGATATTTCTGGCTATAAATTCAATTTTCAACATATTAACCAACCCGACTTAATACCGTTTTGAGGGCAATGGTCACAAATGTGCTCAAAACGCTTTAAAATGGGTCCCTGACCAGGAGTAGCAGCAGGGAACATGATGAACGATCCATAACGCTTGTTAGGCGATATTACATATTTTTTTTATCAGACACAGACAACGATGTCAATGGCCGGGTACTCATTTTACACCTGCGTAAATACCGGCTCGGGAGTTAGTTGTGCACGGAAAATTGGGGCCGAGTTGACCACATGAATATTGATTTTGAGGCTGGAATCAAAGTCCGGCTATGTGGTCTAGTGGTATGACACTCGCTTTCGGATCGGAAGGTCCTGGGTTCGAGCCTCACGCTCGGCGCATAGTTGAGTCCTTGGAAAAGGCTCTTTACTCTCATTCTCTCACCGTACTCAGGTGTAAAATGAGTACCTGGCAGTTAACAGCGTTGTCTTTGTCCGAAAAATAGTAATATCGCCGAACAGGCGTCATGTCCCGTCCTTCATGTTAAATGTTGCTGTTGACCAGGACCCCTTGTAAAGCGCTTTGAGCACATTTAGTGGATATTGCGCTATATAAAGCTCAATAAGCTCAATATTTTTGTGTTATCAGTTGTTATTTGTGGTTATCAGTTGTTATTTGTTGTTATCTCGACAAAGATAAACACCGATTTTCCCAGGGTTAATCTGCGCCAGGTTATTTCCACTGTAATATTTTTCTCCCATCCATAATTTAAATCAAAATTATAGGATTGTCTCCATATTTTTAAAAATCAAAATTGAATTATTCTTGAGGCCAGACATCGAGGTTACGTTGTCTTTTAGGTCCGTTTACACGTTCAGTTAATTTATCCGCAGCCGAACGGATATATCAAGAAACTGTGGGAGAAGTGGCTATGTGGTCTAGGGTATGACACTCGCTTTCGGAGAGGAAGGTCTTGAGTTCGAGCCTCGCTCGGCGCATAGTTGAGTCCTTGGATAAGTCTCTTTACTCACATTTTCTCACCGTACTCAGGTGTATAATGAGTACCTGGCCGTTACCAGCGTTGTCTCTGTCCGAAAAAAGCGTAATATCGTCTAACAGGCGTCATGTCCCGTCCTGAATGTTAAATGTTGCTGTTGACCAGGGACCCCTTGTAAAGCTCTTTGAGCACGTTTAGTGTATATTGCACTGCTATATAAAAGCTATTTTTTTAATAAAAAAAAGGAGAAGTGACGACAACCCATGAAAACTAAGCGTGCGTCTAGACGAAGAAATTAACTGATGACTGAAAGTTTTCAGTCAGGCATTTGTCAAATTCTCCGTTTACACGCTCAGCTTTTTTTGAGTTGTTGTCACTCCGCCTACATTTTCTCGATATCCGTCCGGTCTTGGATGTGTTAACCGTACGTGTGAAAAGGCCTTTAGGGTGTTTCTCTGTAGAAAGATGTGAGAGACACACACGGTCGTGGGTGAAAAGGCCCTGATGATTTGTAAGCCATATGGAAAATTTCGAAGAGATGATGATTTAATATGGTGTGAGGATGTATGAAAGAGGTGTGTGTGTGTGTGTGTGTGTGAGAGAGAGAGAGGGAGAGAGAGAGAGATAGGAGGAGATAGTGAGAGATAGAGAGAGAAGGGGGGGGGTGGGAGAAAGAGAAGGAAAGAAAGAGGAAAGAGAGAAAAAAAAGACAAATATATATATAAATATATATATATATATAATATACATATATATATATATATATATATATATATATATATATATATATAGAGAGAGAGAGAGAGAGAGAGAGAGAGAAAGAGAGAGAGAGATAGTAAGAGGGGAGAATAAAGTAATAGATAGATTGATTGATGGATAGATAGGCAGATAGAGAAGAGAGGAATATATAGATAGATATATGAATAGAGGAGAAGAGACACACACAGAGAGAGAGAGAGAGGGAGAGAGAGTGAGAGAGAGAGAGAGAGAGAGAGAGAGAGAGAGAGAGAGAGAGAGAGAGAAATAGGAGAAATTAGGATAACAAGAATTAAAGAGACATAATTGATCAATATTATGGGTTACTTCTTACGCCTGTATGAAATCGCAATTACTCACTCTCCTCCCCCCCCCCCCCCCCCCCACACCTCATAAAAACTACTCAGTAGTGACAAAAACAACAACAACAACAAAAATAAAATTTAATAAAACAAACAATTTGTGACGTCAGACGTAACGTGTACTTAGCTCCCTGTCTGATGACCAAATTAACATTGGCTCATTGTTGTAATGATAGTACTCACCATCAAACATCTCAAACTAAATTAGCTTTAAAATGAGCTTTTATACAGCGCAATATCCACTAAACGTGCTCAAAGCGCTTTACAAGGTGTCCCTGGCCAACAGTTTAACAATTTAACATATTGTAGGACGGGACATGACGACTGTTAGGATATGTTACATTTTTATTTGGACAGAGACAACGCTGTTAACGACCAGGTGCTCATTTTACACCTGAGTGTGGTGAGAGAATGTGAGTAAGAAACCTTCTCCAAGGACTCAACTATGCGCCGAGCGAGGCTCGAACGCAGGAATAAAACAAAGAAAGCAAACGAAACAATAACAAAGACCTGAGTGACGTCATCTTCGATTTTATCTATAAACGTTTAAGGTTACAATAGTCTTATGTGTTAGTATGGTAACTCCGGTTGTTGGATGTCATGAGTTTTTTTTTAAATCAACGCATAACATCAATATAACACCGTTTTGAAGGTGGAGGTCACATGTTAACAAGGTCAGGTTACACTGCTCCGTCCAATCAAAACAGAGAATGTCACATGACATAATGCGTCATCATAATGTTTTTCTGTGTTGAAAGACAACAATACATCCGGTGTGAATTGCCTCCCCTTGTGCCCTCTGATAGCGCCATATTGATTGCTTTTAGAACCGGTCGGCCATTTTTGAAGGGCGCGCCTTTCCGTTCATTCCTTTTCCTCACCTCCTTATTAAAGAAAATACGGGCATCGGTGCACGATAGAGATCTGAACAAGTGTTTATGAAAGGTGGCCAGCCAGACAAAGCAAGTAAGAAAATTACAAGAAAGAAAAATATCCCAAAAAAATCAGTCGACCTCCACTGGAATCGAACCTCAGACCTTCTGATTATCGGTAATCTTTACCTCAACACATCATAATAATATGTAATATATCATACACATTCATACAACTGACTGGTTAAAAACCACATTGACATGACATTGTGAATATAATATGTGGTCTAGTGGTATGATACTCGCTTTCGGATCGAAAGGCCTTGGGTTCGAGCCTCGCTAGCGCATAGTTGAGTCCTTGGAAAAAGGCTCTTTACTCACATTCTCTCACCGTAGTCAGGTGTAAAATGAGTACCAGGGCGTTAACAGCGTTGTCTCTGTCAGAAAAAAAATGTAATATCGCCTAATAGGCGTCATGTCTCATTCTACATGTTACGTGTTGCTGTTGGCCAGGGACGTTTTTAAAGCGCTTTGAGCACGTTTAGTGGATATTGCCCTATATAAAAGCTCATTTCAAAAAGAGTCAACA
>NC_088372.1:7185546-7190546 GCF_034508935.2 Berghia stephanieae | reverse complement strand
GAAGGAATGTCATATTTTACTGTGCTAAATACCAACGTTTTATATGGTTGACCAGTTTAACTATAATTGGACTTTTTAGCATCTGGTCCATCCCGACATAATACCGTTTTGAGACGAGGGGTCACATATTAAGACAAAAATGTTTGCTATAGTTAAAAGTATATTAACACTGTGTTGAAGATCTCGTTTAGCAGAGAGAAAAAATATTTATAGCAAGTAATAACAGCTTTTGTATTTGAGTGAAATAAGTCTATTTTTGTATAGATAGAACGAAGTTGACGTCACTCAGGTCTTTGTTATTGTTTTTTGCCATCCGCGTTTATGCGTTATTCTCACTAAACTGTAGTAACCAGACTCTAAAGATCATGGTTACACACAGTTTTGTGTGTTGACCAATTATACTTCCGGATGACAATGGTGTGAACTTTTTACAAAATTCATACCCACCCAACACTAAAATAGACTTTACCTAATCAAACAAAAAAGTAACAAGTACCTTCTACACAGAATGTTGTTCAGCAAAATGAGCTCTACTTGACAGTGTTTAGTATTTATAGCTGTAATCAAAGCATTTCTTTAGATTTTGTCATGTACAAGAGAAATCAGAATGAGAAAATTGTCGGTGCATCGTAACGAATGTGACGATTTTCCTACAGGGAATGAGATTAGCGGAAGAGTGGCGTCACCGGTGGAGAATTAGAAGTTATTTGTAAACAAACCAACTACAAGCCAAGCACTCCAAATACAAAATTTATTATTCATATTTCTGTACAAAAATGCATATCATAATCAACGTTATGCATTTTTGTACAGAAATATGAATAATACATTTTGTATTTGGAGCGCTTGGCTTGTAGTTGGTTTGTTTAAAAATAACTTCTTCACCGGTGACGTCCAATCAAGGGACGCTACTCTTCCACTGATCTCATTCCCTATAGGTGGTATGGAGAGGGATAATATTTGTAGTTATATTATCTAAGATATAGACCAAGATTGTATGCTGGTATAATTGTTCGAAAACTGTAACAAACTTTTTACCCTTCGAGAAGATAAAACAAAACGGTATTAAGTCGGGTTGGTTAAGATGTTGAAAATTGAATTTATAGCCTGAAATATCAGACTTGTGTTGAGTTTGTATGTTTTATTGAGGGGAATGGATACCATATTTTAGGGTACTAATGCCAACAATTTAAATTTTTGACCAGTTTAACATTTAATTCAGATTTTAAGCATTTGGCATAAATCCGACATAATACCGTTTTGAGACGATGGGTTACATATTGAGACATAAGAATATGGACCGTGCTGTGCTCGATGTACTGGCAATACCACCATCTTTTTATTAACTCACGGTTTTCATTCTATCTCTCATGGACGAATAAAACAAGGGACACACCTACAAAACATGACAACAACATCAGAATAAGTGGAACGAAGTCTCTCTCTCTCTCTCTCTCTCTCTCTCTCTCTCTCTCTCTCTCTCTCTCTCTCTCTCTCTCTCTCTAAAAGTCGAAAGTCGCAAATTTATATATTTGACGCAAACATCATGTGTGTATATATATATATATATATATATATATATATATATATATATATATATATATATATATATAAATATATATATATATATATAAACCTACATACAAATACACACACACGTACACACACAAACATACACACGTAGACACACAAACATTCACACGTACGCAAAAACGTACACACACACACACATAAACACAAACACACACACACAATACACACACAAACACACACATACACACATACACACACATACACACAAACACACACATACACACAAACACACAAATACACACAAACACACACACATATACACACAAACACATACACAAAACACACACACATACAAACACACGTACACACACACACACACACACACACACAAACACAAAATACGCGAGAAAAGCTAAAAGACTCGTTTCGGACTCGAACTTGGAACGGGGACAAAAAAAAAATCAGTGACTTACCGAAATGTCACATCCCAAATTAGCTGAGGAAGAACGTTGAAAAAGGCCACGAAAAGGTCAGCAAGGCAAACATGGAGGATCATCAGCTGCATCCGGGAGAGTTGACGCCTCTTGCGCATGTACAAAGAAGCGAGAACACATCCGTTTCCAGCTATTGCTAAAAATAGAATAGTGGCGCTGACAGCCACCTCGATGACTGCGATTCGTTCGTCTCTGGAGTAGTCGAGAAAACCAGCCGACAAGTTTCGACTCCCAGAATCCCCCTGGTGCGCGTGTCCTCCGTTGAATGCTTGGTAGAATAATGTCAAATTCGTGTTATTTGCCACATTATCAGACCTGTCATCACGATGGACGTTGATCTGATCTGAGACAATCAATAAAAGTTCAATATCCTGTTCACCCATCTTTATGAATATTTGAATTGTTCAAAAACGGTTCATACTTCACTTCATAAATTTAATGTGATCTTCATCATTAGGAATAAAAAATGTAAAAGATTCACCAAAGTCAGAGGTGCCTAAATGAGCCAGTAAAATGGAGAGAAAAATAAAGTGAGTAGATGTGACTCATATATAAGGGAACAACACAAAACAAACAACGTTTCGATCCTTGGTTTTCGTCAGGAGACAAAAAAAAAACCACGAAGTTAGGTGTGTTTTTTTTTTGTCTCCTGACGAAGGTCAAGAGCCGAAACGTTGTTTATTTTATGTTGTTCCCTTATATATGAGTCACATCTACTCACTTTATTTTTCTCTCCAAAGACTTCATCACATACCTAATAAATGATAGCAAAAAAAAAATTCAAACCTCCTCTCCTTTTATCATTGAAAGTTTCTAGAAACGGTGGGATGTAATTAAATATGTATTATACAAAGCTGAACATAGATAATATGAACTTGGCTAAGAAGCTTACAACATTGCCATCCGGAAGTATAACGGACCAACACAAAAAACTGTGTGTAACCATGAACGTTTATAGTCTGGTTAATATAGTTCAGTGAGAATTATTCATAAACGCGGATTGCGAAAAAAGTAATAACAAAGTGAGTGACGTCAATTTCCAACTATCTATGACAGCTTTAAAAAATAGAGCAGAATACTAAATTTCCAGATTTCTATAGCGTGAAACGGACAATAGGAATTGCTTGCTACCCTTTTGGATAGGACGCTGGTCTATCGCAAAGTGTTTTTCGCCAGATCTAACTGACACACAGCTACCCAATAACAGCTGGGCAGACAGAGTCCTTGGAAAAGGCTCTTTATTCACATTCTCTCACCGTACTCAGGAGTAAAATGAGGACCTGGCCGTCAACAGCGTTGTCTCTGTCTGCAAAAATTGTAATATCGCCTAACAGGCATCATATCTCGTTATACATGTTAAGTGTTGCTGTTGGCTAGGGACCTCTTGTAAAGCGCTTCAAACATGGGACCTCGCGAGGTTGTCAAGGAAATCCCGGGTTTTAGAGTTTAGGTCAAGAAAAGGGTCATTTAAATCGATCGATATTTGAAGGATGAGTCTTATGGATAGTTTTTAAATATGAGTCTTTCTAGGGTTTGAACTTGTCGCGTGCTGGTTCAGAAGGTTGTCATGTTACGGACGAACCGTTCCGCGTAAAGTATTTTATCTTCTCTTCAAAGCTATTTGAATTATTTCTTTCAATACTATTCACAATCTACTTATTTCAGAAATGCCATCATGCCTTTTAAGGTTGACAGCTTTAAGTTACTTATCATTCACTTATTGGGAATGAGATTAGCGGAAGAGTAGCGTCCCTCGATTGGACGTCACCTTACAGAGACAACGTCAAAATGGTTTTGCACATGCGTCTTTCTCGTCCTCGCTTTCGGTGAAGTGTCTCATGCCGCACAACCAACATGACGTTCTCTCTCTAATAACTTTTCCGCTCGTGACTTCCAATCGAGGGACGCTACTCTTCCGCTAATCTCATTCCCTATAACTTTTACAGTCTACAGCTTCCAACATATTGATATTCACTTATACACAACACGTTATGATCTACAGCTTCCAACATATTGATATTCACTTACAGACTACTCGTTATGGTCTACAGTTTCCAACATTTTAGCATTCACTAATACATTTTACAGTTCAAAGCTTAGAACATCTTAGCATTCACTAATACATGTTACAGTGCAAATTTTCCAACATCTTAGCATTCACTAATAGATTTTACAGTCAAAAGCTTCGAACATCTTAGCATTCACTAATACACTTTACAGTCCAAAGTTTCACACATCTTAGCATTCACTAATACATGTTATAGTCCAAAGTTTCGAACATCGTAGCATTCACTAATACATTTCATAGTCGAAAGTTTCGAACATCTTAGCATTCAATAATAAATTTTACAGTCCAAAGCTTCCAACATCTTAGTATTCATTTATACTTTGCACAGTCCACAGCTTCCTGCAGAGTATTATTCACTTATACTTTTTATAGTTACAGCTTCCTACATCTTGTTTTTCACTTATACATTTTTCAGTCCACAGCTTTCACATTATAATCTTTTCACAATTGGATTCAGTAGTCTGATGTCACGTCGCCCAGCAACAGCGGCCATATTGTTTATAAACAAAGAAAATCATTATTATTTTATTCTTCATGCTGGCTAGAACTTTTCATATGCCTTGTGATCAGAATGTGTAAAAGTCAAAACATGATCAAATTTATGGGGTTTTTTTTCCCCTGGATACGCTTTTATGCTCGCCGGGGAAATATTTCATACGGGCGTCCGCCATTGTTCAGATAGTTTAGAGCCAGTGTTACTAAGTTACCATGCGTCATTAGGAAGGAAGTGACGTTACGACTGTTGAAGAGTATTCACATCTTCCAACATTTTAGTATTCACTAAACTTTTTTGTGCAGTCCATAGCTTCAAACATCTTTGTATTCATTAACCCTCTCCTTACCACACATTGGAAAATCGTCACATTTGTTACGATGCAACCGTCACTTTTCTCATCCAGATTTCA
>NC_088372.1:7170546-7175546 GCF_034508935.2 Berghia stephanieae | reverse complement strand
CGTCACTCAGGCCTTTGTTATTGTTTTTGCCATCCGCTTTTGTGAGTTGTTCTCACTAAACTGTATTAACCAGACTGTAAAAGTTCATGGTTACACAGAGTTTGTGTGTTGGTCCGTTATACTTCCGGATGGCAATGTTGTGAACTCCTTGGCCAAGCGCATTCTATCTATAGATAGTATGCAGATGACGTCACTCAGGCCTTTGTTATTGTTTTTTGCCATCCGCGTTTGTGAGTTGTTCTCACTAAACTGTATTAATCAGACTATAAAAGTTCATGGTAACACAGAGTTTGTGTGTTGGTCCGTTATACTTCCGGATGGCAATTTTGTGAACTCCTTGGCCAAGCGCATTCTATCTATATAGATAGTTCGAAGATGACGCCACTCAGGTCTGTTATTTTTTTTTTTTATTTTTTTTTTTTTTTTTGCTATCCGCGTTTATGAGTAATGCTCACTGAAATCTATTAACCTGACTATAAACGTTCATGGATACACACAGTTTTATGTGTTGGTCCGTTATACTTCCGGATGGCAATGTTATGAGCTTCTTAGCCAAGTGCATACTATCTATAGATAATTTTATTCAACTATCATTAACATGTAAAAAAAAAAAACAACAAAAAAAAAAACATTAGCTGTGATACTACGCCAATAATTTGTTCCATAAAAATGTAATAAATAGGCATGGGGCAGAAGTAACCCGGGTAAACTAGGGATATATTCGGTGTTAGGGTTGAGTGAGTTAATCTCGGCTAAAACGCTCAAACCTGGGACTTCCTAGAGTCCTAGGTTTGAGAGAGAATTTGTCATGCTGATGGGTCATTTTAATCGAAAGATGTTTGAAGGGGCAGATTTTCTGGCAAAAATTTCAAACATGTATTGTTTTTCATTTTAGTATCTACGGTAGTTTAGCAAAAATGCCAGACATTTCTAACCGTCATATTATTTTTGTTCTTTATCGGAGCAAAACGAAAACTTGGAACATTCTGGAAAGAAATAAAAATAATACTGAAACCAAAAGATCTTCGCTTTAGCCCAGACCTGCGAGCTTGAAATTAGAAAAAAAAAAACCCGTAGTTTTCAGGTGTAAAAACGAACCACCCCCCCCCCCCCCCCCCCCCCCCCCCCCAATAAAAAACAATTAGAGCATTTATATAGTGCAATATCCACTGAACGTACTCAAAGCGCTTTACAGGATGCTCCTGTCCAGCAGCAACACGTAAGATATAGAACTAGGCATGACGCCTGTTAGGCGATAATACGATTTATTTTCCCGACAGTGGCAACGCTGTTAACAGCCAGGTACTCATTTTACACCTGAGTACGGTGAGAGAAGAATGTGAGTAAAGAGCCTTTTCCAAAGACTCAACATTGCGCCGAGCGAGGCCCGAAGCCTGAAGCTTTCGATCCGAAAACGAATTTCATACTACAAGACCACATAGTAATAACACAGTAGGCATTATAACTACCCTTTAAAATTATCAATTTGTGGGGGTGGGGGTTATGCCCTTTCCGCCACCATATCACAAGATATCGTCGTCCAGGCATTCCACGAAGGACTATAGATAACTCATCAAACAAGATTCTGATATCAACAGGAATCGCCTATGTTGTCAAAATGAGAAAATTGGAGGTTAATAATCTTACCCAAGGAAAAAAAAAACCCCAAAAGTGCCTGAAGCGGGGCTCGAACCCGGGACCTTCCGGGTCACAGTGCAAGGCCTTAACCATTCGGCCACTTCGCTCCTTGTGTTTAAATACACTAAATTAATGCTTTAAAATCCTTTATAATGCACTATCTCTCGCAACAACACTTATTTTCAACAAGTTTATTGAATTAAAAATCTTTATATAAGTGTCTATAGGATTCAATAGTCTGATGTCACGTCCGCCCAGCAACCAGCAGAAAATCGGTACTTTTTATTACTTCATGATGGCTAGAACTGTTTCACATTTTCTCTTTGTTTAGAACCAAACTGCTGGTTGCTGGGCGGACGTGACATCAGGCTTTATTGAATCCTATTAGAATCCAAACATCCGTAGTTTTACGACATTTTCGCAACATGGTGCGGCTATGTGGTCTAGTGGTATGACACTCGCTTTCGGATCGGAAGGTCCTGGGTTCGAGCCTCGCACCCTTGCGCATAGTTGAGTCCTTGGAAAAGGCTCTTTACTCACATTCCCTCACCGTACTCAGGTGTAAAATGAGTACCTGGCCGTTAACAGCGTTGTCTTTGTCCGAAAAATTGTAATATCGCCTAAAAGCCGTCATGTCCCGTCCTACGTGTTAGATGTTGCTGTTGACCAGGGACCACTTGTAAAGCGCTTTGAGCACATTCAGTGGATATTGCGCTATATAAAAGGTCTATTTTTTATTTTTTTAACAGTTGGCAGATCGGATTCAGGCCGATGGTTCAGACAGAAAGGTCATCGCTGTCAATAAAAATGTCCTTGTAGGAAAACAACAACATCTGTACGTTTTAAAGCCCATTTTAACCTTTAACAGGCGGGATTCACTACTATTAACCCTCTCCTTACCTTTTTCATTTATTTTTTATCTTTCTTTTTTTTTCTTTTTTTTTTTACTTTTTAATTTATGGTGGTTTTTTTTTTCGTTTTTTTATTCAGGTCAATATACCTATACCTGTTTATTGTGGTATTTAAAAGCCGGAGATAAATCTAAATTTGCAAAAACAACGACAGACAAAGGGTGTCTCCCATGACTGAGGTGAATAAATGAAAAAATAAACAAACCCTCTCTTACCAGCCATTTTCAAGATTTTCCCCAAAACTTCACACCCAAAACACACAAAATAGATTTTTTATCACTCAAACACAATAGCAGTAAAGTTCTTGCGATACATAATTTCTTTAACAAAACATGCCCTGTCTACAACACACTGTTCATTTTCTTTAAATTTTATGATGTACAAAAGAAATTTGAATAAGAAAAGTGTCTGTATCGTAAGAAATGTCACGATTTTCCTATGGATGGGAAGGAGAGGGTTAACCTAAAATTACAAGTAAAACCCATGGCCACAAATTATTATGAGATAATGTTGGTTTGGGGGTTCAGACAGCTCAGTTGGTAGAGCGCTCGTTTCACACGTCAAAGGGACCGAGATCAATCCCGGGTGCAGTCGATATTTTTTTTTTCTTTCTGCCCCCTTGTCCACCCAGTAGTGATTGGGTAGCTAGCTTTGTTAGATCTGGCGGAACGTACTTTGCGATAGACTAGCGTCCTATACAAAGGATAGCAAACAATCGCTATTGTTCTCTTCACGCCTTAGACACCGGGATAAACTCCGGTTCCATGGGCTGAATAGCTCGAAAGACTACAGAAGTGCGGTTTTGAACATAGTCTTCGTAAACCCCTGGCCTTACACGTCGTCTTCTTAACCACTTCCTTACCACCCATTGAAAATTGTCACATTCGTTAGGATGCAGCCAACATGTTTCTCATTCTGATTTCATTTTGTACATCATAATATTAAAACCAAATTGTTTGCTATCATTAAAGTATATTTACACTGTGTTGGAAGAGGTCGTTTGGTAGAAGAAAAAAATATGTATCGGGAATGAGATTAGCGGAAGAGTAGTGTCCCGTGATTGGACGTCACCTTACAGAGAGAACGTCAATTTGGTTTTGAAGTGTCTCTAGCCGCTTTCACCGGAAGCGAATACGAGAGACGCATTCGCATAACCAACATGACGTTCTCTCTCTTATAACTTTTTCCGCTGGTGACGTCACAGACTATTGGTGACGTCCAATCAAGGGACGCTACTCTTCGCTAATCTCATTCCCTATAGCAAGAATTAACAGCTTTTGTGTTTGAGTGAAATAAAATCTATTGTTGTATAGGATGGGTGTGACGTTTTGGGGAAAATCCGGAAAAGAGAGTAAGAAGAGAGTGCGGCAAAGTGGTAATGCGGTATGACACTCGCTTTCTGACAGAAAGGTCCTGGGTTCGAGCCTCGCTCGGCGCATAGTTGAGTCCTTGGAAAAGGCTCTTTACTCACATTCTTTCACCGTACTCAATTGCAAAATGAGTACCCCGGTCGTTAACAGCGTTGTCTCTGTCAAAAGACAAAATGTCATATCGCCTAACAGGCGTCATGTCCCGTCCTACATGTTAAGCATTGTTGTTGGTCACAGGGACCCCTTGTAAAGCTCTTTGAGAACGTTTAGTGGATATTGCGCTATATAAAAGCTCAATTTTTTAAAAAGAGAGTTAAACTTATAGCCTCGAAGTGACCAAAAACAAAACAAAACAAAATAATAACAAATAAAAATGCCGGCAACAGACAGGGATCGAAATTCTTCTGCAGTGAAATAATAAAGGCAGCGGACTTCGGTCGACTGTGCCAGCGAATATGTGACCTTTCGCCTCAAAACAGTATTAAGTCGGGATGGTTAAGATGTTGAAAATTGAATTTATAGCCAGAAATATCAGACTTGTGTTGAGTTTGTATGTTTTATTGAGGAGAATGGATACCATATTTTTGGGTGCGAATGCCAACAATTTATATTTTTGACCAGTTTTAACATTGAATTCGACTTTTAAGCATCTGGTTCGTTCCGACATAAAAACGTTTTGAGACGATGGGTCACATATGCTTTAAGTCAGCTAGTCAATTGTCTGTTGCATCTCGAAGCTGGATGAATTGATATAGAATCTGTATTTATTGCTGTCAATAAACCATAGATTATAAATAATTATATAAAATGAAATACAAACTTCAATGTAATTTATAAATACAGATGATCTGATAATCAAAATCTTCTAAAGAAACTCCCCCCCCCCCCACCCACCCCCGGAATTGTATCTTTTATTATTATTTTTTTATATTGAGAAATGAATCTTTTGACCACCCCCCCCCCCCCCCCCCCCCCAATTCTGTAACTCCATAATTATCTAGTTTTGAAACAAACAATAATGAAAATCCACTTAATTTAAGAGAGTGATTAAAAACTGAATTTTACTAAAATTTAGACGCTT
>NC_088372.1:7133204-7160704 GCF_034508935.2 Berghia stephanieae | reverse complement strand
TCTTTCTCTCCGTCTATCTCGACTGTCCTCTCTCTTGGCATATAATCTCTTCCTTTCTTTCTTTCTATCAATCTCTCTCTCCCTCTCTCTCTCTCTTTGTCTCTCTCTCTATCTATCTATCTCTCTTTCTTTTCATTTCCCCCTCTCTCGCTACCCACTCTCCATATCTTTCTCTCCGTCTATCTCGACTGTCCTCTCTCTTGGCATATTATAATCTCTTCCTTTCTTTTCTCTCTCTCTCTCTCTCTCTCTCTCTCTCTCTCTCTCTTCCTTCCTTCTCCCTCCCTCCCATCTCTCTCTCCTGTCTCTCTTTCTTTCTTTTGCTATCGCTCTCTCTCTCTCTCTCTCTCTTTCTATCTTTCTTTCTCTCGCTATCGCTCTCTCTCTCTCTCTCTTTCTCTCTCTCTCTTCTATTTCTATTCTCTTCTCTCTCTCTCTCTCTCTCCCTTTTATCTCTATTCTCTCTATCTCTCTTCTCTCTCTTTCTCTCTCTCTCACTTTCTCTCTCTCTCTCTTTCTCTCTTACCTCTCTCTCTTCTCTCTCCTCCCTCTTTCTCTCTCCCTTCTAGTTCAATTCTCTCTCTCTCTCTCTTCTATCTCTCTCATATATTTCTATTCTCTCAATCTCTCTTCTCTCTCTCATATATTTCTATTCTCTCAGTCTCTCTTCTATCTCTCCCCCTCTCTCACTTTCTCTCTCTCGCTCATCATATCTTCTTTCTCTCTTTCTCTCTCCCTCGTTCTTCTCACCCTGTTTCTTCTCTTCTTTCCTTCCTTTATCTCTCTCTCTCTCTCACTCTATTCTCTCTCTCTCTCTCTCTCTTCTCTATTTATCTATCTATCTATTCCTATATTTCTATCTATTATAATTATTATTGTTATTATTATTATTATTATTATTATTATTATTATTATTATTATTATTATTATTATTATTATTATTATTGTTATTATTGTTATTATCACCGTTATTTTTATCAACATCATAATCAGCATCATAATCATCATCATCATCGTCATCGTCATCATCATCATCGTCATCATCATCATCATCATCGTCACCATCATCATCATCATCATCATCATATTCATCATCATAATCATCATCACCACATAATATCTAACTTTGTTTCTCCTCCACAGTCACGTATCCCAGTGTGAATACCATCCCTAGCGGCCACACAACGAACACCAGCAGCATAGTAGAACGTCTTCACAACTGGTCTATAAAACCTGCATCCTCGTGTACCTCTAACCGACATGTACAAAAATGTCAAAGTCTTCTAGAAGTTCAGATAGAATCTTCGTCTCCACATGACAATGGGAATCAAATAGCCGCATCTCATAACGACTTGCATTCAGTCCACAACAAGACGTGTAATCTTCCAAGCCATTTCCGGTCTAAATGCAGTGTTGATGACGAAATAATCAATAAAAAATTGCACCAAGTTTATAATCGTATACCATGTCAACGAAACGAAATTCCTTTAATGAAAAATCCCACCCAGACTCTGCCCAATCAAACACCCGTATCCTCTGACGGAGAATTGGATGTATGTGAGGGGAAAAGAAAGTCATGTCGCACCATGGGGCATGAGGAAATATTATGTAAAAATCATGTTACCTGTCTTCAATTACAAGATTTAAGTATGAAAAATAGCGGTAAAAGGAATAAAGTTTTGATATTAAACTCTGCACCCAACTTTATTGGCGATACTTCCGGTGATTGTCTAAAAAACTCAACGTCAGATGGTGTCCTCGTCAGTAGAAATGTGGTGGCGAAGTGTAAACCTGACGTAGATAATCCAAGAATGACTTTTAATTCCGTGGTTTCTTCCAGTCAGGATGTTCTATCCTTACCTTCCTGCCATTGCAACCATTTAAAAATGAATTTTGAAGAAAGCTTTTCTCAACAACAAGCAAACACTGACTTACCTTCCACTTCCGCTGACTCTAACGCAATAGACGAGTCTAAATCTTTGGATACCAGTATGTCATCACAATCAATCCAAACGAGGAGTTATAATATGTACTGCTCAGACAAGGCATCGGGTTATTCTCAGATTCATTCTAAGGAACCATTAATCAAAATCTCTTCGTATTCCAGTGGCAATGATTCAAAGTTATTTTTGAGTTTAAAACATGGCGATGACAAACCATTCGTGCTGGGAGACAATTTGGCTGTTAGAGAAAATGAGCTTCGCCAGAGTTGGTCTAAATGTAATTTGATGTGTGACGTGTCTATTGATGATGATAATAACAGGGATGGCGAAGAAAACGATAAGGATAAGGATAAATATTTAACCAATTCTCACGCTGGCAGACTTCAGAACCAAAAATCGTGGTATAATTTTGGTGACGTCATCGATTTTGGCAAAGATGAACATGATGCGTGTTCACCGTTTCACGATTCGTCTAATAATATTGGAAAATTGTATCATAAACAAAACCATGCGTTTCCTGAAAAGTCTAGTGTTATCATAAAAGTTCCTCAAGACAAACATGGGGGGAATCAAGTTTGTGAAAAGTCTGGTACAATTCTTACCCAGCTTTCATCTGACAGCACTCAGGATAAATCGTATTGTAATTGTCTGAATTATGACAAATTAGATTCTGTTTTACAAGTAAAACCAAACCCGATAAATTATGTTGAAACTTTTTCTGGCCAGGTCCTTGGGCCTTTGAATTACTCAGATGATTCTATTCGGATAAACGATTGTAAAGATTCGAACATGCACACGTCATCACAATATGTTCTCTCTAGGAAGTCGTATTGCCTTTCAGACATGACCAATGAAAACAAAAATGTTGATGTCACTTCCTGCAATAATTCTTCACAAATCGACATATTATCAATAAAAAGCTCTAGTTTTCTGGAGATTTCCAATGGAATCGAATCGGGGGGAAACTCGAGTATACAAAAACACAGGGATAAGACGTATTCGAGTCCTAAACAAAAAGATAACAGAACGTTTTTACTCGGAGATAATCTTGCTAAGAGAGAACTAGAACTCAGTCAAAGTTGGTCGAAATGCAATTTGGTCTATGACATTTCTGGTGATTATAATTGTAATGACAATGAAACTGATGAGGTTGAAGGTAGCATAGATGTGACCAGCATTCATAAGTTAGATGATAATGTTAGCGATGACGTGAATTTTAGATTTTCAAGCCCACATAATGGAGACAACTTGTCCCTGAGCACACACAAAACAAACACAAGCGATATAAAAAGTGAAAATAATTGTGATAACAGCAGTAAGAGAACAAAAAATTTAGACTTCAACATAAATAATAGAAAACAAGTTAAAGACAAAAAAATGTTTCTCCGAGTTCTTTCGGATATTTCTAGTAAAACACGGTCTCTGATTACAGAGCCTAAGACATGTGAGAGACATAGCAGCCAGTTTTTGAACTCGCCCATCTGCAAGCTTGAAGACATTTCAAATCACACAAATGATACAGATAAACAGAATTCGAAAGAGAAACGATCAAGTTTCTGCAGTGCCCATCCTAGCCTTTGTAGCAGGACGGTTACTGCTGAAAACTCCCATGAAAATCACAGATATTGTTATACAAAACAGACAAAGAAGGAATCTAAACCTATTGACAGAAGCAGAGTGGAAAAGTATCAACCTTCTCCAGAACCCAGGATAGAGACTGAAAGGAGTTGTACCATTTCAAAGACATGCAAGAAGTATCCAAATGCCAAATGTTTTACCTTCAGAAAATGTCAAAGGGACAATGATTTCCTGGATGGCAATCGGAAGAACCGTCATCATCATCTTCGACAACAACAAAATATACACAGCATTCATGACCATCAGCCAATGACTTCAAAATCATCGCCAACATCTCACCGAGAAAAAGATCTGTTTTCTAATCAAACGATTTACCAACAACCGTGTACTGAACAAAGTAACGCAACGAACCTATACAAAGATAAATATCCATCAACCCTTGGTCATCAAAAAGCCAACTGTCTTAACTTCTACAGTCACAACAACCAACAACAAACGTGTGACTATCACGTACCGCCACAAACAACAGTTAAAAAGAAACAATCTAGATCGTCCAGTCAAAATCTAATACAATCTTCCACTCATCCCAACTACGAATCATGCAACAGTCATTTTATATATCCTGGCTTTTCCAAGTCCAACAGTTATAATTTATTTTCATCGAATGGAATTTTCAGTTTTTTACGACCAAAGCAAACTCCGCAGCTCCAACATAACAGACAACATAATCAGCAAAAACAACCGCTACATATTCACCAGAACGACCAACAACAACTAAAGCAGCAACAGCAACAACAACAACATCAACAACATTGGGCAGGTAACCCAGAAAATGCCGAGGATACAACATCAAAGGAACATTTCCCAACGACTTCAAAAAACGTAGAAAAACGTGAGAGCATCAGGGAAAAAATAAATGAACATAGTCAACTAATTAACGCAGACGGCAAACTCCATATTCCAACAGAAACCACTTACAACACCAAAGCCAATGCAGAGGCCAAAATCACCCTGACATATCAAACTAAAACACCCGAAGACGCAATTTCATCAAACAGCATTCATCATAGGTCATCAAAAGACCATGTTCATAGGGTCAGCATAAACTACAGCGGTATCCATAAGTCGAGGGACAACAGCATCAGCAACCCAAAGAGTTCAAGGGCGAGCTGCTCTAGCCACACCCTCAGCCCCTGTATATCACGCGCCAAACTGAAAACGATAAAGCTGACCTTCACGGTGGTGATCTGTTACATCGTCTGTTGGCTTCCGTTCTTTGTGGGACAAATGTGGGCGGCGTTTGACGAGAATGCACCATTCCAAGGTATGTAGATAATAATATGCCTATTTAGGCCGCTCTCTTTCGTCCTTTTCTTACGGCGAAGCTTAGCTTCTTTGAAATCATTCTCCGTATTATTAACTTTTTAGAGACGAATCGATGGCTCAGTTGGTAAAATATTCTTTTCACGACTCAACAACAAAGGGACGGTACCGGCAAGGTGGGGTCCAAGCTTTTTGTTTGGTTGTTGTTGTTTTTTTGTTTGTTGATGTCTTTTTTGTTTTCTTTTGTTTGTTGATGTCTTTTTTGTTTTCTTTTGTTTGTTGATGTCTTTTTTGTTTTCTTTTGTTTGTTGATGTCTTTTTTGTTTTCTTTTGTTTGTTGATGTCTTTTTGTTTTTTTTTTTGTTTGTTGATGTCTTTTTTGTTTTCTTTTGTTTGTTGATGTCTTTTTTGTTTTCTTTTGTTTGTTGATGTCTTTTTGTTTTCTTTTGTTTGTTGATGTCTTTTTTTTGTTTTCTTTTGTTTGTTGATGTCTTTTTTGTTTTCTTTTGTTTGTTGATGTCTTTTTTGTTTTCTTTTGTTTGTTGATGTCTTTTTTGTTTTCTTTTGTTTGTTGATGTCTTTTTTGTTTTCTTTTGTTTGTTGATGTCTTTTTTGTTTTCTTTTGTTTGTTGATGTCTTTTTTGTTTCCTTTTGTTTGTATGTTTGTTTTTTTTTTTTTTTTGTTTTTTTTTTTTGGGTGTCTTTTGGGGGTTTTTTTTATTGGGGGGGGGGGGGGGGGGGGCGGTTGCTTTTCTTTTGTTGAAAATACCAAAAATAAGAAATTAAGGTGTAGGCACCGGGGCTAGTTAAAGAACTGAATAAGTGTGTATGAAAGGTGCCAGACAAAGCAAGAAAGAAAAATACAAGTAAAAAAAAATCCCAAACAATCAGTCGACCTCGACTGGGGATCAAACCTCAGGCCTTCTGATTGCCGGTCAGACGTGCTACCATTAGGCTTACTGTCACTGTATGATGTTCAATGGACGTTACAAATAAATATGCAAAATTTACATAGATAAAACATATACCCACAATGATATCAATAGCACCAGTGTATGTAATATCGTATCAATATGTGACCTCTCGTCTCAAAACGGTATTAAGTCGGGATGATTAAGATGCTGAAAATGGAATTTTTAGCCAGAAATATCATGCTTAAGTTGAGTTTATATGCTTGATAGAGGATAAGGAATATCACATTTTACTGTGCCAAATACCAACGTTTCATATTTTTGACCATTTTAACTATAATTTGAAATTTTAGCATCTGGTCCATCCCGACATAATACCGTTTTGAGACGAGGGGTCACATATGAAAATGTAACGGTAAAAACGTACTTCTTTAACAAATATTTTGCTTCTCTTATCCTTCTGGGCAGGTCATTCCACAGAATTGGGCCCAGTGTGGTTAAATGCATATAACCTGTGCGGCTATGTGGTCTTATGGTATGACACTCGCTCTCGGGTCGGAAAGTCCTGGGTTCGAGCCTCGCTCGACGCATAGTTCAGTCCTTGGAAAAGGCTCTTTACTTACATTCTCTCACCGTACTCAGTTGTAAAATGAGCACCTGGCCGTTAACAGCATTGTGTCTGTCGGAAAATAATTGTAATATCGCCTAACAGACTTCATGTCTCGTTCTTCGTGTTACGTGTTGCTGTTGGTCAGGGACCCTTTGTAAAGCGCGTTGAGCACATTTAGTGGATATTGCGCTATATAAAAGTTTAAAAAAACCCATAATGACATTTCCTCTTTGGGATTATTAAAGGGAACATTTATTCTGATCTATTATAATAATATAGTCTAATATTATCATTTAGAAATTCATAGGAAAGGAAGGGAGAATACTCATTCAAAAGTGATGTCATGGTTGTCAATACAGAGTTGCTTACCTTGTCTGGTGCGACACTGAAAAAAAAAGGTTGTTTTTCTTTTGCTTGTTTGTTTTTATTTTTATTTCTATTTTATTGGGTTTTTTTTTTACTACACTGCGTTGTTTTGTTTGTGTTTTTTAATGAACATTTATATAGTGCAATATCCACTTAAAGTGCTCAAAGCGCTTTACAAAGGGTACCCGGCCAACAGCAACACTTAACATAATTTAAGACGGGACATGAGGCGTGTTTAACAATTAAAAAAAAAAAATTCGGAGAGATTGCTGTTAACGGCCATATACTACTCATTTTACGCCCTGAGTACGGTGAGAGAATGTAAGTAAAGAGCCAATTCCAAGGACTATGCTTGGCTTGAACCCAGAATCTTCCGATCCGTAAGCGAGTGTCATAACACTAGACCACATGTTTTTTTTTTTACCATTCACTGTGCGGCTATGTGGTCTAGTGGTATGACACTCGCTTTCGGATAGTAAGGTCCTGGGTTCGAGCCTCGCTCGGCGCATTATGAGTCCTTGGAGAAGGCCCTTTACTCACATTCTCTCACCGTACTCAAGTGTAAAATGAGTACCTGGTCATTAACAGCATTGTCTCTATCCTTAAAAATGTAATATAACTCCTAACAGGCGTCATGTTTCTGTCCTACATGTTAAATGTTGCTGCTGGTCAAGGACTTCTTGTAAAGCGCTTTGAGCACGTTTAGTGGTTATTGTGCTATATAAAAGTTCAATTTATTTTTTTAAAGCTCAATTTATTGCTTTGCACCAAGATTTTCACAAAAAGAGTCTAACCAAATTATAATGATTATCTCCCTTTCCAGGCATCTCCTTCACCATCATCATATGTCTAACCAAATTATAATGATTATCTCCCTTTCCAGGCATCTCCTTCACCATCATCATATGTCTAACCAAATTATAATGATTATCTCCCTTTCCAGGCATCTCCTTCACCATCATCATATGTCTAACCAAATTATAATGATTATCTCCCTTTCCAGGCATCTCCTTCACCATCATCATATGTCTAACCAAATTATAATGATTATCTCCCTTTCCAGGCATCTCCTTCACCATCATCATATGTCTAACCAAATTATAATGATTATCTCCCTTTCCAGGCATCTCCTTCACCATCATCATGTTACTTGCCAGCGTTAATAGCTGCACCAACCCCTGGATCTACACAGTCTTCAGCAACACGGTGTGTCGACACGCCAAGACCTGCATCTCGGCAACAACAGCGGGTTGCAAGACAAACATTTGTCATTAGAATTAGTTGAGTTCCCGACCTCCCATAGTGGGCAGGGAGGTACTTACTGTGTCTTCTATCTCCATCTGTGTTGGGTTCCTGGGCTCCCATAGTGGGCAGGGAGGCACTTACTGTGTCTTCTATCTCCATATACCTGTGTTGGGTTCCTGACCTCCCATAGTGTGCAGGGAGGTACTTACTGTGTCTTCTATTCCCCTATATCTGTTTTCCAACCGACCTTTCATTGTCTATTTTGTCATTAGAATTTCGTTGAAAATCTATTTGGGTGGTACATCATACACACCAAGACCTGCATCTCGGCAACAACCTCGGGTTGCAAGACAAACATTTGTCATTAGCATTTCGTAGAAAATCTATTTGGGCCGTATACGATTATCATCTGTTCAAATGTCTGGATGGGTGGGGTTCCTGACCTCCCATAGTGAGTGGGCGGGGAGACGCTTACTTCTATCGTAACCATCGTTATGTTATAGCCTGATATTGAAATCCAAAAGGACTGGCAGTTTGACGTCATTATTTGGTTTTTGCACCGCTTAGTGAGTTGTCGTTAGTAGAGCTCATGGAAACAAGTGATTTCATTGGTTGAACTATTGAATACAACTCACGATTTGTTTTCTTTTGTGGCAAAAGACTGGCATTTTGACGACATTTTTTGGTCAGTATCAGGCCATAACTTTACGAAGGCCACGCTTCTATCCCCTATATCTGTTTTCCAAGACAGGGAGCAAATTGGAAAACAGATATAGGGGATACAAGACACGGTAAGTGCCACCCTGCCCACTATGGGAGGTCAGGAACCCAACCCAGACATAGGGAGATAGAAGACACAGTAAGTGCCTCCCTGCCCACTATGGGAGGTCAGGAACCCAACCCAGACATAGGGAGATAGAAGACACAGTAAGTGCCTCCCTGCCCACTATGGGAGGTCAGGAACCCAACACAGGTATATGAGGATAGAAGACACAGTAAGTGCCTCCCTGCCCACTATGGGAGGTCAGGAACCCAACACAGGTATATGGGAATAGAAGACACAGTAAGTGCCTCCCTGCCCACTATGGGAGGTCAGGAACCCAACACAGGTATATGAGGATAGAAGACACAGTAAGTGCCTCCCTGCCCACTATGGGAGGTCAGGAACCCCATCCAGTAGTGAGTGATAATGATGAGGCCGAGTCACTTTTACCCATACACTATACGATTCTTTCATCTCTTTGTTAACGAGTTTAAGTAAATGAAATAAAATGTTTATTCCATCCCTACAAATAAGATTATTAGATATTTTATAACCAAATGGTATGGTTTTAGTACTTCTATTCACAATAATTTGTATCTTTCTCCTTCTGCTTGAATGACAATTTGACCCAAAACTAAAAACGTTGGATTTGTATTCATGCGCACCTAAATATTTATAATGACCAATCAGCTGTCTTTTACATCAGAAAGGGGAAACCCGAAATGTCCAGTTTATCTGTTTTCGTATATTAAATTGAAGCTTACTTTCAATTTCACATTGTTATTTATTTCTAGGAGCTTAGAGCAGCAACATTTACATTGTCCTTTACACCTAATTTCACACCAATAAAATGTGCAAAAATATCTGCAATTGTTGAATGTACCTTTTTTATTCAACGCTCAAATTATTATTCAACGATTACATATTAACTAAAAAATGATAGGGTTTTCCAATGAGAGGGGTGGAATAATATATTTTTCATCATGATAGGAAACCAAGTAGGGTGTCCAGATTCAGGGAAAATTAGTCAAAAATATAAAGATTGTTTTAGGTCCATGATATTGTTTTCCTAAAAAATCGTCTCTCAGTTATGTACGTTTATATTCTTTTTGGTTTAAAATATATATATACAATAACTTGTTAGCATTTGAGTGTACTCGTCTTAGCAGGGACCAGTTCTTGCATCTCAATGAGACTATTAGGTGATCTAAAACTAAATACACTGATAGTTTGCTCTTGAACTCTACATCTGTTCAATATTTGAATCATTTCCCTTCGTCTTTGGCGTTTTTAACTTAAATAATAAATCTACCATTTTCGACTTTCCCATTTTCATCCTTTTAGCTGGCGTTGATATGACCTAAATGTTTAACAAGCGCCATAAAACTCTTTAAAAATTTCAGACCTCCCATAGTGGGTAGGGAGGTACTTACTGTGTCTTCTATCCACTTATATCTGTTTTCCAACACGCTTTCCGTCTTTGTCTTGGAATGAGATTACTTGATTTTGTCCTGGCCCTGGCCGGATACCCTAGCTGGAAGGGAAACAGTCAAATGTATAGTTAGAGTTTTGGAAGATACTATTTTTAGACTTGTTCTGTTTTCTCTGTTATGCACTGTATCATTTTTGTTTTACATATATTATGATTTGTAAACATTTGAGTGTATTCCTCTTCGTAGGGTCCTGTGCTTTTGTCTGGATGAGACTTGTAGGTGATCTCAAACTAAATACTTTGATGGTGTGCTCTTGGAATCTACATCTGATTCCTATTTGAATCAATTCCCCTTTGTCTTACCTTTTCTTGGGTGCCCTAATTGTAATTCTAGAACTGTTTACTATCCCATTTTCTTTCTTTTTACTGGCGCTGATAGGACCTTAATGTGTTGCAAGCGCCATAAAACCCTTAAAAACAAACAAATCCTTTAAAAAATAAAGAACAATATCATTTATAGATAGTATGCGCTTTGCTAAGAAGCTCACAACATTGCCACCCAGACGTATGAAGGACAACACACAAAACTATGTGTAATCTTATAGTCTGGTTAATACAGTCTATTGAGAATTACTCATAAACATGGATGGCAAAAAACAATAACAATAACCAGAGTGACGTCAACTTCATTCTATCTATAGAGAAAGGATATTATTTCCAAAATTGTGAAAAGACAAAATTCGGATATTTGTGATTTGATTATTTTCATATTTAATCTTTTATTCAGGACGTTTCGTGTCACCCTGACATATCACCCATTGGAGTTGGCGGGTTACAAATCATATGACATTTACAGCTTTCTCGCCTTTTTTTATTCTCTATCACAATGTCTCTTTCTCTCTGTAGGTCTGTCTCTCTCCCTGTCTGTCTGTGTCTCTCTCTCTTTCTCCCCCTCCCTCTTCTCTCTCTCTCTCTCTCTCTCTCATTCTGTCTCTCTCTCTCATTCTGTCTCTCTCTCTCTCATTCTCTCTCTCTCTCTCTCTCTCTCTCTCTCTCTCTCTCTCTCTCTCACACACACACACAGACATACAATTACACAAGGAGTAGACCTTTAAAACCTGCCAAGTCACGTGACATCATTGTGGGGTAAAAAAAAAACCCACTATTTTTTGTCAGATAAAGATCTGAACAAGTGTGTATGAAGAAAGATGCCAGAAAAAGCAAGCAAGAAAAATACAAGAAAAAAAAACATCCCAAAAAATAATCACGCAAAATACCAAGATCAATCCTATGTGCAGTCGAGATTTTTTATCTGACCCACCCGGCAGTGATTGGGTAGCTGGTTTCTCTTAGATCTGGCAGAGAGAACTTAGCGATAGACCAGCATCCTATCCAAGGGGAAGCAAGCAATTGCTATTGTCCGTTTTAGTTTAGGCGTGGTGGCTTAGCTCAGCGGTAATGGTCCTTGCTTCGCACCAGAAAGGTACCGAGTTCGATCACCTGCCTTTGCGCTGTGTGGCCTTGCTTGAGCAAGTCACCTCGCTCGAGCTTAATTTGCGGTGCTGCACTGTGGCTGACGCCTGGGTTATTTTTATTTCTACAATAGAAACTGGGATAAACTCCGGCTCCATGGGCCAATAACTCTGAGGGACTTTTTTTATTTCATGAAACAGATGGGGCAGCGTGGCTCAGCGGTACGATCTTTACTTCGGTACTCGAAAGGTACCGAGTTCGATCACTGCTGCTGCGCTGTGTGGCCTTGAGCAAGTCATCTCGCCCTAGCTCAATTTGCGGTGCTGCACTGCGGCTGACGCCTGGGTTATTCCAGTCTTCCATTGGAATAGACCCTACAGACAAATTTTCCCTATGGGATGAATAAAGGGAATTTTACTTTATTTTTTTTTTAAACAGGAAGTAAGTGCTGTGCATGACTTAGTGGGGTTTGAAGGTTTCCTCCTCATAAACAAATAAATAATCACAGTCATTATGAATTTTTACAATATGATTAAGATCAGTGGATTCAGGGTCATCTCTTCATCTCGTCATTTCAGCTTCTTCACCTGCAACAATTTCAATAGAAATAAAATGAATGAATTAATTAAAATTGTATAAACAACAGTAAAAATAAAATAAATAAATAGATATAAATTTTATAGACAAATAATCAAATAAGAGGGAGAAAGAAGTGAATAACTCAAGCGATTTTTTTTTTTGTAAATGGACAGAAAGTTATCTACAAGTTTTTATCATAGACAGGGGTGGGGAGGGTCGTAATAAAATAGCTCAGTTGGTAGAAAACTCGCTTCACAATCAACGGATGAATTCGAGATTTTTTTCTTTTTTTTTTCTGACCCCTCTGTTCACACAGCAGTGATTATTGGGTAGCTGGGTTTGTCAGATCTGGTGGAAAGTACTTTGCAAAGGGCTAACAGCAACCTATTCAAAGGGTAGCAAGCAATTTCTATTGTCTGGTTTTTTAAAAAGAAGTATTATATTATTTAAAAAATTCTTTAAAAATTGAGCTTTTATATAGCGCAATATCCACTTAACGTGCTCAAAGCGCTTTACAAGGGGTCCCTGGTCAACAGCAACATTTAACATGTATGACGAGACCCGACACCTGTTAGGCGATATTACAATTTTTCGGACAAAGACAACGCTATTAACGGCCAGGTACTCATTTTACACCTTAGTACGGTGAGAGAATGTGAGTAAAGAGTCTTTTCCAAGGACTCAACTATGCGTCGATCGAGGCTCAAACCTAGGACCTTCCGATCCGAAAGCGAGTGTCATACCACTAGACCACATAGCCGCACCATATTATTATTATTATTATTATTATTATTATTATTATTATTATTATTATTATTATTATTATTATTATTATTATTATTATTATTATTATTATTATTATTATTATTTTTATTATTATCATTATTATTATTATTATCATTATTATTATTATTATTATTATTATTATTATTATTATTATTATTATTATTATTATTATTATTATTATTATTATTATTATTATTATTTTTATTATTATCATTATTATTATTATTATCATTATTATCATTATTATTATTATTATTATTATTATTATTATTATTATTATTATTATTATTACTATATTTTTGTAAATCCCTTCTATTTAGAGATACTGAGATCAGAATCCATTGTAGGTGGGGCAGAATAAAAGATTTCTATCACTCTTGCGATTTGACATTCAAAGTTTCTTCCCAGCAGCGTGCACACTCACACACGCTCGTGCAGCAGTTGGGGAACGTGTCCAGGATTTCAAAACGCAAGAGTGTAAGAACGGTATATTATATTTTCATGAAGAAGTAAGACAATATTTTTGTTGTGTTTGTAAAGCACTTTGAATATGCTTAGTGGATATTGCACTATATAAAAGCTCAGGTTTTTTTTATCTTTTAAAGGCCCAAGTTTGTTCGGGTTTTTTTTGTTTCATTTTTTACTTGGTTTTGTTGTTTTGTTGTTTTCTTATTTGTTTTATTTTTTGGGGGAGGGGGGAATTTGCTATTTTATGATTTAATATTGTTTTTTTTTGCCAAGATCCGAGTCTAATGACTACTTGAAAATGAGGTACCGTGTACACCAGGCAATGTTAAAAATGATCCACTGTGATTAAATTATATCATTCTGTTTTTGCATTGTTGTCGTCTTTTATATTTATTAACACTCCCCTTTAACAAAAAAAAAACAAATAAATAAATGATTAATAAATAATTATATATAAAAAATAAATAAATAAATGATTAATAAATAATTATAAATAAATAAATAAAGAAATAAAGAAAGAAAGAAAGAAAAAAAGAAAGAAAAAAAATAAAAGAAAGAAAGAAAAAAAAATAAAAGAAAGAAAGAAAGAAAAAAAAATAAAAAAAAATAAAGAAATAAATAAAGAAAGAAAAAAAAATAAAACGATCTCGGTCCCTTTGCATGTGAAGCGAGTGCTCTACCAACTGAGCTATCGGGACACCCTAAGCACTGATTACCTTGGACAAAAACGTCTCACAAGCTTCTTGCACAAACTGTTCCTGAGTGACGAATCCATTGGAGGCCTGTCGGTTCATTGCCTGAAGGAACAAATCATTTCATTTCACTTTTTAAAGCAGATTAGTAATAATAATAATAATAATAATAATAATAATAATAATAATAATAATAATAATAATAATAATAATAAAAATAATAATAATAATAAAAAGAATAGTAAAAATAATAATATAATAATAATAATAATAAAAATAATAACAAGAATAATAATAATAACAATAATAATATAATAATAATAATAATAATAATAATAATAATAATAATAATAATAATAATAATAATAATAATAATAATAGTAAAAAAATAATAATAATAATAATAATATAAAATAATATAATAATAATAATAATAATAATAATAATAATAATAATAATAATAATAATAATAATAATAATAATAATAATAATAATAATAATAATAATAAAAATAATAATAATAATAAATAATAATAATAATAATAATAATAATAATAATAATAATAATAATAATAATAATAATAATAATAATAATAATAATAACTGAGCTTTTATTGAGCGCAATATCCGCTAAACGTGCTCAAAGCGCTTTCAAGGGGTCCCTGACTATCAGCAACAAGTAACATGTAGAACGAAACCTGACGCCTGTTAGGCGATATTCCAAATTTTTCCCCGACATAGACCACGCTGTTAACGGCCAGGTACTCATTTTACACCTTAGTACGGTGAGAGAATGTGAGTAAAGAGCCTTTTCCAAGGACTCAACAATGTGCTGAGTGAGGCTCGAACCCAGAACCTTCCGATCCGAAAGCGAGTGTCATACCACTAGACCACATAGTCGCACAGGTAAATCTAGAACTTATCCCATGGACTGAATCATAAAATGTTTGTTTGTTTTTGAGGGTTTTACAGCGCTTGCAACACATTTAGGTCATATCAGCGCCAGTAAAAAAGAAGAAAATGGGATCGTAAAAAGTTCTAGAATTACAATTAAAGCACCCAAGAGAACGCAAGACAAAGGGGAACTGGGAACAAATAGGGATCAGATGTAGATTCCAAGAGCACACCACCGATGTATTTAGTTTGAGATCACCTATAAGTCTCAACCGGACACAAGAACAAAATCCAACAAAGAGGAATACACTCAAATGCTTACATTATACATTCAAAATAACAAATATAATAATAAATAACAGAGAGATGATTTACAAGGAAAAAAATATCATCTCCCAAAACAATAACTATGCATTTGACTGTTTCCCTCCCAGCCGGGGTATCCGGCCAGGGTCAGGAAAAAAAACCAAGTAATCTCATTCCGAGACAAAGACAGAAAGCATGTTAGAAAACAGATATAAGGGGATAGAAGACACAGTATGTACCTCCCTGCCCGCTATGGGAGGTCAGGATCCCCACCCAGGAATCATAAAATCATCAAAAACAAAAAAAAACAAAAAACGTGTTTTCTTTAACACGCCTAAATACTGTGCAAAAAAACCCCCAAAAAAATAAAACCCAAAAAAAAACAACACGACGTATTAAAAATTTGGGGAGAAAACTTGTACCACTTCAAATACCAATCAATAAACATGACCCTCACCTTCGAAAATTTGTGAAAAAGAATCTTTGTCTATTTTTAAACGTTCGCTTAAAACATATCCGTTTCGATTTTAGTAGATGGTGTGAGAAGCAAGATAGGTTTGGTTTCTGTTGTGTTGTGTTGTGTGTGTGTGTGTGTGTGTGTGTGTGTGCTTGTGTGTGCAAATGATTATGTTTCAGCCAAAGTAATTTGTAATTTAAGCGCTTAGAGTCTGGTGTCTCGGAGTTATAGCGCTATACAAGTTTTCAGCATTATTATTATTATTATTATTATTATTATTATTATTATTATTATTATTATTATTATTATTATTATTATTATTATTATTATTATTATTAAATAATAATAGTAATTTTTAAATATTTAATATGACTTTTTCGCCACGATATCGTCGCCTAGGCATTCCATGAAGGAATATAGATAACTCATCAAACAAGATGTCTGATGTCAACAGGAATCGCCCATGTTGTCCAAAGTGAGCAAATTGGGAGCTAATAATCTTGCTCAAGGAAAAAAACGAAAGTCCCTGAAGTGGGGCTCGAACCCGTGTTCTTCCGGGTCACAGAGCAATGCCTTAACCACTCGGCCACTTCGCAATAATAATGATAATAATAATAATAATAATAATAATAATAATAATAATAATAATAATAATAATAATATATGGATTAGAAAAGATAAAATAAAATTAAACACTAACATCAAATTATACACAACCCTTGTAAAATCCGTGCTTATATACAACTGCGGAACATGGGAACTGACTGGAACAGAAGAGCAAAGATTAGACAGATTCCATAGAAAACAACTGGTGAGAGTCCTGAATATACGATACCCGACAAAAATAAGCAATAAAACACTGTATGAAACATGCAATGAAAGACCCTTATCCATTCAAATCCCGGAGGCAAGATGGCGGCTTTTTGGGCATATACTCAGAAGATATGTAAATATACCAGCTAATAAAGCCATGAATACTTTTTTCACCCTGTCTGGACACAAAAAATATCAATGTTGACCACCCACGTCAATTCACACTGTCCTCAATAGAGACCTAAAACGCCTTCAAAATAACAAAGTATTAAAATCAAAGGAACACCTTATGAACTTAGCATCCACAGCAAAAGACCGTGAACAGTGGAAGGAAATGACACAGATGATTAGAGAGGCAGCCGAGGCGTCCCGATCGGATGTTTAGGAAGGGAAAGGCATTAAGTCAGTCAGTAAGTCAATAATAATAATAATAATAATAATAATAATAATAATAATAATTGATGATGATGATGATGATGATGATAATCCTCAAAACAGTGGGAATTTGTCATTTTCTTACAAGTACTGTTAAATATTATGAACAACACACATGACCTGATATATTGACATATTATGGATACAAAGTGAGAAAGTGTTTGTGTTTGTGTTTGTGTGGGGGGGGGGGGGGGGGGTAAGAATTTGACTAACAAAAGATATCCCATTGTTGCGCCCTTGTTAAAGTCTCTTTACTCAATTTTCTCTCATCGTAGTCAGGTGTAAAATGAGTACCTGCCTGTTAACGGCTTTGTCTCTGTCTGAAAAAAAGTATAATATCACCTAACAGGCGTCATGTCTTGTCCTAAATGTTAAATATTGCAGTTGGACAGAGACTCCTTGTAAAGCGCTTTGAGCACGTTTTGTGGATATTGCCCTATATAAAAGCTCAATATTTTTTAGATAGACAGCTGGAGGATCATTTAAAATCAGAAAATGTTACAAAATTCACATCCAACACTATATAAAACAAGCTACTAGACTGTATAGCGACCCCTTGAAAGCGCTTTGAGCACGTTTAGTGGATATTGCCCTATATAACTGCTCTATATATATATTTTTTTTTTTTTAAATTTTGAATCTTCTAATGCCCACCGTGTCTCTCATGAAGATTTTAACATGAACAATCTCGATCTCTGCTGAATTTTCAAGTTAATATTTTAAGTTGAACATTCAGAAATGATCTAGAAGCTCTGTAAATAAATCTCAAGTGGGTGCAGATGTAACTTCTTGCGGTAAATTGTTCCAATATGTGATGGTTTTGGGGGAATTTTCTGATATCTTTGGTGGCTGTCAGGGGATTTTTTTTTTATCAGGCCCTCACACAAATAAATAAAATAAATAATAAAAAAATAAAAAAAAATTTCCCTTTATTCATCCCCAAGGGGAAATTTGTTTTTAGCGTCTATTCCAAGGGAAGACTCGAATAACCCAGGAATCAGCTGCAGAGCAGCGCCGCAAAGTGAGCTAGGGCAAGGTGACTTAGTTGAGGCACCACAACACAGCGGTGGGTAGTCGAAGGAGGTACCTTTCGGGTACGAAGCAAAGACCGTACCGCTGAGCCACACTGCCTAAGCTTTATTATTCCCTTTAAAAAAATAAATTTAAAAAAAAAAAGTTTTAAATCAATTAAAAAATAATAAATTATAAAAAATAAATTAAAAAAAAATAAATTAAAAAAAATTTTTTTTAAATAAATTTTGAAAAAAAAAATTTAAAAAAGAAAGAACGAAAAGTTGTCGACTTACGCGGTCTAAGGCGTTGTACAAACCGTCAGGACTCAGGTTATAACTGGATTCAACAATCCTGGAAGGTAAAAGCAAAATAAGGATTAGCGACACACAGAGCTGCCAACTTGAAATTTCAAAAAAAAAAAAACATTCGTAGTTTCCAAGGGAAAAACAGAAAACATTCACTTTAAATAGCTTTAGAAATAAACAATTTTCTATCAGCATGTTAAAAAAAATGTTCCAAAGTCCTGGAGGTTCTTAGAAGCTAAACTTATAAATACAGAGTTGCCAACCCCATCTGATGAGAATGTGTACAATGGGAACTCAAAAAGGGGGAGATTTCATAAAAATGGGCACAATCCTGAATAGATGGAAACTAACCATTGTGGAAGTAAGAGGAAGGTATACTTAAATAAAGTCACACGCACAAGCTCAATTGCAGTAACAATGATGTTCCCAAGACTATAATCCAATCCTTTCACAATTCTACCTCCCAGCATGAAGATCATAATTGGTTAAAAAATATATGAATATCCACTTGGTCACCAAGGTTTCTCAACTCAAGACTATTACAACTAAAGAAAACCGAAGTGACTCCATACACTGAAAATGGGTACAATCTTGGGGGAAATGCATACAAGCGTACAATCACTGAAAATGTGTACAATTCTGCATTTTTTGCGTAGGTTGGCAGCTCTGTAAATATATTTTTGTTTGTAAACATTTGAATTTGAGTGTAAATTCTTCCTACCTTTCAGAACTAATTGAAAGATATTCAAAACCCCGCCCCTTACGTTCGGCCAGTGATTCCACAAAACTAGTTGTCCCTCGAATTCGGAAAAATGCTGGAATGAGATCCTTTTCTCATTTCGGACCCTCTATTTGGAACGCCTTACCGCAGAGCATTCGTGAAAAAGAATCTTTGTCTATTTTTAAACGTTCGCTTAAAACATATTTGTTTCGATTTTAGTAGATGGTATGAGAAGCAAGATAGGTTTGGTTTGTGTTGTGTGTTGTGTTGTGTGTGTGTGTGTATGTGTGTGTGTGTGTGTGTGCTTGTGTGTGTGAATGAGTATGTTTCAGCCAAAGTAATTTGTAATTTAAGCGCTTAGAGTCTGGTGTCTCGGAGTTATAGCGCTATATAAGTTTTCAGCATTATTATTATTATTATTATTATTAATCCTCTTAGTGGGGACCAGTTTTTGATACTCTATGAGACTTTTAGGTGATCTCAAACTAAGTACACTGATAGTGTGCTCTTGGAATCTACATCTGTGCCCTTTCTGAACTCTCCCCTTTGTCTTACTTTTTCTCCCATGCTTTCAAGAGTAAATTTAAAACTTTTTGACTATCCTATTTTCTACCTTTTTACTGGCGTCGAAATGACCTAAACGTGCCCCAAGTGCCGTAAAACCCTTAAAAACAAGCAAAAACAAAAAAAAAAAAAATTTGAGCTTTGATATAGTGCAATATCCACTAAACATGCTAAAGGCGCTTTACAAGGGGTCCCTGGTCAACAGCAACATTTAACATTCAGGACGGGACATGATGCCTGTTATGCGATATTACAATTTTTTCGGACAGAGACATCGGTGTTAACAGCCAAGTACTCATTTTACACCTGAGTACGATGACAGAATATGAGTAAAGAGCCTTCTCCAAGTACTCAACTATGCGTGGAGCGAGGCTCGAACCCAGGACCGTCCGATCCGAAAGCGAGTGTCATACCACGAGACCACATAGCCACACAAACAAACATGTCAGATATTATATTCTATGCAGCCTTAAATACCTTTTGACATCAGTTCTGGAGCTTCCAAGAGCTGTTTTCAGCTGTTCCAAAGTCGCATCACACAAGTTTTTGTCAGCCTTCCCAGTGTGTTGGAGATCAAGGGAAACAAACAGGCTGGTTGCCATAGCAACATAATCTGGGTGGAAAACGGTACAAATATACAGTCTCAAGAAAATTTACTTCTTTATTCTTTTTCTCTCCATTCAAAAACAAAATAACAAAAAAAAAACATGATTTTATATAAAGTAACCTCTCAAACACTAAACTACAAATTTTCATCACACACACACACACACACACACACACACACACACACACACACACACACACACACACACACACAAGATCAATGTCAATTATTATCACCATTTAAAACAAGAGCGGTGAATACTGAAGCTTTGAAGATGTCAAAGGTCACGGCTTCGTAATCGGCACATTCCAAACGCTTCAGCAGTCGTATGGTGATGGAGGAGGGCAAGTCTCTGGAAGAAAAAGATTTTAAAAAAACGTTCATTTCGTTTCCATTTGTGACCCTTCTTCTATTTCATCTTTTTATTGTGACTCAAGATGCAAGCCTCAAATGTTATTTATTATTAAGGGTTTTACGGCGCTTGCAACACATTTAGGTTATATCAGCGCCAGTAAAAAGGAAGAAAATGGGATGGTAAAAAGTTATAGAATTACAATTAAAGCAGCCAAGAGAAAGTAAGACAAAGGGAAACTGGGAACAAATAGGGATCAGATGTAGATTCCAAGAGCATACCACCAATGTACTTAGTTTGAGATCACCTTAAAGTCTCATCCAGACACAAGCACAGGTCCCAACTAAGAAGGGTTTCAGTCAAATGTTTACAAAATCATATATAATTATAATATTAACTAAACAGTACAGTGCATAACAGAGAGATGATTTACAAGGTAAAAATATCATCTCCCAAAACTACAACTATACATTTGACTATTTCCCTCCCAGCCAGGGTATCCGGCCAAGGTCAGGATAAAACCAAGTAATCTCATTCCAAGACAAAGAGAGAAAGCAAGTTGGAAATAAAATATAGGGGGATAGAAGACACAGTAAGTACCTCCCTGCCCATTATGGGAGGTCAGGAACCCCACCCAGCTTCTTCTATTACAAGAATTCTAGAATTTGTTCACAATTTCATATTCTTCCATTTGAGTGAACCAGATGTTTTCAACTGAACTCATCTGTTAAGCAGTAAACTAAAGATGTTGAAATCATTTGGCCGGAAAACAAAGAACGCATGAAGGAAGATTTACAAGACATTGAAAATTTCTTATCGGTACTGAAATAAATGGGGGTTCTATTTGCTCATTATGTAGAGCACAAGCTTCAACTGCAAAGAGACCCAAGATCTACGCCAGTTGGTGTTGAGATTTTTTTCTTTTTCTGAAAGCTCCTGTCCACCCAGGAGCGTTTGCATGGCTGGGTCTGTTAGCTCTGCGCGACTAGCATCTTATTAAATGTAGAACTAACAAGTATAAATCAACGTTCGTTCCACCAGGAATAAAAATTTTGAATATTTCATATGGTACAGAAAAACAAAGGATTGATTCGGTGACTGATTAACTGATTAATTTTTTAATGTTAGATTAATGACCAATTGATAATGATGATAATTTTTGGTGTCGAATTGCCACAATTGTAACAAATTGAAAACGAAATGAATATGTTTATGTTGTGTATATCGCACGTGTGAAAGAAAGAGAGGAAGAGAGAGAGAGAGAGAGAGAGAGAGAGAGAGAGAGAGAGAGAGAGAGAGAGAGATAGAGATAGAGAGAGAGAGAGAGAGAGAATGAGAGAGAATGAGAGAGAGAGAGAGAGAATGAGAGAGAATGAGAGAGAATGAGAGAGAGAGAGAGAGAGAAAATGAGTAGGAGTGAAATATTTATATAACGTTATAACAAGTGTAACTAAATGACAAATTGCCATATTTATGGACAATAAAGATCTATTATTATTACTATTATTATTATTATTATTATTATTATTATTATTATTATTATTATTAGTATTATTTAAAAAATCATCAATGAATTATACTTGTAGAGGGCAGCGTGGCTCAGCAGTATGGTCTTTGCTTCGTACCCGATCATGGATAGCTCAAACGGTAAAGTTACGATCTTCCCGGCCCGGCGGAGTTGTCGTACCAGTAAGGTCGTGGGTTCGAACCCCCATCGCCGGCAGCAAGTTTTTATTCTCTGTTGTCTTCTGGCACTTTCCTACTCACTTCATTTCTTATTATTATCAACATAAGTGACAGCTCCACTCACATTTCTGAATACAGGTTTTATTATAAACCCTGGATAGACATACAACACTTATTTATCAATTACTTAAATAGTGGAGTTGGACCATGGGAGGGGGAGGGAGGCAAAAACAAAAAACCTGAGCTTTTATAGAGCGCAATATCCACTAAAGATACTAAAAGCGCTTTACAAGAGGTCCCTGACCAACAGCAACACGTAACATGTAGAACAAGACATGATGCCTGTTAGGCGATATTAAAATTTTTCGGATAGAGACAACGTTCTTAACACCCGAGTATGGTGAGAGAATATGAGTAAAGAGCCTTTTCTAAGGCCTCAACTATGCGCTGAGCGAGGCTCGAAAAAGCCTAACTTACTACACTTTTCCGGGCTTGCAATAGATTTTCAACTGACTCATTGCGTGACTTTGCGGTACCTACTGATAGAGAAGAGGATTGCGATATTGTCGAATACAATCTTCTTTATCATAAAACTTACTTGCATAATGTCTGTAGAAGTTGGCTGTGAACCAATCCATTCACTCCTGTAATCTTTTTGGATACTGGAATAAAAAAAAATTACATTAGAAAATATAAATGTTTTGTTTTTAATAAAAATGAATAATGAATGAATTTATATAGCGCCTAGATCCACAATGTGCTCAGAGGCACTTTACAATGCAAATAAAACACAACAATAAATTGATGATTTAAGCATAAAATCTATCATATTGGAATAGCATTTTTGTTTGTTTTTAAGTGCTTTACCGCGCTTGCAACACATTAAGTTTATATCAGCGCCAGTAAAAAGGAAGAAAATGGGATAGTAAATAGTTCTAGAATTACAATTAAAGCACCACAGATAAGGAACACAAAGGGGAAATGGTTTAAAAAGGGAACAGATGTAGATTCCTAGCACACACTATCTGTGTACTTAGTTTGAGATCACCTAAAAGTCTCATCCAGACACAAGCACAGGTCACAACTAAGACATAAAAAAGTGCATAACAAAGAAATGATTTACAAGACAAACAAAAAATCATCTCCCAAAACTCTAACTGTACATTCGACTGTTTCACTACCAGTTAAGGTATCCAGCCAGGGCCAGGACAAAACCAAGTAATCTCATCCCAAGACAAAGACAGAGAGCATGTTGGAAAACAGATATAAGGGGATAGAAGACACAGTAAGTGCCTCCCTGTCCACAAAGAAACTGAAAACATAACACATTTATTATTAATACTACAAGCATAGCTGTCCATTCAATGAACGGTGCCCATTCAATGCACGTACTCCTACCTCATTGTTATACTCATTAACCGGAGGGTGACACACAACCAGATGCTAACTAAAAATGATGGCGTCTGATTTTTGATTGGATTTAATAAAACAAAAATTCGATTTTTCAATAAAATCATCATGATGTCTAACAAATCTCATAATACATGAAAACCATCTTCATGTCAATTGTGAGGCTATGTGGTCTAGTGGTATGACACTCGCTTTCGGATCGGATGGTTCTGGGTTCGAGCCTCGCTCGGCGTATAGTTGAGTCCTTGGAGAAGGTTCTTTACTCACATTCTCTCACCGTACTCAGGTGTCAAATGAGTAACTGGCCATTATCAGCGTTATCTCTGTCCAGAAAAATTTTAATATCGTCTAACAGGCATCATGTCCCATCTTACATGTTAAATGTTGGCCAGAGGCCCCCTGTAAAGCGCTTTGAGCACATTTAGTGGATTTTGCGCTGTATAAAAGATCAATTTAAAAAAAATAATTTTTAAACACCATGCAAAATTTGGTGACAATTGGTCCAGGTCTCAGAGCCTTAGTGTAACTAAAAATCCAATTTGTCAAATATATAATAATAAGACAATCATTATCATCATCATCATCATCATCATCATCATCTTCATCTTCATCGTGTTTTACTATCATTTCTATAACTACTGAATATTACAGATGCACAAGACACATTATCCGGATAGCTAAGTGGAGCTGTCTATGAACCTAGCATGATAATAAAATATTACATATATGTATAAGTCTATCATCTGCATTTTTTTGCGGCCGCAAATATCAAGGCGATCCGCAACTTTTGGCAAATTTCCAAAAATTGGCAAATTGTGGCAAATTTTGGGAAAATTGGCAAATCGCATGGAAAATTTTGGAAGAAGCGAAAACAAAATAAAAAAAAAAAAGTGCGAAACTTGAGAAATGTTGCAGCTTTGCCTGGGCCCGAACCAAGGGAAGCGTCTCTCTACGGATAATGATCCTTTAAAATCTTTGTAACAACGCTATTCACAGTCATAATAAATGTAGCCTCCTTAAATGTAATAAATTGTCTTTTATATATATATTTTTCTGTATCACGTGTTAATTTTTACTGAAACGCTTCGTTCTCCTCTGCAAGTTTTTTGGCAAATTTTGGTCTTTTTGGCAAATTTCTTGGCAAATTTTGGGGGGATTTTTTGGCAAATTTTGGCAAATTTTAGGTCCCAATTTGGCAAAAAATGCAGATGACAGGTAAGTGCTCGACATAATCAGTCGGAGGGTGAAAATTTTGGATTTGCATTTATTTTTTATTTTTTGAATTTTCTGAAAGAATATGCACCCCAGAGCATGTTAATCTTCATTTGAAGTAAATCGGGTGATTTTTCATGAAGTTATGGTCAGATGTATGAGAAAGGCATCCGGCAACTTTTCTCAAATTTCATACTTTTTCAACTTGACTAGCTGTATAAATTGTCTAGAAGTAAAACTAAGCTTTGATATTTCCCGAAGATGTTCAAAAATGGTTGACTTAATCATTTATGACAAGAATTCATTTTGGATAAAAATTGACCTTCTAACTAAACTTGGCAATATCTCAGTTCAAACCTTTTCACCATCCGACTGATTACGTCATTCACAATCACAAATATACTTTCATCTTTTGAAATAAATTATACCACATTATCTTAATTCATGCAAAGTCAAAACGATGATTTTAGACGACATTCATTAAATCAAATGGACAAAGTGGTCGAGTGGTTAAGACATCAAAATAAAACTGACCTTTGAATTTGCCTAGAATATCGTATGCTGCTCGGACATTTGATTCGAAGACTGGCCGACTGTGATGCGTTAAATGGAGGACCTGGATAGCCCGATTCACCAAATCGTTGGATTTCTCTTCCACGGTCAGAGTCTCAAAACTGGAACGAGATGTGGGAAATAAAATAGCAGAAATAAAAATGTACTTTAAAATAAAATAAAATGTGAGAAAAAATTATTTATCAAAGATTTATTAATAATTTCAAAGCGTTAGACATTTCAAACCTTGGTGCAAGATTGGTAACCAAACAGAGAAATAAAAGCTTGCACACTCCCTTCCTTTACTGTATGAACTTCATTGGCTCCCAGTTGAAGAACGTTTTAATAAATAATTTAAAAAAATAAATAAATAACATTAAATAAAATAAAATAAAACGCCCAATATCCATCCCATAGGGGAAATTTGTCTCAAGGGTCTATTCTAATGGAAGACTGGAATAACCTTCTAACTAAACTTGGCAATATCTCAGTTTTCACCATCTGACTGATTACGTCATTCAATGATACATACTAAATATTTTCATACTATAAATAATAAAACGTTTTAAATGCGGCTATGTGGTCTTGTGGTATGACACTTGCTTTCCGATGGGAAGGTCCTGGGTTCGAGCCCCGCTCGGCGCATAGTTGAGCCCTTAGAAAAAGCTCTTTACTCAAATTCTCTCACCGTACTCAGGTGTAAAATGTGTACCTGGCCATTAACAGTGTTGTCTCTGTCAAAAACAATTGTAATATCGCCTAACAGGTGCCATGTCCAGTCCTACATATTAAATGTTGCTGTTGGTCAGGGACCCCTTGTAAAACGCTTTGATCATGTTAAGTGGATATTGTGCTATACAAAAGCTCAATTTTTAAAACATTTAAATGGACAAGTTGGATACAACTTACAAAGTCGCTATGAATCGGATCGGATCATCCGGTCTGTTTTCAATCAGTTTCGACAAGAGTTCTTTAATCGTCGCCGACACATTATGTTTATCTGCAAATGAAAATAATAATAATAATAAATAATAAAGTGTTCTTTTATAGCGCTCAACGCTGAAGCCTCAAAGCGCTTTACAATATACTTATCAAACCATAAACACACTCGTAATGAGCCAAACAGACACACACAACAGTCGCACATACTAACTATGCAAGTTTTACAAAATGAAATTGACATTCAAAAAAATGGAATCAAAAAATAAAACGTATAATTTACTCATCACTAAGAAAATGCAACAAGAAAAAAAGTAAGTATCACAAATTCTTTGAACTAATTCTGTCCATTATTACGCTTCTCAGCGTAACCCAAGTCGAGCTCGAATCCATTCCTACGCTGTGAGTGTAAAAGCGAAACGTGGAAAGAAAAGTTCATATTTTGCTTTGTTCCGACTTTTTAATCAACCGAACAGAAGAAAACATTAAATATAGCACGTCCTTTGACAAAATCACCCGCCTTTTATCAATTATTCAACTTATTTTGTTTAAAAATACTATGCCCTGAAAAATGAAAAATGGTTGCTGCTTGAAGCTCCAAAGAAAAAAATAAAAATGAGTATTGAATTGTAAGCTTTAATTTATTAGACGAAGACAGCTGAAGACGTTTCAGGTTTCCCCTTTATAATTGTTTTTTTGTTTTTGTTTATTCACCTTAACTACGCCATTTACACACATTTTATTCGTCCTTAGTGTTTCATTCATCGTGTTTTGTTGATAAAGGGGAGACCTGAAACCTGAAACGTCCACAGTATCTGTCTTCCTCTAATAAATTGAAGCTGACAATTCAATACTTATTGTTATTTTTTACTATGAGTACTTGGGAGATAAATGAAACAAGCGTCGAATTTATAAGACAATAAGAGGACAGGGAAGACGGTTCCTGTTAATTTTATTGATCTTTATTGTTTCTATAATTTGGTCATTCGGACCACTATTTTGGGGATATTTATGATGGCCGGGAATTTGTTTATTTCGCGAACGAATCCTTAGGCCAAGGTGTT
>NC_088372.1:7110704-7128204 GCF_034508935.2 Berghia stephanieae | reverse complement strand
TCAAAATTCGTAATTTAAAATCTAAAATTGAAATAATAACCAACCAATTTTTAAAATGACAGCAATTTTTATGTTCTACAATATAGAATGACAGTTTAACCAATGCATCGACATTAATATGATTATTTCGGGGGAAAAAACTTAAATCGATACTCAAAATAAATTCGTAATTTAAAATCGAATATTGAAATAATGATAAATCGGTTAGGACTAAAACTATTCGAATATTAAGTAGAAGCAGCATTTAATTTGTGTTTTCAGCAACAACAAAACGATTTAGCATTGCGGCTGGTTGGTTTCATAAATCGAATTAAATGCAAGATGCAGCACTGTCTTGAGAATTGTCTTTTCTCTCTTTTTTGAAGAAATTAACCCTCTCCATACCACCTATTGGTAAATTGTCACATTTGTTACGATGCAACCGTCACTTTTCTCATCCAGATTTCATTTCTTTTTGCTATAGCTATAAAAACTTGACATTCTGTAATAGAGTTCATATTGTCGAACAATATCATGTATCGAATGTGCTTGTTGCTTTTCTGTTTGAGTAAGAAATGTCTGTTTTTGTGTTGGGTGGGTGTGAAGTTTTGGGGACAATTCTGATAATGGCTGGTAAGGAGAGGGTTAAGGAACAGGCACCGGTGTAAGATGAAGACCAGAACTAGCGTGTATGAAAGGTGCCAGACAAAGCAAGAAAGAAAAGAAAACAAGGAAAAGAAATCCGAAAAAAAAAATCAGTTTACCTCGACCAGGGATCGAACCTCAGACCTTCTGATTACCGATCAGACGTGCTACTATTGATGGTACGTACCGTACTCAGGTGTAAAATGAGTACCTGACCGTTAACATCGTTGTCTCTGTAGGAAAAAAAATTGTAATATAGTATCGTCTCACGGACGTTATGTCTCTTGCTTCGTGTTACGTGTTACTGTTGGCCTGGGATTCCTGGTAAAGCGCTTTGAGCACGTTTAGTGGATATTGCGCTATATAAAAACTCCCGTTGTTTTAAACTCTGTAATTAGGTAAATTAGATATTTCTTTTTGTTTTTAAGGGTTTTACGGCGCTTGCAACACATTAAGTAGTGTTTCATTCATCAAATCTGATGATAAAAGGGAAACCCGAAACGTCCATTGTATCTGTTTTCGTATATTAAACTGAAGTTTACATTACATTCACTTTCACATTGATATTTATGTCTTCGAGCTTCGAGCAGCAACATTCACATTTCATAACCAGGGCCGGTTGATCATATATATTAATATAATTAAAAAACAAACAAACTCTCGCCTACCCGACCATTTCATGATTTTCCACGAACTGTCCTATCCAAGTCAACATATTTGTGACCCATCGTCTCAAAACGGTATTATTTCGGAACGAACCAGATGCTTAAAAACCGAATTTAATGTTGAAACTGATCACAAATATAAATTGTTGGCATTAGCACCTTAAAATATGGTATCCATTCTCCTCAATAAAACATACAAACTCAAAACAAGTCTGATATTTCTGGCTATAAATTCAATTTTCAACATCTTAACCAACCCGACTTAATACCGTTTTAAGGCGAAGGGTCACATTTATGCAGGTCTGACATCCGAACCCAATTATGGGCCTTTAAAAAATATTATTGTAATGAACAATGAGCCCGTATTGAATTGGGTTATCAGACCTGTGAATAAGTGCACGTCGGTCCTATACGTCTAACATTTAAAAAAAAAAAAAAAAACAAAAAATAAATTAAGACTCAATAGAAATTAATGCATGTTATTCATGATATTAGTTCTGCAAAACAAACGGTACATGACGGACAACACTGCATTGGGTTCTCACAACTATAGTGATGATGATGATGATGATGATGATGATGAAGATGATGACAGAAATAATAATAATGATAATAATTATAATAATATAATAATAATAATAATAATAATAATAATAATATAATAATAATAATATAATAATAATAATAATAATAATAATAATAATAATAATAATAATAATAATAATAATAATAATAATAATAATATAATAATATAATAATAATAATGGTAATAATAATAATAATAATAATAATAATAATTAATAATAATAATAATATAATAATAATAATAATAATAATAATAATAATAATAATAATAATAATATAATAATATAATAATAATAATAATAATAATAATAATAATAATAATAATATAATAATAATATAATAATAATAGATAGATAATGATAATAATAATAATAATAATAATAATAATAATAATAATAATAATAATAATAATAATAATAATAATAATAATAATAATAATAATAATAATAATAATGATGATGATGATGATAATAATAATAATAATAATAATAATAATAATAATAATAATAATAATAATAATAATAATAATAATGATAATAATAATAATAATAATAATAATAATAATAATAATAATAATAATAATAATAATAATAATAATAACAATAATAATAATAATAATAATAATAATAATAATAATAATAATAATAATAATAATAATAATAATAATAGTAATAGTAATAATAATAATAATAACAATAACAACAACAACAACAACAACAACAACAACAACAACAACAACGACAATAACGAGCTCTAAACCCCCTACCCTAATAATGAATCCCTTTAATGACAGCTATTTTCTGTTCTACGCCATAGACGTAGATTTTTTCTCAATTCACCGATCTAGAAATGATTACTTAGAAAATAAAATGAAATTATCGATACTTAGCATTCGTAATTTAAAATCTAAAATTGATATAATCAACCAATTTTTAAAGTAGGCCATTGTTGGAATGATGATAGGTAATTACTATTATCACATTATAGAATGATCGAGTTTTGACGTCACTCATTCTGTGTCACAGACTATTAACGTTAAAGACTGCACAGCGTTTTGTTTACTGGGATGTGCATACAATTGATTTGGCAGGTAGAAATAATGAGTATTTTATTTAACTCTCTCCTTACTGATCATTTTCAATATTTCCCCAAAATGACAGGATTACCCAGCAGGTAAATTGATGCTTTTAACTTTTAAAAAAAGGTCTATATATAGAAAACAACATAATGTTCTTTTTCATCAAATAAAGATCATTCTTCAAAATTTGTAATGTACAAAATAAATCTGAATAAGAAAAAAAAGTTTATTGTGTCGTAACAACAAATGTGACGATTTTGCTGTAGGTGGTAAGGTGATGGTTAAACTATCACTAGTTCTTTAATAATGAACGAAAATTAAGATAAGATAAGATAAAATAAGATATACTTTATTGATCCTTGTGTGGAAATTATAATTCTGTATCACAATACAGTTCGGGAATTATATTCTAAAAGAAATATCAAATGTTAATACATTAAATAAAAATTGGCAAAGAATATTAAAAGTCTTATAAAGTATAGTGAAACAACAAGCGGATATATTATGGTGACTTACTACTTACTACTTACTTAGATGCCTTTCGCGTCTCGACCGAAAGATCGGGTCGCCTTGGCTGTTTCCAGTATTTCCTGTGTGAGGTGTCTCCAATATTGCCGGTCCTCTGCTAGGGTTCTCAGATTTTCAAGGTCCTCTGTCGTTATGAGACTAATGCTTTGTCCAAGTGTTGTGAGGTTTTTGTTTAGGATCACAGGGAGTGTTGTGATCGGTCTTCCTCTGAAAAGGTTCCCGTGTTTTTGGAAATATCCCGACATGGCTTGGTTAGCTGGTATGTTTTTGTCCCTGCGTAGTATGTGACCGAAAAGTTGCCATCGTTGTTGTAAAATATCAAGGGAGATTGGTCTTTCTTTTGTGATCTTATAGAGTGATTCATTTGAGATCTTTTTTGGGTATTTGATGTCCAGTACCCTTCTTAGCTGTGTGCGATGGAAGGCATCCAGATGTTCTTCTTCGGATTTTGTCAACGCCCAAGTGCCGCAGTTATACAGAAGTACCGGTTTTACAAGAGCACGGTACAGTTTCAGTTTGGTTTTTCTCTTTATTTTGTCACCCCTAATCCATACATTGGTGAGTTTACTGAGTGCGGCGTTTGATAGCTGTTTTCTTCTTTGTACATCCTCGGTGTCTCCAATTAGTGAGCCGACTTTCTTTGTTCTTTTCCATTCCTCTTTGTTCCTCGATATTGTTGTAAATTCGGTTTTATTGGCATTGACTTGGAGGTTATATTTCATGAGGGTATTTTGTATGATGTCTATATTTGCTGGTGTTGATCCAATAAAATCTACATCATCTGCATTTCTCTAGGGATTGCATTCTCAATATGAGTCGTTGGTTTTGGAATGAATTTTCGAACTTCTTTCAGAGCTTGTTCTAAGTATATTGTGAACAGAATCGGGATCAGACTATCTCCTTGGGGGGTCCCGATGTTACTTTCGAACTGCGTCTGTTTTGTGGCCCCGTATATCCTTGGTTGTATCTTTGTGTTGCTGAGGAGAAATTGGATTATTCGGAGCTCGTCTTCGTCTACTATGTCTGTTAATATCTCCAAAAGTTTTCCTCTGTCGATCGTATCAAAGGCTGCGGACATATCGATTCCGGTTATTGTTATGGATATGTTTTCTTTGAGTGCCTTTGCTGCCAACCATTTATGTGTCCATACAACGTCCGATGTGCTTCGGTCTTGGCGAAACCCGCTTTGGCTATGTGATAGATATTTTTTCTATTTTCGGTCTAATTCTGTTGAGGACAATAGTTGACAGTGTTTTTCTTATGGTATTCAGTAATGTTATTGGGCGCAGGTTGTTTACGGGTCCTTTCGTTTTTCCTGGTTTTTGTATTGTAATTAGGACACCGCTGTTTATGTCCCAGTCTTTGTGTGTTGAGAATGTTTTGTTCATTATGTTTGCAATGCTCAGATCCAGGGAGAGGGTACCGCATTTCAGCAATTCAGCGGGAATTTCATCTTCGCCTGGGGATCTGTTATTGTTTAGGCACTTTATGCTATTTCTAACTTCAGTTGTTGTGATGCGGTTGTTTAGGTCTCTAGGGTTTCCTGAGAAGGGCGATATTTGTGAGACTTGTTTGTGAAATTTCAACAAAAAGAACTTAGGATCAGGATACAAAACACGAAAGACTCGGAAGAAATAACAAACCTGAAAACGGAACGAAACAAAATACTGCATTCAATTCGATCACTTACAATAAAACACAGAAACGAGGAATTAGACAAAAAAGTGGAAGACATAGAAAAGTCCAAAAATAACGCATCGTCTATGTTCAAAGCGACGAAATCTCTGAACTGAAAACCATTCGAGAACCCAAAACTACAGGATAAATTTGGCAAACAGACAACAAATCCCAACGATATCCTTGACATTGTAACTGACCACTTCCAGCAGAAATTTCACAAACAAGTCTCACAAATATGGCGACTATTTGCCGGTTATACTTATAATAAAAATCTTGACCAATATAAATAAATAATCAAATGATTGTGAAAATACTTTATAAACTGGTAAAGGTTAAATGATATTATAATAAAAAGTAGAGAGGGATATAACATAGAAATCGTGTTTTTGCGATTGCGGAAATATTTCATCTGAGGAATAAATAAATAATTTTGCGCGATCACAGTATTTTGGTTATCACCTTATTCATAGAAATATTTATCAATTGCTTTAAAGTAAAAGACTGTAGATAAGAGATCGAGTAGGAGTTATATATAGTTGTGCGGCTATGTGGTCTTGTGGTATGACACTCGCTTTCGGATCGGAAGGTCCTGGGTTCGAGCCTCGCGCTCGGCGCATAGTTGAGTTCTTGGAAAAGGATCTTTGCTCACTTTCTCTCACCGTACTCAGGGGTAAAATGAGTACCTGGCCGTTAACAGCGTTGTCTTTGTCCGAAAAATTGTAATATCGCCTAACAGGCGGCATGTCCCGTCCTACATGTTAAATGTTACTGTTGACCAGGGACCCCTTGTAAAGCGCTTTGAGCACATTTAGTGGATATTGCGCTATATAAAGCTCCATTTAAATATATTATTTCTAAGCATAAAATGTTATATAAATATAACTATAATTAACATATACATCTTGATATATCGAATCGCATTATTCGTTTATTTGTTTTTAATCTAGACGCATTGATTGCAGGGATTGTTTGTCCAAGTACTCCGATCAAGTTAGGCCACTGACACTGCAACGAGGAAGGCCGGGAACTCCATTTGTTACAGTGAATGGCATAATCAGTCGGATAGTGAAATGGTTTGAACTGAGATATTGCTATATTTAGTTGGAAGGTCAATTTTTATCCAAAATGAGTTCTTGTCATAAAATGATTAAATCAACCATTTTTATACATCTTCGGGAAATATCAAAGCTTAATTTCACTTCCAAACTTTTTTCCAGCTAGTCAAAGTTGAAAATGTATGAAATTTTTAAAAGTTGCTGGATACCTTTCCCATACATATGACCATAACTTCATAGAACAATCACCCGATTTACTTCAAATAAAGATTAAGATGCTCTGGAGAGTATATTCTTTCAGAAACTGCAAAAAGTGCAATTCCAAAATTTTCACCTTCCGACTGATTACGTCATGCACTGACACGTTATGTGAACGGTCTGGTAACTACCTGCACCTAGAGTGCCATCTTACAACCAAGGGTACCCACAAGGCTACCCGCTATTAGAAGGAGTATACTCCCGGCCTCATCCTCGTGACGAAGGGAGCGAACCGGAACCGTTGCAGGTTAGGCGGACAGTCATAGGCGCGTAGTCAGATTAGGCCGGTACTTGTCACAGCTGCGGTTCCAATCCCGAGTGTGCAGACTCTCCCACTATGAAGATAGAATTTTAGGAAGGCTAACAGGGGGAGTTTAGTTCCTTTATCGAGCAGGTCTGTCCTGCTACTACAACTCCCAAGTCCAAGATCATAATCATATTTAATAGGGAATTAGATTAGCGGAAGAGTAGCGTCCCTTGATTGGACGTCACCCATAGTCTGTGACGTCACCGGCGGAAAAGTTATTAGAGAGAGAACGTCATGTTGGTTGTGCGCATGCGTCTCTCGTCCTTGCGGACTTCACCCCCGGCGGAAAAGTTATTAGAGAGAGAACGTCATGTTGGTTGTGCGCATGCGTCTCTCGTCCCGCATGCGCACAACCAACATGACGTTCTCTCTCTAATAACTTTTCCGCCGGGGGTGACGTCACAGACTATGGGTGACGTCCAATCAAGGGACGCTACTCTTCCGCTAATCTCATTCTCTATAGACAGCTGGTTAAGAGTGCGCACTGTTCTATCCAAAGAGGCAAAAGGAGATCCTGCACTCCTTGCTGGTTGGAAGAGTAGGAAACGCTGTACAAGATTATCAGCAGACCCAGTCCCAGGACGTACACGATAGCCCACTTCAGTCTGGCAGAAGGAAGGAAGCAACGATGGGGATCGCCACGCTTGGCAACTGATTAAAAAATTGGATCCTAGCCGGAACTTTGAGACTGGAATGTGAGGTAGACACAATTGCCAAGAATATAAAGAACCGTAGAAAATGGGTCCCGAATCATTCTTTCGACTGAGGGTGTCCAAAAGGCATAGCACGATTTGGGACTCGCTACCTGCAGACAAAGAGCCGGAGACTTCCGCGTTCAGTCCTCAAGAAGTGGGTGCAACCATAAGCAATGTTAAGAACGGAAAAGCAGCAGAGATATTGACCTTCAAAAATCATAAGGTGAAAAAAGACAGTGGAAATGTTTTCTTCTATCTTAAAAAAAGACACTTTCATGTCACTCTGGGAGACACCACGAGTATATCAGGAAACCGAGGAATGGAGTGCTTTGTGGATCTGTTCTGGTTCCAATATTGTTTAATGTCTACATCAGAGGCATGCCGAACGCTCCCTTCCTTAAGCTGGGATACGCGGACGACTGGGCACTCGTTACTCAAAGAAAGCTGTGGACCCGTCTTGAGAGCGTATTGAGTGAGAATGTTACCAAACCTCAACTACTTTTTCGACTAGTAGTACTTGAATATGAACACTTCAAAAACCGTGGTTACAGCATTCCATTTATGCAGTGACTGGCACATCCGTAAACTGAACGCCCTCGTTGGGGACCAGCTTCTCCCATATGAGCCGAATCTGAAGTACCTGGGGGTTACGCCGGGCCGCAGCCTTAACTATCGAATGCAACTCAAAGATGTTGCCCGGAAGATAGAGAAGCGCAATAGTCTTCTGAGGAAGCAGTGGGGAATATCTTAATTATATTTCAAGGAGGATAGAACAGAACTAAAACTATCGTAACTCGGAGTTAAGGTAGACAAATATATTATGACTTACTATACCTGTATATAAGGCTAGAAACGGACTAATAATAATCATAATTGTATGTCACAACTGGGCAGGACGCAAGTTGTAAAAATGGGTAGTATTGACTTTTCTTCATAAAATTACTTTTCCACTTCTTTAGCTCGCTCCTTTTTACTTCCCAACTTTTAAATATTTTTCTACTTTTCTTTTCCCCTACTCCTCCTTCTTTTCCCATTCCTCCTTCTCCTTAAAATAAAGATCATTCTTCAAAATTTAAAATGTACAAAATAAATCTGAATAAGAAAAAAAAGTTTATTGTGTCGTAACAACAAATGTGATTTGATCATGTTTTGACTTTTACACATTCTGACTACAAGGCATATGAAAAGTTCTAGCCAGCATGAAGAATAAAAGGTAATTATTTTCTATGTTTAGGACCAAGATGGCCGCCGTTGCCGGGCGGCGTGACATCAGAATACTGAATCCAATTGACGGTACGTGTTTCTTATAGGTCATGTCTGATATTTTTTCTTCCATTCCCTTTCAGATAGTCTGATAAACTGTATTATATAACTAAAACTGGGGAAACAATCGTCAACTTGAGAAAAGATGAATACAAGTGTAGACATTGTCACCACGTGGCCAAGCCTGACCAATCAGAAGAAGTGGATAAGTGATGAAATCTATTGGTACACCAAACATATGGCAGAACCTACAGCGCTGATTCTGGGGTTTCTTGGAGTCATCACCAACAGCATCAACATCCGGGTGTTTTTGGAGCAAGGGGTGAAAAAGAGCAATACAATCATCGGCCTCCTTGCCTTGTCCATTTTCGATCTTCTAACCTGCATTTTTCAGATTCCCCAGTTTTCTTGTTTTTTTGTATCCATTACAAATCACGTAGTGGGAAATTCCATTTGTAATTCATACTTTCAGTACCCGAATTTTCTCGCCTATGTAACTGGTCATTGTAGTAACTGGACAGTTGTGTACGTCTCCATAGAGAGGACATTGTGCATAGTCATACCTCTGAAAGTCAAGTTGATTTTTCGCCCCAAAATTACTATCCTCTCCATACTTTCCACCTCCGTCTTCTTTTTTATCCTCTTCATGCCTTACGCCACAAATACTAGAATCATATCGAAGTTTAACCCTATTTTGAATGTCACCTTAATTCACATCACCGATCTTAAATTTGCAAAACAATATGTACAAGGCCTCACTATTTTCATGAACTTTTTCCTGAACGTCGTGGCTATAATTGTCGTCGCCATCAACACTGCTATCATGGTTTATAAGCTCAAACAATTCAAGAAATGGAGGAATAAAAACGTAAACGTTAGTAAAATTGGTGATAGCTCTGTATCGGGGAAAGAAAGCAGCTCATCGAAACAAGACAAACCCATGACATCGAAAGACGCAGAATTGGTCAAATCCGTGACGGCCATGACGAGTATTTTCCTTATCTGTCTGTCAATAAACCAAATCCCAGCAACAGCCATTGTCGCCGTACCTGGTACAACATTTAGGGGCATCAACTCCAATGTCTTGAGCACGGTTTATGACTTCAAGTCGTTATCCAACATGATCAACGCCTCAATAAATTTCTTTTTCTACCTACGTGTCTCCAGTCGTTACAAAGAGGCGTTTTACGCCGTCTTCCCTAGATGTTCTAATCAGAAAGAATTGTCCTGATTACGGCAATATTCTATTCGTGGCGAACTGAGGGCACCGGTCATTTGCAAGTCTGATAACCGAATATAATCATGAATTCAAATATAATTGGAGATGAGGATTTTCTGAGATGAAACCCGCATAAAGTCAACACTCTTAATTCTATATTCCGGACTGTTTAAATATTTTGTGTCTTCATGATTTTCAATTAAAACGGTAAAAGTAGTTCAAAATTCTTCAACTTCTGCCATTATTTCACATTTCGAGACGTAAACTTAACCTTTGCTTAAAGTCAACACTTCTTGTTTATCCAAGATTTTCTGTTCTTTATCTTAATGTGTTCCATTCGATATTGAATAAATAACCATGTAAAATTGATTGCAAGCATCAATTTTATAAACGAGTCCAGGTTTCACACGTTCAGAGAATAGACGAGAGAACGTAAGTTTGGATCACTTAAAGTTTCGTGTTTGATTTAATATTGGTGACAGAGATGATTGGTCTTATATTGTGGAAGGTGTCTTTAGCAATCGCTATTTTTTATTTTATTTCTACAAAATCTCTAGCGTCGTTCGTGATGGTTGCACCGATATGTTTGTACTTTTTAACTTGTTTGATGGTTTCTCATTTGCTGGTGAGGTGAAATGACAGATCTTGATTTTGTTTGTTTTCGACCATGCACTCGCTTTTCTGGTTGTAAACCATAAGAACTGCATCGTCTGCATATCTCAGGTTCGTCAAATTCTCACCTCCAACACAGATGCCAGATACTTCTTTAATTTCACGGAAGATTATTTCAATTGACGTGTTAAAAAGGCCTGGCGATAAAACACATCCTTGACTCTCTCCTATTTAATCTATAAAATCATTTCCCAAGCTTACACATGGTGTTTGGTTCTAGTACACATTTTTTCTCTAGGCGGAGGAGGTCATAATGCTCTATTCCAATGGATGTGGATACTTTAAAAAAGTTCTTTATGTTTAACCAAGTCGAAGGCTTTTGAATAGTCCACGAATCAGAGTTACAAGAATCCCCTTTATTTTGTAATGGGTTTAGCATATTCCCATTACAACATTGAGTCCATAACAATTTGGGTTATCAGACCTGCAAATCTGTAGGCGTCTGCCACCAGAGTTATACTTAAGTTAAATTCGATGGCGTATTATGTATGTTCAGAGAACAATTGATTCTATAACTGGATCCGTAAAATATAAATAAAATTCAATTGACTGTTCTTCTGTGAAGTCTTGTTGATATACCTGTCAAGCTATTGACATGGAAGCCTTTTAACCCTCTCTTTACCAGCCATTTTCAGGATTTTCCCCAAAACTTCACACCCAACAAACACAAAACATATCTTTGATCACTCAAACAAAATGGTAGTAAGTTCTTACGATACATCATTTCTTTGGCAAAACATGCTCTACAACAGACTGTTCATTTTCTTTAAATTTTATGATCTGCAAAAGAAATTTGAATAAGAAAAATGTTGGTTGTATCGTAACGAATGTGACGATTTTCCTCTAGTTGGTAAGGAGAGGGTTAAACAAATAGATTATGTCATGCAAATTGCTAAATCAGTACAATTGTACTCAAGTTCAATTCTAGACCGACCCCCGAAAAAGAAGAACTCTCAATGACCCACGCTAGCAGGAAAATATGTTTTGAGATTTTATATCAATAAAATAAAAAAATCAAATATGTACCAGAAAAACAGTATTCCGTTTTTATTTCATCGTAGCCCCTGTTTTTATATCGGTCTTGGTGGTCCAATGCCTTTACACTCTCAACCCTAACACCGACTATATCCGTAGTTTACCGAGGGATACTTTTACCCCATGCCTATTTCTTACATTTTTCTGAGACAAATTATAGGCCTATTATCAAAGCTAATGTTCTTTATTTTTACATCTCGTTGAATAAAACTATCTATGCACATGTTCATTTTTAATACATTTTTTTCTAAATTTTAAAAGTAGCAAAATCTCTAGGATTGAGTGAGTTAACTTTGTCCAAGATGTCAATGGTTTGTGTAGGCGTTCTTTCCAGTATCGCCCTCGTTCAGCGGTTGACGGGACAGCACAAACAAATGTGCTGCCATTGTTTTTAAAAGCACAGTATATGCAATGTTAACCGAATAGCGCTTACTGTGATATTTATCTCTCTCTCTCTCTCTCTCTCTCTCTCTCTCTCTCTCTCTCTCTCTCTCTCTCTCTCTCTCTCTCTCCTTACCAGGTATTTTCATAATTTTCCTCGAAATTTCACACCAACCTAACAATTTCTACACGTACATTCTATACGATATTGTTTAGCAAAATGAGCTCTAAAACAGTTACAAGTTTTTTTTAAAATAGGGAATGAGATTAGTGGAAGAGTAGCGTCCCTTGATTGGACGTCACTGGCGAGGACGAGAGACGCATGCGTCAACCAACATGACGTTCTCTCTCTAATAACTTTTCTGCCGGTGACGTCACAGACTATGGGTGACGTCCAATCAAGGGACGCTACTCTTCCGCTAATCTCATTCCCTATACTTATTCGCAGGTCTGACAACCCAAATTGTTATGGTCTCTTTGTTGTAATGGAGAAAAAAAAAACGTACTCTCAAACCAAGGCAATATTATATTGTCCATAACTCCAATGTTAAGTCAAGGCCATTATCGCGTTCCGTTATTAGACTTGCTTATGGGGAATGAGATTACCGGAAGAGTAGCGTCCCTTGATTGGACGTCTCCTTACAGAGAGAACGCCAGCTTATAGATGGCTGAGAAACTATTTAACTAACCGCGCGGTTTCACATGAAGCGAGGACGAGAGACGCATGCGCGAACCATAATGACGTTCTCTCTCTAATAACTTCTTCGCCGGTGACGTCCAATCAAGGGACGCTACTCTTCCGCTAATCTCATTCTTTATAAGCGGATATCAGGTCTTGTGGTATGACACTCGTTTTCGGATCGGAAGGTCCTGGGTTCGAGTCTCGCTCGGCGCATAGTTGAGTCCTTGGAAAAGGCTCTTCACTCACATTCTCTCACCGTACTCAGATCTAAAATGGGTACCTGACCTGGCCGTTAACAGCGTTGTCTCTGTCCGAAAAATTGTAATATTTTCGCCAAACAGGCGTCATGTCCCGTCCTACATGTTAAATGTTGCTGTTGGCCAAGGACCGCTTGTAAAGCGCTTTGAGCACGTTTGGTGGTTATTGCTCTATATAAAATTAAACCAAAAAAAAGCTCAACTTATAAGTATACTTCGAGGTATACCAAACCCCCCCCCCAAAAAAAAAAAACAAAACAAAAAAACAAAACAAACAAAAACGATAGGAATTGAGATTAGCGGAAGAGTAGCGTCCCTTGATTGGACGTCACCCCATAGTCTGTGACGTCACCAGCGGAAAAGTTATTAGATAGAAAACGTCATGTTGGTTGTGCGCATGCGTCTCTCGTCCTGGTTTCCGGTGAAAGCGGCTTGAGACACTTCAAAACCAAATTGACGTTCTCTCTGTAAGGTGATGTCCAATAAAGGGACGCTACTCTTCCGCTAATCTCATTCCCTATAAGCAACAACTTTTATTTAAAGCAACAACACACACGACAAAATGGAAACAAAATTGTTGTAGAAATAATAAAGATTTATTATATTAAACTTAGCCGATTATATATAATAATATTATCAACAACCATATAGATAATTTGTTTATAAAACCCTGTTAAACAAGTATACGTTATCTTAAAGATAAAATCCAACACACACACGCATACATACATTGATATGCCATAACATCATTCATTGTTACAATGATTGCAGCGTTACACAGTCAGATATAATTCTAATATACATACACAGTTTAAAACCATTCAGTGAAGCATGTCATGTCAGTGTACCAGGATTGTATTCTATTCAAAGTAATGAACTGGAAAAGAAACATTTTATAATTTTACAAAAGACAAATGTTGTTTTTTTCAACGTCGTTTCCAAGACATATTATTATTAACCTTTTGTACTAATCGATGGGGTTAAGTAAAATGATCACCAGTTCTGACAGCCAAAAATATCGTAAAGTAGGCTACACTCAAAACAATGTAAAGCGTTTAAATTCTGTTATAGTTACAGACATTTTATAAAGAAGTAATCAATGCTTGTAACCCTCTGCTGACCACTTACAGCAAAATCGTCACATTTGTTACGACACAATATATAATCTTTATAATTCATATTTTTTTTGTACATTACAAACGTTGAAGAATGATCTTTGTATAATTAATAAGAACATAAAGTTGTTTTGTAGAGAGATTGTTTGCGTTAAAATAAAAAAAAAAAAACAATTTTTCTGCTGAGTAAGCCTGCCATTTTGGGAAAATACTGAAAACGATCGGTAAGGAAAGAGTTAAAACAATAACAAAGAGCTAAGTGAAGTTACTTGTTGTGTGTTGTGTTGTGTTGTGTGTTTGGTTGTATGTGTGTGTGCGCGTGCTTGTGTGTGTAAATGATTATGTTTCAGCCAAAGTAATTTGTAATTTAAGCGCTGAGAGTCTGGTGTCTCGGAGTTATAGCGCTATATAAGTTTTCAGCATTATTATTATTATTATTATTATTATTATTATTATTATTATTATTATTATTATTATTATTATTATTATTATTATTATTATTATTATTATTTTTATTATTATTACTTCACTGACTCATTCAATCTTCTCCGGGCCTGCTGGCAGTTGAGGCATTGCAAGGGATCTCCATATATATATTGATAGAAACAACTAGCAGACATGATATAATGCTATCAATCTCTGGAAAAAGTCTTATCATGATATCCGGTTTAACCTGGTGCTTGGAATTGAATTTAAATATAACTCGTAAATTTGAGTGAAGGTGAATAAAAAAGTTAGCATTTGTATAGCGCAATATCCATCATCAAATGTGTTCAAAGCTTTTTTCTCTTTCTTTCTCTGTTTCCTCTCGCTCTTCATGTCTCCATTCTCCAACCTATTCTCAATATTATTATATCAGACAACATTTTAAACAGAAAGAGGCGCTGCTTTTGTATGAATAAAAATTAAATATCAATTATGCTAAAGACAAACAAATATTAAAATTGCTCGAAAATATTAAAACAATAGAATAATACGAATGCATGATTTTTTGTTTAATATGATATTAGAGATAAATATATACTCAAACTATAGACAAGCCATAATATCAATACAGGGTCAATAGTTATCATTGTTTGAAATTAACATGTCGCACAACAGTATTATGCCGGGATGGTTGAATTTATAACTAAAATATAAAACTGGGGTTAAGTCTATTTATTTTCTGAAGACTATAATATAGAACGCACGAAATTGACGTCACTCGGTTTTTTTGTTATGGTTTTTAGCCAGCCATTTTTATAAGTAGTTCTCACTAAATTGTATCAGACAGAATATAAACGTTTAAGGTGACACATAGTTTTGTGTGTTGGTACGTTAGAGCCGGCTGGCGGATTTAATGCTTTTAATTAAACGCATAGTACTAATAATATATATGGTTTCTGAAAGTGAGACAATCATACTGTCTGGTCATTTTTTAAACCTAAAAACAAACAAAAAATCACTTTCTGATTCTCTCTCGACATACTTACGTTTTGATGTCACTTATTATTATTTTTTTTTGATTTCCCAAATGACTTTAATTTAGTCATCGTAACTACCACCACCACCACCTCCACCACCACCACCACCACCACTGGTATAATCGTGGTCATGGCTGCTACTTCCGCCACCGCCACCGTAACTATAACTACTACTTCCGCCTCCATAACTGTAACTACTTCCGCCTCCGTAGTCATGGCTGGTGCTTGTCGAGCTGTAGTCATGAGAGGTGGTTGTGTGAGTGTAGCTACTACTAGAATGGCCACCACCACCACCACCACCACCGCCACCACCACTACTACTATGGTACTCATGAGTGGTGATGCTGGTACTCAAACCACCACCACCGCTTTTATCGTCATCACTACTTTTTCCATAACCAAATTCTTTGCCAAAATCAACCTTACCACCGCTTTCTTCTCCGTATCCAAATTTCTTATCAAAATCATCGTCTGCACCACCGCTTACAGCAACACCTCCAGAAGAAGCGGAGACACCAATGCCAGAAGATGAGGCAGCTACGCCACCACCTCCTCCTGATGTTACCTCTACATGATCATCGTCATCATCCTCTTTTTGCCTTTTCTCGCCTACTGGTTTCTTTTTGTCCTTCCTGAAGCGAAATCTCTTCTTCTTGGTTTTGTCACCGTCTTGTTCTGGTGAGGGCAAAAAAAAAACAACACAATATAACAGACCTCTCCCTAAAAAGAAGTAATGCGTCATGATATCAAGTTTACAATAATAATTTGTGACGTCAGATTATCAAACGTTAAATTTCACTAAAATTAGATTTAAAAAAAAGAAGTATCATTTAAATATTTTTAAAAATGTCTTTTACTCAGAGATGACGAAATTAGAATAGATTGAGGGGTAGAATAAATGATTTTTTACACTCTTGTGTTTTGGAATTCGAACTTTGTTCCCAACGCGCACTCGCAAGCTCGTGCAGCGGTTTGTAACACGTCCGAAATTCCAAAAAGCAAGAGAGTAAATATCGTATATTATAACACCTCTTTAGGTGTATCTAACAGAAATAAACAAGTCAAGTTAAAAATTCAGGAATGATCGCTCGTGACTTAGGTGTATCATTGGCTTAAACAATTTAAATCAAAGGTTAAGGCAAGAAGTCATTTAATTTATCAAAAAATGAATGACTTCTGACCTTGACCTTTCAAAATAGTTTTCTGTTTTCTGCACAGAAATGAATTTGCATTGAATTCGGTCACCATAAATTGTTACGTCACTCTTATAAAAACAAAAAAAATAATAATGTAAAATTGAATGTAAGCTTCATTTTAATTACAAAAACAGATCAAATGAACAGCAACATTTACATTAACTAATAAAAACAAAGGGGAGTAATGAGCAACAAAGTGGTGTTTGTTTTGTCTTTGTTTTATTTCTTTGTTGTTTATTTATTTATTTATTTATTTCTCTTTTTTTTTTTTGGGGGGGGGGTTAAACACTAAATCAAACTAAAATCTACTTCTAATGACAACCTTTCTGAAAATGATATTTACTTTTCTGATGTTTTCATATTTCCTGACTTTCACGTTGATTCAATAGGAGATTGTACAACTGGGATGTTATAATACAAGTATTGACCTATATTGAATATTTCGTAACCTCTGAGATACAGCCCTCCCAACACGCAAGTCATCCCTCGGTCAGAAAATTCAATAAAGGTCAAAAACTGTAGAATAACAAAAATAATTTAGCTTCTTATTTTCCCTAAGATGGTCAAAGATTGGAAAAGGTGTGTACGAAATTATCAAATCAAGAAATTAAGGAGCAGGCACCGGTGTAAGATAAAGATCAGAACAAGAGTGTATGAAAGGTGAGACAAAGTAAGAAAGAAAATTACAAGAAAAAAAAACCATCCCAAAAAATCAGTCGACCTCGTTGATTTTTTTTCTTGC
>NC_088372.1:7100704-7105704 GCF_034508935.2 Berghia stephanieae | reverse complement strand
ACAATGAAAACAACAACAACAATGAAAACAACAACAACAACCATAACAACAACAACAACAACAATGAAAACAACAACAACAACAACAATGAAAACAACAACAACAATGAAAACAACAACAACAATGAAAACAACAACAACAATGAAAACAATGGCCTGATGGGTGATAGGAATCGTGGATAATTCTAGTCACGATGCTGTATCCTTGGGTAAGCCCTTTACACACGTTAACCCACTCATTTCAGGTTGAATGGGGACCTGGCTACAGGCAGCGACGGATATCGTTAGAGTGCTAGTACAAAAAGAACGCCTATCAGGCGACTAGAACTGTATGAATTAGAAATATGGTTCAAAATGGGGGAATGGATGAAACTTTGTGAAGCGCATTGAATGCTGATGATAGGGGAGAGAGTAAAGCGATAAACACACACACACTCACACACAAAGACACACACACACACACTCACACACAAAGACACACATATGGTTGTCTTATTATTATCATTATCATGATCATCATGATCATCATCATCATCATCATCATCATCATCATCTTCATCATCATCATCATCATCGTCATTATTATTATTATTATTATTATTATTATTATTATTATTATTATTATTATTATTATTATTATTATTATTATTATTATTATTATTATTATTATTATTATTATTATTATTATTATATTATTAATCATTATTATCATTATTAATATTATTAATATTATTATTATTATTATTATTATTATTATTATTATTATTATTATTATTATTATTATTATTATTATTATATTATTATTATTATATTATTATTATTATTATTATTATTATTATTATATTATTATTATTATATTATTATTATTATTATTATTATTATTATTATTATTATTATTATTATTATTATTATTATTATTATTATTATTATTATTATTATTATTATTATTATTATTATTATTATTATTATTATTATTATTATTTTTTTTTTTTTTTTTTTTTTTTTTAATTTATTTATTTATTTATTTTTTTTAAATCAAAAAGGGACCCTGCTTATTAGACTTTAAAACAAATTGAATCGTCATCATCCAAATAAATAGAAAATTGTTCTACATCAAAACATTGTTCGCCTTCGCGTAAACGCTCTGTGTGATGATCATCCTCCTTCCCGAAGTAGAGAACATTTTCTCCTCAGCTAGTTTGTATCCTTCCAGCTCCTGTCCACCTACTCTTGCTAATGCCTAAAATATCTAATTCACAACGTTGCATTTCAGCTGTAACTTGTGCCAGCTTAGTAACACTGTGCATTGTTCGTACATTCCAACATCATGATTTCGCCTTTGCTTTGGCGGCAAACAGAGATGGACTCATCTTCCTGTCAGTAACGTCCTTGCGTCTTTCACCACTGACGTTCATATAGGCCTCTTTTGATGGCTCTGAGGGCCAAGTCTTTGCCTGTGAGTTCATTGTATTTTAACTTCATTGCTATTTCTGTAACAATGTTTTTCCCCAAGGATAGAGTTGTTAGCCCTAAAACAAACCTTGGAGGATCAGGATATTTTTTAGATTCACTCCTTGGTTTGTTGCTCTCCCGAGCTAAAGAGTCATGCTCACCCTTGTTTTTATTTTGGAGTGTCCTCCTAGACTGGTTGCTCTCCCGAGCTATAGAGTCCTTGCTACCCTTGTTTTAATTTTAGTGTTGACCTTCTCCTAAATTGATTGCGATCCCTAGCTTATTAGCTCTATCTACCCGAAGAATCTGTACATAAAAATAAATACAAAAGACACATCCCCTTCCTGTCCCCTATGTCAACACCCCAATGAAACAGTAACACACCACTTGCTTGAATGTAAACCTCTTGAAGACCTGAGATGCACATTGCTCCCACCAAATCCAAGCATCAGTAACACACTTTATAGTCACCTGGAACAACTACAAAAGACGTCTAACTTCTGCGTCATGGCACAAGACCGAAGGGCCAGAGCTCAGGTGGTCGCTGGTTCTGATAGGTATGTAAGTAAGTAACAACTATAGGCTAAATGTGTTCTAGATCTCGCGCTCGATCTACGTGGAGATCTAGATCTAGATCCTGTTCTAGACGGCGTGCGTACAGTTAACACTTTCACATAACAGTCTTCACACAAACCTTGAGCTTTTCATAACATTGGAGACTACAATAAAAAAATCCATAGTCAATTCTTACCTTGTCTAAATCCTCGAATCCACGCTGAATTGATGATTAGAGCGTTACTGAACACTAACTTATCAGAATATTTCCTGCCATTTAGCCCCTTCCGTCCACTTGACTATCTATTTATCTAGTCAACGAAAAGACATGAAAAACAATACTTAATTCCGTAGCTACCTTTAGTATATGCAAAACAGAGGAACAAAAGTCAGTTCCACAGTTAGTGAGTAGTCACCACAATATTTTTTACATATTTATTGAATAAATTGCATTGCAACACATGATGACACTATGCATTTTTTCAATCATATGTTAAATGTGTGAGTGATGCTCAGGATCTATGGGTTGTGTGCTTCGGTTGAAAAGTAAGTACCCAAGGTGGCTTCCGGTCGTTTGTTTACGATTATCGTTAGATATCAGGGCTAAAATATATTTAATTTAAAATTTTCGTGTCAACAGTAAAACCACTGAAATGTGTATTCAACCAGTACTATGAATAAAATACACGATAATTGATGTTCTTTTCAATAGTGTATGGATTGTATGTTGATTGAATTACCCGAGACTGATACTATATGGTTATAGGCTTCCATGTTAACTGCTTGACAACAAGAGGTCACGGAGGAACCATCGATTGGAAAAATCAATTTCCAGCTTTGTATGTTGATTGAATAACCCGTGACTCATACTATAAGGGTTTAAAAAGGCATCCGTGGTAATTGCTTTTCAGGCATAACAACAAGAGGTCACAGAGGAACCATCAATTGGAACAATCAATTTCCAGCTTTGTATGTTGATTGAATAACCCGTGACTCATACTATAAGGGTTTAAAAACGCATCCATATTTATAGCTTGACAGGTAACGGAGGAACCATCAATTGGAACAATCAATTTCCAGCTTTGTATGTTGATTGAATAACCCGTGACTCATACTATAAGGGTTTAAAAAGGCATCCGTGGTAATAGCTTTTCAGGCATAACAACAAGAGGTCACAGAGGAACCATCAATTGGAACAATCAATTTCCAGCTTTGTATGTTGATTGAATAACCCGTGACTCATACTATAAGGGTTTAAAAACGCATCCATATTTATAGCTTGACAGGTAACGGAGGAACCATCAATTGGAAAAATCAATTTCCAGCTTTGTATGTTGATTGAATAACCCGTGACTCATACTATAAGGGTTTAAAAAGGCATCCGTGGTAATAGCTTTTCAGGCATAACAACAAGAGGTCACAGAGGAACCATCAATTGGAACAATCAATTTCCAGCTTTGTATGTTGATTGAATAACCCGTGACTCATACTATAAGGGTTTAAAAACGCATCCATATTTATAGCTTGACAGGTAACGGAGGAACCATCAATTGGAACAATCAATTTCCAGCTTTGTATGTTGATTGAATAACCCGTGACTCATACTATAAGGGTTTAAAAACGCATCCATGTTTATAGCTTGACAGGTAACGGAGGAACCATCAATTGGAGCAATCAATTTCCAAGAAAATAAAAAAAAAATAAAAAAATAAAATTCCCTTTATTCATCCCCAAGGGGAAATTTGTCTTTAGGGTCTATTCCAAGGGAAGAGTGGAATAACCCAGGCATCAGCAGCAGTGCAGCGCCGCAAAGTGAGCTAGGGCTAGGTGACTTGCTCAATGCCACACAACACAGCGTCGGGTGATCGAACTCGTTACCTTTTGGGTACGAAGCAAAGACCGTACCGCTGAGCCACGCTGCCCCTGGTCAATAGAAAATAGGCCAGTCGTTCATTCTTTTTCTTGTCCGTGTTAACAAAAACTACGTCACAATCGAGAGAAACTTATGTACGGAAAGCCATTCGTCCCATCACAAATAGAAAGTCTTCGAGATTATGGAATCACTTTTAAATGAAAAAAAATAAGCTTGCCACTATTAATATTCTTAACCAGGGGAATAAACTGCTTACATTACATGTGCTTAATCTCTTTAACCCTCTCCTTACCACCCATAGGAAAATCATCACATTCGTTACGATGCAGTCAACATTTTTCTCATTCTGATTTCTTTTGTACATCATAATATTTGAAAAAAAAATGTTTGCTATAATTAAAGTATATTAACACTGTGTTGAAGAGATCGTTTAGCAGAAAATATACGTATAGAAAGAACTAACCGATTTTGCGTTTGAGTGAAATATATATATTTTTGTATCGGTTGTATGTGAAGTTTTGGGGAAAATCCGGAAATTGGCCAGTAATGAGAGAGTTAACTAATAAGTGCAAAGTTAAAACATCTTCCGTACACACTATTGGCCGAATAGAATGCTACTTAATATAGGCTCCGCCTCTCTCGATAGCGACAGTCCGGCTTTTTATAAGACATGTATTCCGTCCTCGTAAAAATGAGTTGACTGAACTTTCAGCCAATTTTTCACTACTAGTGTCTTGGCTTCTCCGTCATCTTTAAAGCGATGTCCTCTCAATGCCTCCTTCAGTGGACCAAAACGATGGAAGCCCGAAAGTGTCAAGTCAGGTAAATACGGAGGTTGAGACAGCGTTGTTCATCGATTACCTCCCTTTTCCTGACACTTGTGTATGTGGAGGTAGATAGGGGCATTTTCATGAAGAACTCCAAATCCGGTCTAACTCGACGAATTCTTGCTTTCAGTCGCCTCAGTGTCTATTTGTATCTGCTATCTCATCAAGATAAGTTCTTCTATCAGATCTGATCAATGCTTCTGACTTTATTTAATTCACTGAGTTGACACTTTGAGCGGCGACACATCACAACATTTGTCAGATAAAAACATGGTTGACTGGTTTCCGGGTTAG
>NC_088372.1:7083204-7095704 GCF_034508935.2 Berghia stephanieae | reverse complement strand
AATAATAATAATAATAATAATGATAATAATAATAATAAATGGCATTTATATAGAGATTTACCCCCTTGCCACAGGCTCTAAGCACTTTACATTGATGTAAAACAAAACATATTACAGTAAGACAGGTTTGATGTAAAAGTGATACGAACTCAATTTATCATATTGTGGATATTGTAGTAGTCAAGGTTTTTTCTGTTTTTAATTAAGAAATTTTTATGTATTAATTATCCACATGATGAGAGCGTTTTACATCGGTTTTCAGCTCATGCACTCTCGGAATCGCCCTATTAATTAGAATTGAATTATATAGAGGTCTGCAAATCCTATAACTTTCCCGTTACATTTTACATGGAAATACTAAGCAGCAATGATTAATGGCTTGTATAGCTGTCTAATGATAATATTTAAAAAGACTGAGCTTTATTATAGTGCAATATCCACTAAATGTGCTCAAAGTGCTTTATAAATGGTCCCTGGTCAACAGCAACATTTAACATGTAGGACGTGACATAACGCCTGTTAGGCGATATTACAATTTTTCGGACAAAGACAACGATGTTTACGGCCAGGTACTCATTTTACACCGAAGTACGGTGAGAGACTGTGAATAAAGAGCCTTTTCCAAGGGCTCAACTATGCGCCGAATGCGAAGCTCGAACCCAGGACCTTCCGATTCGAAAGCGAATATCATACCACTAGACCACATAACCATCACAATACAATAAGTAATGACCAAAACAAGTTTCAGTCCCATTTTTAATTGACAATAAAATTAAGTTAGATTTATTTTATTTAAATAGTATGGTACTTTTTAGATGGTTTTAATGTTTATTTCTTCATAATAATATGGCACTAAAAAAGGAAAACTACAATATTTTCGTATTGTTTTAGCTTTGTGGCAGCTGAGATCCTCAGCATAATTGGCTGTCTATCAGATCTTGATTCTAAGGGTTTGATGCAAAGTTGTGAGGTCACACAGCTCTTAAATGGGACTGAAACTAGTTTTGGTCATTACTTATTGTATTGTGAAGGTTATGTGGTCTAGTGGTATGCCACTCACTCGCTTTTAGATCGGAAGGTCCTGGGTTCGAGCCATACAATGAAAGGATTGAAATCTGATTTGATATAAATATAAACAGGCCGTCAGACTTCTCCGTGTTAAAACTTCCTTGGCCTGTCTTCGGGACTGGTGTCTCCCCAGACAGTGGTAGCGATAGGGTCTAAAGTCAGCCCTAATAACATGTTCAAATAATATAAAGGATTAAACAAACAAAAAATGAACTTTTATATAGGGCAATATCCACTTAACGTGCTCAAAGCGCTTTACAAGGGGTCCCTGGTCAACAGCAACATTTAACATGTAGGACGAGACATGACGCCTGTTAGGCGATATTACAATTTTTCGGACAAAGACAACACTGTTAACGGCCAGGTACTCATTTTACACCTGAGTACGGTGAGAGAATGTGAGTAAAGAGTCTTTTCCTAGGACTCAACTATGCGTCGAGAGAGGCTCGAACCCAGGACCTTCCGATCCAAAAGCGAGTGTCATACCACTAGACCACATAGCCGCACAACAAGCCCTATTATATCTGATAAAATATTCTATCACGTTATAACTATAGACTCATGAATATTTTAAGTAACACATTTATAATGCTATTGTGAAGTATGACAAATCGCATGTAACCAAGTCATAATGATATCATGCATATTAAGTCTCATAGGAACAAAGACGTAATCATATGCAGAAAAAAACTGTTGATACAGAGGTAGCTTGTGACAGAGATTACCATAGATTATAAATAAATGAATATGTTTTGCAAGTATGACAAATCTTTTTGATTTTAAGTTACCTGACGTCGAAATTGAAACATGTTCTTACAACTATTGCCAACCATTTTTTACGGTGTTAAAAATGAGGTTGTTCTCATTTTATTATTCATGTATGGATTTCGAAAACTCATAAAGTGTTTTCAATGTCTTCCAGAATACTTTATGAATAGTAAGAAACGGCCTTTATGAATATTTATATATCGTCTCTTATGGTAGTTAGTATCATTGTCATATTTTACATCCTAATTTACATGATTCAAGGGTTTTTGAGAGTCTAATTTTTCATTCCAGTAGCAGACTTACGACAACATGGGAGAAAAACATTATTAAAAAGAATTTTAAGTGGCCTATTCGTGCAAGCACTTGGCCGATTAGCATACATGGTCTTTGCTAAATTCAATGTAAATAATGCAAATCATTATATGAACGCGTCTTGACAGTAGAAGACACAGACTTACCTCGACGATGTGCAAGAACATCGACTGAAAGGTTAGTACTAATGATATACCATGTTTTGTATTCATATCTTAAAATATTGTGAAAACATTTATGGCGTTTCTAAATGTAGTTAATTTTGCAAAATTTATCTATCTATCTATCTATCTATCTATCTATCTATCTATCTATCTATCTATCTATCTATCTATCTATCTATCTATCTATCTATCTATCTATCTATCTATCTATCTATCTATCTATTATTATTATTATTATTACTATTATTATCATTATTATTATTATTATTATTATTATTATTATTATTATTATTATTATTATTATTATTATTATTATTATTATTATTATTATTATTATTATTATTATTATTATTATTATTATTATTATTATATTATTATTATTATTATTACTATTATTATCATTATTATTATTATTATTATTATTATTATTATTATTATTTTATTATTTTATTATTATATTATTATTATATTATTATTATTATTATATTATTATTATTATTATTATTATTATTATTATTATTATTATTATTATTATTATTATTATTATTATTATTATTATTATTATTATTAATTATTATTATTATTATTATTATTATTATTATTATTATTATTATTATTATTATTAAATGTTACACACAGGTTTGTATGGGGCAGTCTGGCTTAGCGGTACGGTCTTTGCTTCGTACCTGAAAAGGCACCGGGTCGAATACCCGATGCGTTGTGTGGCGTTGATCAAGTAATCTCGAATTAGCTCAGTTTGCGGCGCTGCATTGCGCGTGACGCCTGGGTTATTCCCGTCTTCCATATGAATAGATCCTAGAGACACATTTCCCCTATGCGATGAGTAAAGGGAATTTATTATTTATATCATTTGTTGGTACGATTTATGAGCAGGAAGAATTGTCTGTTCTATTCATTGTTAGTTAATTGTATGCTTATATATATATATATATATATATATATATATATATATATATAATATATATATATATAAATTATAAAACAAAAACCATAAAATAATAGTGCTCAACTTTAGTATAAAAGGAGCTATTTATAAACATTTGAAATATAATTAAGATAGTTTGACTTCTACAACGTTGTTATCGATCGTTGCTCTCATCAGGAAGTGGAAGTGAAAATAGATTGTTGTGTTTTCGTATTTTTATAGATTCGTGTTTATGGAAGTTCGTAATTACATAAAAGGTGTTTGTTTCTATGTCTGCATGAGGAAGTTAGTTCGTTTCTTCTGTTGAGTGTTGCTATGTTCGGTTTAGTGATGATGAAGAATTTTTCTTCCAAGCAGAGGTTGCAAATCTTAGAAGAGGGGGAGTACGACTGTGCTCTGGAGATGATTTTCCATGTGATGCTGTGTTGTATGTTTTTTTTCTTTGAGGTTCCAAATGTGTTCGCTTAGTGTAGTAGAATGTCGTTTGTGTATGTTTCTGAAGGAAGATGTAGCAGGTTGTATCTGGTTTTGAATGGACACTCGGTGAGGCCAATGTATGTTTCTTGTTTTGGTGTGTCTGGTCGTGTTACTGTGGCTTGATAAATTACGTTTTGAGTCAGGCAATTGCCGTTTAGTGGGCATGTTGTCTGGGTCCTACAGTTGCATTTTTTCTCTAGGTTGTTGCTGGGCTGATCTGGCTGTGATAGTTTTCGGTTATTGTTGGATGAAATAATGTTTTGTATGTTTGGCATGCAGGTGTATCCTATTTTGATGGTGTTTTTGTTCATGATTGGGTGTAGATCACGATTATATCAGAAGATATCGAAATTGAAACTTTAAATAAATTTTATTCACGTTTCGACACAGCAAACAAATTTGATATTGAAAATGAAAAACATAAATTAGACAGGGCTTTGGAAGATGAAATGGCTGTTGAGGTCAGTGAAGAGGAAACGAGATTCGTATTTTCGAAACTAAACGAGAGGAAGGCTGCTGGGCCGGATGGATTGAAAGGAAAACTATTAAAAGAATGTGCCGACCAGCTTTCCCCCATTTATACACATATTTTTAACTGGTCCCTCCAATGCGTTTCAATCCTGAAATTTGGAAAACTTCGAAAATTATTCCTGTTCCAAAAAAAGAAAAACTTGAAACTATGAACGATCTCAGACCTGTTGCACTGACTTCAATAGTCATGAAATCTTTAGAAAAACTTGTTCTTGTTAAAATTAGGAATCAGTTTATGCCATTGAGTGATAGTCATCAATTTGCTTACAAACCAGGACGTGGCGTAGAGGATGCCATTTTGCTGTTTACAAACAACATCTACAGGCATCTAGATCACGCTAGGAGCTATTGCAGATTGCTTTTTGCAGATTTTTCTTCAGCGTTCAATACAATGCAACCTCAGTTGGTTGTTCAAAAATTGACTAGTCTGAATTTAAACAAGTATATAATTGCTTGGGTGCTCGAATTTCTTACGGAGAGAGCACAATATGTTCAATTAGGGCAAAACAAATCTTCCTGTATAACTACAAATACTGGCGCTCCTCAAGGTTGTGTATTGTCCCCTGTATTATTCACAATATACACGAATGACTGTAGAAGTCAAAACCTGAGTGTACCTTTAATAAAGTTTGCAGATGACACCGCTCTTCAAGGCCTCATAACAAATGGCAACGAAGTGACTTATAGGCAAGAAATTGATAGATTTGTGTCTTGGTGTGATGCCCACCACCTAGAGCTTAACATAAGCAAGACAAAGGAGCTAGTGATTGACTTTAGGAGAGTGAAGGAACCGATAGAACCGTTAAAATTAAAGGACCAATTCGTCCAGCGAGTTCCTCACTACAAATACCTTGGTGTAACGATTGATGACAGGCTCAAGTGGGATGAACACTTGAAAATAATTAGGCATAAGATGTGCAGACGTACATATTTTTTATCGAAACTCTCTCAGTTTAGAATAGATAAAACCCTCTGCACATTATTTTATAGAGCAGTAATCGAAAGTGTTTTGTCATTTTGTATAACAGCTTGGGGAGGCAATTGCTTAGCAGTGGAAAGGAACAAAATAAATTCAAATATTAAAAAATCCATTAAACGCTATATAAATGATGTTGACGATGTAGATATTTTATACGATAAATTTTGTATAAATAAAATAACTAAAATATTAAATGACCAGTATCATCCACTAAGACCATCAATTATTATGTCAGAAAGAAGTGGTCGCCCTTTCTCTATTTCAACGAAAACAGAGAGACACCGAAAATCTTTTCTGCCGTCCAGTATTAGGCTTTATAACAACAAGCAATAATCATTTTATATAATTATTTCTCATTTTTACTTTTTAAAAAAATAAATATTAATTTATTAATTTATTTGTTTTGCAATCTTTTCAATTTTCAATTTATAGTGACAGTTTTAACTATTTTACAGTGTTGAAATTATTCATATTATAAAGCGCAGCTCTGGTTATAGAGCTGCTCCTTTTTTTTTTTATATATATATATATATATACATCCTATTTCCATTGTATTTTTATCTTATGTGTAAATTATAACACGTCTGTACAAAAAATTTCCTTTTTGGGATGCAATAAAGTATTATTATTATTATTATTATTATTATTATTATTATTATTATTATTATTATTATTAGAACGTGACCGGGAGGGAACACAACAATCTACTTTCACTTCCACTTCCTGATGAGAGCAACGCTCGATAACAACGTTGTAGAAGTCAAACTATCTTAATTATATTTCAAATGTTTATATATATATATATATATATATATATATATATATATATATATATATATATATATATATATATATATATAAGGTCACAGACTTTTTTGCCGATACAATTGTTTCCATTTCCTCCATTTCGTCAGTCGACAGTTATCCGTAGTGTTTTGTTTTTATAATAAGCTTACTGCGAGAGATTGTCGGTTAAGAGCTTTTTCCAATGACTCAACTATGCGCCGAACGAGGCTCGAACTCAGGACCTTCGGGGCCGAAAACGAGTCTCAAACAACAATACCACATAGCCAGACTAACGTTAAAGTAAAAAAGTGATCAATTCTGATGAATCAATAAGATCAGATAGAAAGGTTTTTATTTTCAATCTTGTGATTTTTCAGTTATAATGGATCTCTCTCTCTCTCTCTCTCTCTCTCTCTCTCTCTCTCTCTCTCTCTCTCTCTCTATTTCTGTGTGTGTCTCTCTCTCTATCTCTCTCTCCCTATTTATCTCTCTCGCTCTCTCGCTCTCTCCCTCTTTCTCTCTCACTCTCTCTCTGTTTTTTTTTAATCTTGTGATTTTTCAGTTATAAAGGATCTCTCTCTCTCTCTCACTCTCTCTCTCTCTCTCTCTCTCTCTCTCTCTCTTTTTCTTCCCCTCACTCTGGTTTTATATATATATATATATATATATATATATATATATATATATATATATATATATATATATATATGTATGTCCAACCACAGCTGGAATGAAGATGTCCCAAAATTACCACATCCTTTTGACCGCGATTCTGGTGATGGTAGTATTGAATCCTACACAGGGTGATGACTATAAACCATGCAGATGTTCTCCTCCTGTTGGGAGCACTGAAGCAACGTACCGCCTGAAACCGAATCAAGCTGCTAGTGACAACAATGCTTTGGTTTGTGTGTTTATGTTTGTTATCATCATCATCATCATCATCATCATCATCATCATCATCATCATCATCATCATCATCATCATCATCATCATCGTCATCGTCATCATTGTCGTCGTCGCCGTCATTGTCTTCATCATCATCATCATCAACATCGAGTTATTGTCTTTAATTTTAGTCCTGATATTGTATCAAAAATACACTGAATTACATTTAAAAACATCAAAAAAAGACTGTCAAAATTTATTATGTTTTAAGAATGAATTATTTATGATCGTTAGGTAACTAACACATATGCGTTGAAGGTTATATCACATAAGTTATTATAGCTTGTATAACAACAACAACAAAAACGTAAGATTTTATATAGCGCAATATCTACTAAACGCGCTAAAGCGCTATACAAGGAGTCCCTAGTCATCAACAGCAACACTTAACATGTAGGACGAGACATGGCACCTTTAGGACTGAGATCTCGCAGTTAACGTCCAGCTAGGCACACAATTTACACTTGTATAGGATGGAAGAATGTGAGTATAGAGCCTTTTCCAAGGACTCAACTATACGTCGAGCTAGGCTCGAACACTGTGCAGGACCTTCCAATTCGATAGCGTGTGTCATACCACAATACCACATAACCTGTAGATATGTATGTTTTTATACAGCCACGTTAAATATGCCTGTGTCTGTGATTAATGTATTGTAGAGGATGTTATAAACTATGGTATTGGTTGGTCAACAATGATTCTTGATACGTGGTGCATAACAGTGGCGATGAGTATTCCAATATTAGTTCACACAAATTTGTTGTCTCGCTAAGCTTTACTTAGCACCTTTGTCGTCCAAATAGCAAACCGCTATGGGGACTGCCTGCCTTGCCTCCGGTCGAAGAAGGGCGAGTCCTAGCGTGGTATTCGTAAAGTTATTGCCTGATACTAACCAAAAAATGACGTCAAAATGCCAATCTTTTGCCACAAAAGAAAATACATCGTGAGTTGTATTCAACAGTTCAACCAATGAAATAACTTGTTTTCATGAGCTCTACTAACGACAACTGGGCGGTGCAAAAACCAAATAATGACGTAAAACTGCCAGTCCTTTTGGATTTCAGTATCAGGCTATAACATAACGATGGCTACGGTCCTAGCCAGCCATGCCTCGTGACGTGGAAGGACAAGCCCCCTCATCTGCTTGAGGTGTCTGCGCAGCCCTGGCCTACCTGACGAACCGAGAAGTCTGCTCCGGTTTGCCTGAGGATCCGAGGAACATTAAGTGCCCCAATCCACCCCATATGAGCTGAAGGGGGCTTTCCGTGCTATCATGCTATGTCGTGCAAGACTAGAGGAGGTAGTGGGGTTTGTGGTGACCTGCCTCATCTGTGCTGTCAGACGAATGAGAGGCAAACTGCCTGCCGTGTAAGGGAGACCTATCGTATCAAACGAGCGACTTACCTCCCTTGCCTTGTCAACAAACGTGGGTAATCTACTTGTCTTGCTTCGTCAAACAGCAAGGAGGACTTACCACCTGCGCCGAGCGAGTATTCTGCTTAGAGGGAAGACCACCATTGGCTGCTTTGGAGATATCATCATCATGACTACAGAAGCAGGTTGGATCAACGATAAGCTGAGTAGCTTATTCCTTGATCAGCTGGTCCAAGGTGGAACTGCCGCGATGATAGACAGAGACGTTAATGACCTCGGAATGCCCCATTATGTCAGTGACCAACACCTAGTTCTACTAGTTTGATTCTAACTCAGACCTTTTGAAAGACTGCTGGTCACGTTTTCAGACATTCATGAAAGCCAATAACATTCCAGCGGACACAATGCTGAGATCTTCTTTAAGATCTACCCAAGTCGTCAATGACTAACACTAAATTATGGAAGTTTGATTCCAACGCATTGCTGTCGACAGACAATTGTTATGTTCTCATAAGATCGTAAAGTTCAACTCCATTCCAAGCCGGAATAAACTGCGATTTGCCATTAATTGGCAGGAGTTTATCGCGGTTTCTACAGCGTAAAACGGACAATAAAAGTGTCTTCTACACATTAGATAGGAGACTAGTCAATCTCCAAGTACGATTTGCTAAATTTTAAAACCCAACTATCGATTCATTACTTGGTGGACAAGGGGGTCAAAAATAATTTTGCCTTTGCCCGGGATCGATCTTGGTCCCTATGCATTGAAAGCGAACGCTCAACCAACGGAGTTATTGGGCCCTTATGATTGCTGAAATGTTTCTCAAAAGCTAGTCGTGTTCCATCTTCAAGCTGCTGTCAAACTTGGCTTCACATTGTGATCCTGTCAAGGACATCAATGATAACTATTGATTGACGAGACCCAGTACCACATGGATGACCAGTCCAATCAGCAGCAATTCGTTGTCCCAGAACGTTACAAATCATTGGCACGAACAGAGATAAAGCCAGGAGAGAACGTCCTTGATTTAGCTGCCATAATTTGTTAAGTGTCATTTTTTCCTCGATTAGACGAGGCAATTAGGACCGAGTTGTCTGCTCAATCAACAGCAAATCCACCATCAAAGCCTTGCTAAAATTATAGGCCGACGAGCTGACAAGCAATCGAGCCACTGAGATTGCCACACAAATGGCGGAGACTGGAAAGGCTGCCTAAGAAACTGTCGAGACATCAATTGCCGCTGTGTTTAGACTCCAGTCCAATCATAATTTGGCCTACGGTGAATAATAACCCGGCTTTTAAGTTTAACAGCCAGCCAGAATCCACGGGGAGAAAGTGAAGCAAAAACCGATGCTACAGGTGCCTTGAGAATCATTTCAATGATGCGTGTCGGTTAAAAGAAGCCCTTTGCAGCCATTATGTCACATAACGTCTGCCTGTTGGAAGATAAGTCAGCATCAACGAGTGAAGACGGCAACAAAGGTCAAATGGAATGCAGAACAAACCTTGTTGAATACTTGCTATTTCAATGATGCGTCAGTTGTTTTTGATGTTAACAATGGTTCCAGAGACAACATCATTTTGGAGATGTGGAAGGTCTGAAGGCCGGAACTGTCACCACCAACGTGCAAATAACGTTTTGTCTCCAAGGCAGACCTCAAATTAGTTGTTGTTGCAAGCCTGTTGATATTAACTCAGGAATCGGGAACGTTATCGAACAGTGATTTTCCTTGACCAAATTGAAACTGTATTTCATGGACCAGACAGCAATAAAAATATTGAACTGCAGAAAAAAGGGAGAACTTGGATGCTCTCACCCATTGCAACGAAGAAAGATCGTCAACACGGTGGCAAGCAACACGAAACCTGAATGGTCACTTCAGTCAGCATGTCAAAAACTTAACAAATCTTTTAAAACAAGATATGGAGAAAACTGCTCTACGAAGAATATCACTTTACTAATCCGCTGATAGCACACACATAAACATGGAGGAGATCAACGGACAAAGAGCTTAAGACGTCTGGCCTAACCTGGAATATGATCGATGTTAGTACAGCGACAAGTGGAAATTGATGTTTTTAGTCGATGCCTTATGCGCCCCATGGCTCGACAAAGATTAGGCAAGTAGTAAGCGTGGCAGAGAATAAATGCAATATCTGTCATTGTACAAAATAAAATAGCATATCTCATTATCCTATTTCTAAATTTATATTTCAAGGTATCTACAACATATCCTGATATAATGCTGATATAATGCTACACGTCAAATTCAGTTTTCTAAAAATTCTTGACTTCAAAAGCAAACATCCTTTTTTAAAATTCTATTTTCAGAGAGTAAAAGCATATTATGACTATGATCATTATATTTCACTCGTGTATCAGTATGGGTACAACGGATATGACTGGAAGCTATATGATGGCAAGAACAATATCCAGTATCACAGGAAATCTAACGGACAATGCATGTAAGAGTTGCAACTGTTATATAAAGAATACATCAGGTGCTTTAAAATGTATAGAATCCTGTAGTGGCAAGGCTATAGATGATGCAAACCTCTTTATTGAAATGTATGTGCCCAATTTGTTCGGAAAATGCGTTGAAAATTGTGTATGATTGCTTTTATAAACGAACCTCACATATTATTGTCATATCGAAGCTTCGAGACATAATTCTCAAATGTTGACGTCATCTGTAGATTTCCAACGTTTCCTTATGCATCATGTATGTTGCCGTTTTACCTGCAACCTTATCGATTTTCTAATTCTGAATTGAGTCATTCAATATTTTAAGACTCTGATAAAGAACTGAACAAGCGTGTATGAAAGGTGCCAGACAAAGCAAGAAAGAAAAATACAGGAAAAAGCCATCCCAAAAAATTCAGTCGCATGTAATAGTAGCACGTCTGGCCGGTAACCAGAAGGCCTGAGGTTCTCTCCCCAGTCCCACTACACAAATGTTTCATGTCTCCACAACTTTTGGTACCAGAAACAGATTGTTCTATCTACTTATCGATAGCCCATTCCTGAATTCAGTTTTGATCTTTCTTTGAAAGGTCGATACTGATCTGTAATCGAGATACCACATAACCATTTTCGCCTTTTCTGCGTCTTCGAACAGTTAGAAAAAATGAAACATTGCGCTAGCTATCCCAGTGCGCATCATCATGGCTCTATGTGCATGTCATTTTTATACCAAACAAACCATAATTAATATGTGGTCTATTTGGCAAAACATTTGGACAATAGAAATTCCTTATCGGGTAATAATAAAAAGAAACACAATTCATAATATGCAATTCAATTATTACCAGAGGTATTTTGGAACCATTTGTGAGTTAAAAATATTTTTTAAATTTATGAATCATTTTAACAGGTTTGCTCAAGGAGTAACATTGATGTTGGCCTCAATGTTACGTTACATAATATACCATTGTGAGACTTTCTGATTACCAACCAGACGTGCTACCATTACATGCGACTGATTTTATTGGGATGGCTTTTTCTCGTACTTTTCTTTCTTGCTTTGTCTGGCACCTTTCAGCGTGCATTGGGAACGAGTTTGCAAGTTGAAGTGCAAAAGTTCATGAATACTTTTATTAAACCCACCAATAATCTTGCCCAGAAAAGTTTGCAGCAAGTTATATTCATTCTTTTCATTAAGAGTAATTGGATCTCTAAATTTTAAGATAGGAGATTAAGAATAAGTATTGTGGTAAGGATGACCTTCCAAATCAAAATCTAAAACCAGATCGTGCCGTTAATAAAGTAAAATTATCGAACTAATAAATTTATTCTTATAAGTAGTAAGGGCTTCTCCTAGTATTTTTGCAATTACTCTATAATAAAATTGAGTTTTAACTAAAACCAAATAGGTATACTAAAAGCAATTATTTACCCCAAAAGTAAAATCGTTTGTTCAGAATACTTCTTAAACATATGACAAATTATGTTCATATGGCAGGTAGAAGATTGACACTATCTAATACATTTTTGTTTCTTCAGCAAATATTTTCTAGGATTCCCCTTCCATCGATGTGTGCCCGAAAATGCTGAATTCTTGGGTAGTTTCCATGAGAATGGCGACATGGTAGATCCATGGTATTTCCAAACTGTAAGCTGTACTCATCTATTTTTATTACATAGTT
>NC_088372.1:7058204-7080704 GCF_034508935.2 Berghia stephanieae | reverse complement strand
TTTGTGACCCATCGTCTCAAAACGGTATTATGTCGGAACGAACCACATGCTTAAAAGCCGAATAAAATGTTAAACTGGTCAAAAATATAAATTGTTGGCATTAGCACTCTAAAATATGGTATCCATTCTCCTCAATAAAACATACAAACTCAACACAAGTCTGATATTTCTGGCTATAAATTCAGTTTTTAACATCTTAACCAACCCGACTTAATGCCGTTTTGAGGCGAAGTGTCACATTTAGAGGAACATTAGCAATAATCAAACAACCATTCAGACACCCCTTAAATCATATATTTAACTGACAAACCACCAGATGGTCAAGGTCCTAGCAGTGAATCAAATAAAGACAGAAGCATTCTTAATGATAAAATAAAATAAAAATAAAATTCCCTTTATTCATCCCCAAGGGGAAATGTGTCTTTAGGGTCTATTCCAAGGGAAGACTGGATGGAATAACCCAGGCGTCAGCCTCAGTGCAGCGCCGCAAAGTGAGCTGGGGTGAGGTGACTTGCTCAAGGCCACACAGCGCAGCGGCGGGTGTCTGAACACGGTACCTTTCGGGTACGAATCAAAGACCTTACCGCTGAGCCACGCTGCCCCAATGAAAAAGCAGGAGATCTTAGATGTGCCCATTATCTCTTCAAATCTTTGGGATTCTCCAAGTACTACGGGAAAGGGTGAATTACTGTTCCTAGCTTTTGAGCTTTTAAAAAGCTACTAATCAATAATATAGTCTATGTAAAAGAAAATATTACGCACTTTCAAATTAAATTAAATTAAATTGAGCTTTTATATAGCGCAATATCCACTAAATGTGCTCAAAGCGCTTCACAAGAGGCCCTGGTCAACAGCAACATATAAATGTAGGACGGGACATGACGCCTGTTAGGCGATATTACAGTTTTTTCGACAAAGACAATGCTCTTAACGACCAGGTACTCATTTTACACCTGAGTACGGTGAGAGAATGTGAGAAAAGAACCTTTTTCAAGGACTCAACTATGCGCCGAGATCGAGGCTCGAACCAAGGACCTTCCGATCCGAAAGCGAGTGTGATACCACTAGACAACATAGCCTCACCGGCGAAGTGGGAAAAATGACAAATTTCGCAGTAAGATAATCACTGGATATAAAACCTGGTTTCATTATGTGAATCCGAGTCGACAATTGATGGAATGGCGACATGCCTCTTTCCCAAAGACCAAAAGCTTCAAAATCGAGAAACCAGCTGGAAAACTGGGAAACTTGGAAACAGTTTTTATGACATTAGAGGTGTTGGTTTTCGACCAAAGTGAGCCACTGTCATCTCTGAATTGTACATAAAGTCTCTGAAGCAACTGAAAGCAAGAATTCGCATAATGGAAACGGTTAAAGAGATGGAACAAGTATTGTTTCTTCTTGAAAATGCCCGTCCACGTACAAGTACCAGGAAAACGGAGTTAATCGCATCTTTTGGATGGCCAATGATGTCTCGCCCTGTTTATTCCCCAGACTTGACACCCACGGACTTTCATCTTTTTTTTGGTCCACTGAAGAAAGCAATGAAGAGACATTGCTTTGAAGATGATGAAGAAGCCAAGAGAGAGTGAAAAATTGGCTCAGGTTCAATCACCTCAGTTTATGCCCTTACAAACAGGTGGAATGTGGCTATGGAGAGAAGGGGAGACTATGTTGAGAAGTGGCATTCAACTCGGTTAATGCCAAGTTTTAAGTAGAGGTATAATGCACGGTTTCTGGGACATGTGTGGAGAAGAGACGGAATAGAAAATTTGGTAACATCTGGGATGATCGAAGGAAAGAGACCTAGAGGAAGACAAAGAATGACTTGTTTAAATAACCTAAGAATGGCCAAATGTGATTTTAAAAGCAACACAGATTTCATGCGGACCGCAGTTTCTGGCGGACGTGACGTCAGACTATTGGGTCCGATTGCTTGTTACAAATATGACGATACCAAAACGCAGTGTATGTGTAACGATAGTCGCTAAATTAGGACAAAAGTACTCAATTTAAATTAAGCCTCCCCCCCAAAAAAAAAACAAAACAAAAAAACAAAACAAAATAGTAATCTTAATGACTAACGCTCAGTAGATAATTTGTTTTGAAATGTGTATGTAAACAAAAATAAAGGATCAAATACGTGGGACAAAAATTAAACAGAGTTTGTCTTCATAGCCTCTCTATTCATAGTGGTCGTTGTGGTTCCGTTTCATGCGGCTATGTGGTCTAGTGGCATGACACTAGCTTTTGGATAGGAAGATCCTTGGCTCGAACCTCGCTCGGCGCATAGTCGAGTCCTTGGAAAAGGCTCTTTATTTAAAATGAGTACTTGGCCATTAACAGCGCTGTTTCAGTCCGAAAAAAATGTAATATCGCCCAATTGGCGTCATGTCACGTCCTAAATGTTAAGTGATGCCGTTAGGCAAGGACCCCTTCTAAAGCGCTTTGATCGCGTTAAGTGGATACCGCTCCATATAAAAGCTTGTTTGTCTTATCTTTGTCCTGGATGAGCAAGTGTATGTGCAGACGCCCCAGTAATTTACTCTCGCTCAGTGGTCGACGGGACACTTTAGAACGAATGGTCACAGCATCCAACAACTGACAGCCATTGGCTAGGGATCAAGGTTCTCCTACAATGAGGACATAACGTATATTTATAGGGAAGCAATCTTTATATGATAAAAAAGGAGCTTTTATGTAGCACAATATCCACTAAACGTGCTCAAAGCGCTTTACATGGGGCCCTGGCTAACAGCAACACTAACCATCTAGGACGAGACATGACATGACGCCTGTCAGGCGACTTTACAATTGTTTCGGACAGAAACAACGCTGTTGACGGCAAGGTACTAATTTTACACCTGAGTACGGTGAGAGAATGTGAGTAAAGAGTCCTTTCCAAGGATTCAACTATTCGCCGAGCGAGTCTCGAACCCAGGACCTTCCGATCCGAAAGCGGGTATCATAACACAAGACCGCATAGCCGCACCTTATAATAGAGTTGTCGATTCTGCAGGCATAATTGAGGAGTTGTTTTTTTTTTTCCATGCGGGACGGTTAGAATCTAGATGTTTGCACTTCAACGATTGGAGATGGAATGACTAGGATATCTAATTGGCTTCAACAGTCATGACGTCACTTCCCTCGTAATGACGCACAGTAACTTAGAAACTGGTTCTAAACTATCGGAACAATGGCGGACGCCGTTATGAAATATTTATCCGACGCGCATAAAAATGTATTCGGAGGAGAAAAAAACATTATAAATATGATCATGTTTTGACTTTTATACATTCTGATCAGCATGAAGTACCAATTTTCTTTGTTTAGATCTACGCTTCTCACCGTTGCTGGGCGACGTGACATCAGACTATTGAATTCAATTAGGTCTTGCTTTTACAAATCATTAGTCTCCAACAGTGTTTACCAATCAGCTTTAACAGATAGAGGGAAATCGGACGGAAGATAGAGAGAATAGAAGAGAAGAGAATAGATAGAGAGGAGTGTGTTTGTGTGTGTGTGTGAGAGAGAGAGAGAGAGAGAGAGAGAGAGAGGGAGAGAGAGACAGAGAGAGGAAGGGAGAGAGAGAATGATAAATCAAACGATTCGTTGAAGGGAGAAAGAGGAGGATGATAGACCATTTGGTGATGCAATCACGGAGAGTGAATAATGTTCACCCGCTCTTAAGACTAAAAGTGAGTTGTGTTCACTGTGACAACATGGAATGGGTCAAGATTATGACAGAGCATTCTGCCAGATCTAAGGAAACCCGCTACCCAATCAATTCTGTATGGACAAGGAAAGGAGTGGGGGGGGGGGCAGAAACAAACTCGAAATAAGTCTCTTTGCTTCTATAGATGCTGTGCACTTGACGAAGACTCTCACAACATTGCCCTCTGGAAATATTACGGACCAACCTACAAACAATGTGTAACCTTGAACGTTTACGCATAATGGATGTTGTGCAATAGAAATGCTCAAGTATAATATACAAATCATTTTAGCACTAAATTGACTTATAGTTGTCTGGTCCACTCCTACATTACACGTCATTGAGGAGAGAGTAACACCGTCGATGGTCGGGTAGCTTGTTCTCTTAGACCTGGCGGACTAGCGTCTTATACAAAGGGTAGCCAGCAATTGCTATCCTATCATACGTTTCATGCTATAGAAACCAGGATAAACTCCCTCCAAATAATCTCGTTAAAAATCTTACGATAAGATAAATTGATAACCATATAGAACAATCTACCAGTGGTAAATTCAACACCTGCCAATAATGTTAATACCAGTCTTGATGACCTCTTCAAACGCCACAAAGCAAGCACGTAAGATTAGAATAAATGATGTTTCATTTAGATCAAGGAGTAAAAATTGTTAACACTCATGTCTGTGCGTCAAGTATTTGAATTGTTAACACTCATGTGTATTTTCAGAGGTATTTAAGATACACTTTTATTTTATTTTCTCTTTCTTTTCTTAATTTATTTTTACACTATACTATAGCTCTAGAGAGAGGATCATAAGAGCCATCGTTTCTGTTAATCATGACCACATTATATACGAAGAGTGGCTCTATTATAATATCGTATCATCGGTAAATAACGTTGAAAAGAACATAAGGTAAAGCTGCCACAGTGTATTTGATTATTTAATACATATTCATAATGAGTCTGATTTTAAAAAACCACAATATCCCCAATGACAACAAAACATAGGGTTGTGAAGGCCTATGTATGGTCAGTATTATTATATGGCTGTGAAAGCTGGACAATTACAGAAGACATTAGAAAGAAACTGGGGCAGCAGAAATGTGGTTTCTTAGAAGGATGTTAAGAATCTCATGGACAGAGAAGAAGTATTAAAGAAAGCTGAAACTAAAAGGTTATCAATTCGTACAATAAGAAAAAGACAAACGCAATTTTTAGGGCACCTAAATCGACTTGCTCTCACAGGAAAGATAGAAGGTAAAAAAAAAAGGTAGACCAAGAAAAACATATTTGAATAGTTTGAATAGCTGGGTGACAAAGAAAGAGAAGAGTAATATTAGTTTTATGAGGTTATCTGATCAGAGAGATGAATGGCGTACCATGATTACCGATGTCTGGCACAGACTTGATACTTGAAGAAGGAGAATTCATATTCAAGAATTTAGTCTCAATGGACAGAATGAGAGATTGCGTGGAAGCAAAATTACGCTGCCATTGAATGTGGAGAACCAGGTGAGATTGCCTAGTGGATGCGTTATTACACTTTAACTCTGGGACCACTGCCTGGTTTCCATACTCTTACCAGAAAAGAATGGTCAACATGCAACAGAATAAGATCAAGGCATGGTAGAACAGCCTCAGACTTGCATCGATGGGGTTATGCATCATCTCCAAAATGCCCAGCATGCGATGACCCTTGCCAAGAAATGGACCACATCATTTTGAAGTGCCCCGCAACAGCACCTCCAGGCGGCTACCAAATGGTTCATGAGGCGGACAGTGCTTTCGCGGATTGGGTGAAGCGAAACAACGTGGAGTTGTAGCCATACGAAACTACTACTGCTCTGGGAGGGCAGATTCGATCATTTCGTCAAAATACGCTTCAACAGTTGTGACGTCACTTCCCTCGTAATGACGCATGGTAATTTAGTAAATGGCTCTAAACAATTGGAACAATGGCGGACTCCCTTATGAAATATTTATCTGACTGGCATAAAAACTATCCAGAGTGAAAAAAACCCATTATAAATCTGATCATGTTTAGAGTTCTACACATTCTGATCACAAGATATATGAAAAGTTCTAGCCAGCATGAAGAATAAAAAGTACCGATTTTCTTTGTTTAAAACCATGATGGCCGCAGTTGCTGGGCGACGTGACATCAGACTATTGAATCCAAACAATGTCTCTTTTTCCGGTGACAGAAGTCCAAGTATTGCTGTGTCACCTGCAATTTTTCTCATGACACAATCTTTGGTGTGTATTATTAAGTTTGTTTATGTACGCTATGCAGAGTATCAGCAGCGAGCTCGCACAGTCTTGGGAACAACTCTTCCTCAGATAGTCAATTTGCATAGGTTAGTTTTGTACTTGGTGAGGTCGAATTCTTTTTCTCTATGACAAAACAAAAAAAATGATCAAAGGGAAGCCAACATCAAGTGGTAACAACCCCCCACTACTTACCTCAACTCACTAGGCGGTGCAAAAAACAAATAATGACGTCAAACTACCAGTCCTTTTGGTTTTCAGTGTCAGGCTATAACATAACGATGGCTACGGCTTAACCCTTCCTTACCAACCAGAGGAAAATCGTCCAATTCGTTACGATCTTACCAGCACTTTTATCATTCAGATTTCTTTTGTAAATCTCACAATTTAAAGAAAATGTTTTATTATAGCTATAAAAACGTGACACTGTGTTGTAGAGTTCATTTTGCTGATCATTATGCATGGAATGAATTTATTGCTTTTCTGTTTGAGTTAGAAAAAAAACTATCTATTTTTGTGTTTGGTGATTGTGAAATTTTGGGGTAAATTTTGAAAATGGTTGGTAAGGAAAGGGTTAAATCAATATGGTAGAATAAATATTTAAAAACCCGTTTAAATGATAGCCTTTTTCAAATACTTGTCAAATTGGCATCCCAACTGTTTGCTCAAGTAATGTACATATTTCAAATGATTATATTAACTGGTCCTGGCAGTTAAAACACAACTTACATTCCCGATGTGTATGAGGCCCACCTGAACAGTAAGTAAGTACGAAACGATGTGACTACTTTATTATTTTATGCTTAACTTAAATAGTGAACCTCATTCTCTATTTTGAATATTGCGCGCTCAGTGGCGTGGCATGCTTACAGTATAAGGTGGTGCCAGAAACAGACTAAAAACATGCTATATTTGTAAATACAAAAGAAAGAAAAACATAAGCAGAAAAGACGTACTCAGATAAGTAAGAGGCGGTTTATACCATTTCTTTGTTTTATTATTTTTCAAATGCTGTAATCCATTTTTTTAAAAAGATGGAATTGGTGCCAGGCACCAAATCAACCAATTATAGCCACTCCCCTGTGCGCGCTTCTAACTTTCTTTTAAATTGCAAAATGTTGAGAAATAGCTTGTGTTTATGCCAAAGAGGAATACATAAATTTAATGTAGACTGGTCAAAAGTAGAAGTTCATTAAATAATGATACAGTGTTTCCACAAATATGTAAATGCGTTCAGCAATAATGATCATGTTAACAACAACAACAACAACAACAACAACAACAACAACAACAACAACAACAACAACAAATAAATACTGGTCATGTCCAGGATCCTTTTCTAACACGCCGCATTTCGATAATCATCTTCTCAGGCTTGATTGTGAAATTCCAATTCCCTAGACACCGTCCTATTTAATGGCTTATTGAAAGATACAAGTAAATTTCTTTATGCACCTTTACGAGAGTGGAACCAATAAAGAATCGTATCGTTTACTAGCTTATAGGTTTTAAAAACCTTTAAATTCTCTGTAAAACGTTCATGTCGCTGTAGCCACACATATGTGACCCCCCGTCTCAAAGCGGTATTATGTCGGGATAGACTCGGTTAGGGAAATTGAATTCATTGCCACAAACATCAAACTTGGGTTTAATTTCTCTACCTCATACTGGAGTATAAATACTACTGTTTGCTTTACAAAAACTTCTAAAGTCCAATTTCTCATCATTCTGTCTCTAACTTCACTTTCTGGGGTCTGAATCATCCCGACATAATACCGTTTTGAGAACGAGGGTCACATATACAATACATGAGGCCTGTTAGGCGATATTTCAATTCTAGTATCGTCAGAGACAACGCTGTTAACAAGGCAGGGAGAATGTGAGTGAAGAATCTCTTACAAGGATATATCTGTGCGCCGCTCAGAACAGAACTCAATCTTTGGCCCTACCGGTCCGTAAGCGAGTGTCATACAACTGGTATACCGTATATAAATATTCAAGCTAACCGAGAGGTTTTAAGAAAAGCCATATTATACACATTTGAGCCGGGCATTTCAATTTACATATTATTACGATGTTCATTTGTTTTGTACAATTGATTTAGAATGTCTAAGATGTTTACAAGTTGTCAGGAAATACCTTTTAAAAAACGACGTGCACATATTTGCAAGTCTGGTAACGTGAACGCATTTATGGACTTGTTTTAACGTTGTTATTTATTTAATGATGTTTTTTTGCTGGGTTTGAAGTATTTAAATTAATAGATTGGAATATCAGACCTGCAAATATGTACACATCAATATGAACTATACATTGGGCTCATAACAATTTGGAATATCAGACCTGCAAATAATGTACACGTTGATATGAACTATGCAGAGTAATTTATAACTAAGGTCATCAATGAACTATTAAACTAACTGTAAGAAAATATCACTGGCTATTCAGAAATAGTAGATAATACAACTCTCGGCCAATCAAGGTTTTTAAGCTATTCAGAGAATAGGCATTCTTTGTTTCGAGTGCTATGTCATTCCACAAGTAAATAGTATGAAACAATAAAAATGTATTTCTGTGAATGATCTCCTATAACAGCCGGATTCAAGATGTCACACAAACACCACCTCCTTTTGACGGCCATTCTGGTGATGGTAGTATTGAATCCTACACAGGGTGATGACTATAAACCATGCAGATGTCACCCCCCTGTTGGGTCTGCCGTTGTTGTTCTCCAGTTGCCACCAAAACAAGGAAATGGTAGAATCACTACGGTGGTAAGATTTTATCAGTTGATGATATCGTCATCATCATTATCATCATCATCATCATCATCATCATCATCATCATCATCATCATCATCATCATCATCATCATCATCATCAGCAGCACCCTCATCATCATCATCATCATCATCATCATCATCATCATCATTATCATCATCAGCATCATCAATATCATCATCACCATCATCATCATCATCATCATCATCATCATCATCATCATCATCATCATCATCATCATCATCATCATCTTCATCATCATCATCATCATGATCGGCATCATCTCAATCGATTTCTGTACTAAAAAAATAGATTAAAGACTAAAACAACAACAACAACAAATCCCAGAAACACTTCATGCATGCATTTCTCATAATCTTATTTCTAAATTCTATTTATTATTCGGGGAACTGATTTATTCCAATAAAATGCAGCTTTGAGACGACGTGTCATATTTAGAATTCTAAAAATTCGTTGCTTCATTGACAAAACATATCCTGCTTTTATTTTTCTTTATTTTCAGACACGTAAACTTTATTACGACTACAATCGAAATGTTGCACTCATTTATGACTATGGATTGAGGGGGTTCATTGGAGGTTGTTTGATGGCGATATGAATGTCGAGTATCGCAGGAAATCCAATGGAAAATGCTTGTAAGAGTTGTAGCTATAATCAAAGGAATAAATATACATATCTTTATGACGATAATGATAATGATAATAATAATAATAATAATAATAATAATAATAATAATAATAATAATAATAATAATAATAATAATAATAATAATAATAATAATAATAATAATAAAATAATAATAATAAAATAATAAAATAATAATAATAATAAAATAATAATAATAATAATAATAATAATAATATAATAATAATTAATAATAATAATAATAAATAATAATAATAATAATAATAATAATAATAATAATAATAATAAAAATAATAAAATAAAATAATAATAAAATAATAATATAATAATAATAATAAATAATAATAATAATAATAATAATAATAATAATAATAATAATAATAATAATAAAATAATAATAATAATAATAATAATAATAATAATAATAATAATAATAATAATAATAATAATAATAATAATAATAATAATAATAATAATAATAATAATAATAATAATAATAATAATAATAATAATAATAATAATAATAATGATAGTAACAACTTACTACATGGCAATTATATAGAGCATCAGTTTTGCTGGCGTTTCATCAGGTTTGCAAGATTTAATTTGTGCTTTTGTTATATAAATGTTTTTACATTGCGTCCACAGCCCTGGGTGACATTTAGCAAGTCTGAGGCTGAGGAAAAAAATAATTCTATAATCAAATGGATCCTGTTTTTTGTTAAAAAGATGAATAAAAAGAAGTTTATATTTGCAGTTCTATTGTCCCATTGATATAAATGCGTCCATGAGAGCAATAATTTGAAACGATTTCAAGCTTCCAAACTCACGAGTTCAACAATATTTTTATTATACTCCTTCAATAACTTCGACCATAATATCTAGTTGTCAGGATGGTTACGGGAGTGAAAAGAAAGTCTTTAGATACTGCATTTACTGTCACTAAATATAATAGTGGCCCCTTCTAATACTTTTGATTTTATGATAAGGAAAATTGGGGTTTTGCCCTTAACCAAACGGATGTTATTAAAAGAAATTATAACTTCAGAAGTACGAGCAATGATAAGCAATAAGTTTGATTTGAATACTTCATTACCGGAACACAAAATATGTTCATGATATCCTTGTATATTGAAGATTTACATTTGCAGTAATCAATTTTTTACTTTGTGTCCTCAGCAAGTACTATGACACAAAATTCCCGTTACATCGATGTGTACCCGACAATAGTGTGTATATCGGCACTGGTAATGACAATGGAGTGATGGTAGACAAATGGAATAGCACTAGAGTAAGCATTGTTATTTTTATTGTAGGTAGATGTGCGATCTTTTTTCAGCAGGCAAAATGATGTAATATTGCAATGCTGCTGCTGCTGCTGCTGCTGATGATGATGATGATGATGATGATGATGATGATGATGATGATGAAGAGAACTTTTAATATCTCATGCTATCAGAATATATAAAAGTCAAATAATGATCAGATTCATAATGTTTTTCTCCTCTGTATACATTTTTATGCTCGTCGGAGAAGTATTTCATAAGGGCGTCCACCATTGTTCCGATAGTTTAGAATCAGTTACTAAGTTACTCTGCAACGATATCATTACGAAGGAAGTGACGTCGCAACTGTTGATGCATATTGCTATAAGTACATGGCACAACTGAGCAAGAGAGTGTGGACCAACATGCAAATCACTTTGAACACCAAAACAATGTCTGCCAGGCATGCTTACTCAGTAGCCTCTATGTCAGTGAATCCAGGACAACATATGCCAGACAGGAAAATCTCCTGGAAAATTCCACATTCGCTGTCTACGACGAATTCTCTGCTTCTGGTGGCAGGACAGACTCACCAACAATGCAGTGCTAGAAAGAACGAACTTTATCCCATGCTCTGCCAGTGACGTTTGCGATGGCTTGGTCACTATACAGGATGGACAATGGGTGTATACAAAGACATCATGCACGGCGGACTATCTTTTGGACGGTGACCAACCGGCCGTCCAGCTCTACGTTTCTATGATGTCTGCAAACGAGACATGAAACTGGCAGGCATCAACTCAAACACGCATGCTAACGACCGCAGCGGCTGGAGATATGCTGTGAGGGAAGGCAGTGAAGAGAGGTGAGGAGAGGAGAAAGATGAAGTTTGAGGATGGGAGAGCAAGGAGGAAAGAGAGGCAGCAGAACCAAACACCAAACACAAAGTCAAACTACGTGTGCAGCAACTGTGGTAGAGACTGCCATGCAAGGATCGATCTGCTGAGTCATAGCCGTTGCTGCTCTCAACAAGACTGATGAGACTAAAGCCATACAGGGCGCAAACCATCGTTTCTTGAGACGGAAGGATGTCTACTACTACTACATTCAGTGGATATTACCATATAACTCTATGCGCTCAGTTTTACAAAATATCAGATTCACACGATAGGGTACAGATCACATTGGCCATATTCTTTTATATGGATGTAATTAATTATATGAAAATGTAACTCTTTTGTTATGCCATTCCCTTTGGGATCGGGAATTCCTAGGTTTGAAGCTCACTAGGCGCATATTGCCCTTGGAAACTGCTCTTTACTCACTATATTCTCTCACCGTACTCGGGTGAAAAAGAAGAATACCTGGCCGTTAGCAGTATTGTCTTTGTCTGAAAAAATGTAATACCGCCTAACAGGCGTCATCTGTCGTTCTATCTGTTTGGTGTTTGTATTGGTTAGGAACCCTTTGTAAAGCGCTTTGAGTAGGTTTAGTGGATAGTGCCCTATATAAATGATCTAGTTACATATAAGTATATATATATATGTATATATATACATATATATATATAATGTATATATATATATATATATATATATATATATATATATATATATAGTATGCGCTTGGCTAAGAAGCTCATAACATTGCCATCCGGAAGTATAACCGACCAACACACAAAACTTTGTGTATCCATGAACGTTTATAGTCGAGTTAATACAGTTCAGTGAGCATTACTCATAAACGCGGATGGCAAACAACAATAACAAAGACCTGAGTGACGTCATCTTCGAACTATCTATACAATATTTTGCTTCCTCCTTTAATAAACAAATAGAAAAATATCTTATTTTGATTCCTCCACAGGGCCCGAACAGCTACAGAATATACATGCTAACCCATAGAGATTGTGGTCTCCATCGAGTGTCCGATCATACTCCTGGGTCATATACATACGATGCTACGTACTCTAACTACACTACAGCCATCGATACACCCAGGGTCTTCAAGAAAAACGTCATCGATTGCGTCATTGGAAATAAACCTAAACCAAATCCTGAAAAGAAGAAAATTATTTTAGAAATGCTGATCAGAATTTTTTCACAGTTAGAAAAGGTCTTGTATAATTTACTCGAGCATAATGGTGATGATGGTAATAGGATTCAGTAGTCTGATGTCACGCCGCCAGGCAACGGCGACCATCTTGGTTCTAAACAAAGAAAATCATTACTTTTTATTCTTCATGCTGGCTAGATATTTTCATTCCCTTTTCATACATGCCTTTTGATCAGAATGTGTAAATGTCAAAACATGATCAAATTTATTTGTTTTTTTTCCTCTGGACGCGTTTTTATGCTAGCCGGAGAAATATTTCATACGGGCGTCCGCCATTGTTCCAATAATTTAGAGCCAGTGTTACTAAGTTACCATGAGTCATTATGAAGGAAGTGACGTTACGACTATTGAATCCTATACCCAGGAGCAAATTGTGCCATTGGTAGGTAATTTAGTTTAATTTTAAATTACTCGATCACAATGAGATAAAGAATGGGTGCATTGATTTTTGTGTGTAATTAAATTGCTAGCGAGGACAGCAAAACATTAAGAAAAGATTCTATTTCATTCAAATTTACCAAATAAAATCGCACAAAATGTGGTGAAGTAGGCAAAATCATTAAATTTCAATTTCGAAACCACCTTGAGTAAAACGTTTAACCCTCTAGTGTTCAAACTATTTTTGGGGGAGTTTGGGAGGGTTAAAAGGAAGAGAGGTGAAAATAAGTAGAAAGTTTCATAGATTATAAACACTACTATCGATATTTTAGGGACTCGTTAGAAATCGATAATAATAATAATAATAATAATAAATAATAATAATAATATAATAATATATAATAATAATAATAATATAATAATATAATAATAATAATAATAATAATAATAATAATAATAATAATAATAATAATAATAATAATAATAATAATATAATAATAATAATAATAATAATAATAATAATAATAATAATAATAATAATAATAATAATAATAATAATAATAATAATAATAATAGTAATAATAAATAACAATAAATAATAATAATAATATAATAATAATAATAATAATAATAATAATAATAATAATAATAATAATAATAATAATAATAATAATAATAATAATAATAATAATAATAATAACAATAATAATAATAATAATAATAATAATAATAATAATAATAATAATAATAATAATAATAATAATAATAATAATAATAATAATAATAATAATAATAATAATAATAATAATAATAATAATAAACCTTGAAATCAACACATGTCAATGGACGCTCTCTTCACATCCACATCCTTATTTACTCAACGTATCATCAAACAAAGTAAACAGTCACATGGGTGAAACTGCATTCACATTAAATACAAAAAAAGATATATGAGATACCTTTTTTAAGTTCTATTTAAATAATTGAAGTGGATTTTGAAAAGTAATTTAAGTTGAAGTTTGGTAATTTGCATATTCCCAATGGGTTTGGAGAGCTTATTATTCATGAATTATAATTATACATCAACACCAGATCCACGCTCTTACAAACACACATGGACATGAAAAACAAACAAAAAATCCATCACACAGAGAAAGAAAAACAGAATGAGAGAGAGAGAGAGAGAGAGAGAGAGAGAGAGAGAGAGAGAGAGAGAGAGAGAGAGAGAGAGAGTGGATTGCATTAAAATGTTAACGAAAGAGTGAAAATGGAGAGGCTTCGTATGGGAACAAAACAGACAATGGATGTTTCGGGTACAAACACTTCGTCAGCACAACAATACACAAATTAACGTCTGCTCTTTAATTTATTACTTTGATATTTTCAAATTAAAAGCAGAGCTACTATTGTAGTTGTTGTTTCGTTCTCATCCTTATGTGTTCAGTGTTAGTTTATTATGGTGCAAAACAATTGTTCACAGCATGATACACGTACTACTGTGAATGATTTAAGTATACAGTTAGTTGTCCTAGCTATTGAGAGTATTCCGATGACGTCACGCATTTACCATCCACGGTTACTTCCCTTGCACTAAGAGCACTGTAACTTTCTATCGCGTAGTTTTTTACACGAGAGAGAGAGAGAGAGAGAGAGAGAAACAGACAGGCAGACAGAGAGAGAGAGAGAGAGAGAGAGAGAGAGAGAGAGAGAGTCAGTAACAAACAGAGAGCGAGGGAGATGGATGGAGAGAGATATATTTAAAAAAATAAATAAATAAATAAGAGAGAGCGAGAGAGAGAGAGAGAGAGAAACAGACAGGCAGACAGAGAGTGAAAGAGAGATAGGGAGAGAGAGAGAGAGAGAGAGAGAGAGAGAGAGAGAGTCAGTAACAAACAGAGAGCGAGGGAGATGGATGGAGAGAGATATATTAAAAAAAAAAGTAAATAAATAAATAAATAAGAGAGAGAGAGAGAGAGAGAGAGAGAGAGAGAGAGAGAGAGAGAGAGAGAGAGAGTCAGTAACAAACAGAGAGCGAGGGAGATGGAGAGATATATATTTTTAAAAATAAATAAATAAGAGAGAGAGAGAGAGAGCGAGAAACAGACAGGCAGACAGAGAGAGAAAGAGAGAGAGAGAGAGAGAGAGAGAGAGAGAGTCAGTAACAAACAGAGAACGAGGGAGATGGATGGAGAGAGATATATTTTTTAAAATAAATAAATAAATAAGAGAGAGAGAGAGAGAGAGAGAGAGAGAGAGAGAGAGAGAGGTTCGTTTTATCGTGTATTCATTGGGAATGGGAGTGAGGGTGGGGTCTTTTAAGACAATAAACAACGTGAGTGAACCCAAAGAAAAAGGGGAGGAGAGTTTAATAACTGACAATTGAGAGAGAGAGAGAGAGAGAGGGAGAGAGAGAGAGGGAGAGAGAGAGAGAGAGAGAGAGAGAAAGAGAGAGATTACTGAAAGTGCATCTCGTGATAAGTAGAGCAACATGAACTAGACAATCTAACGAGGCTAAAGTTTATGGCGAAAGTGTTTGTCCCTCTCTCCTTTTAATATATCTATCTACTATCTATCTATCTACTATCTATCTATATATCTATCTGTTTATCTCTCTACCAATCTATTTATCAATTAATAGGCCTGCCTCTCTTTCTGTTTATCTATCTAGATATATATTTAACTTTTTAAAAAAAAATTTGTTACACGCATTTCCATTGGCAATTCATTAATTGTTGAATGTTCTATTTACTATTCTGCTTTTGTACATAAAATAAAATGTTTATCCTACAACACTCTCTGTAAGTGTAAGCTTTGGCAACGGTTATCCTATTAACGTCTTAGCATGTCCTATAATTTCATGAATAAAGAAAGAGGGGACAAAGGACCCTCATCTCAATCATTAACCAATGCAGCTAGACAAAGAAATAATATACGTGTTGTGTAACAAAATGCATAAACACACACATATATGAAACACGCATGCTGACGTCATGACACATTGCCCGGGCATTTTAATGACCAACATGCGCATGTGATGAGCGTTGACCAATCAGAATCATTTATTTGTAAGGTTGTCAGGGAAAAACCTAGACTTGTTTACAGTTTTTAAAGTTCATTATTGGTTGAACTATGAAATTGTGGAAACAGTCATGCTTTCTCTGAGATAGATAAAGACAAGTCCTTTGCTGTGGTATCTTACATGGTATTGGTGGAGAAAAAGACTAATATTACTAAGTCTTGGAAATGGTGCCTCTCTAAGAGAAATGCAACCTTCGAATTATTGGACTGGGACCCTCAGGGCAGAAGATCAAGGGGAAGTCCACGGGGAACATGGAGAAGAATTAAAGAAGCTGATATACAAAGAAATGGTAAGACCTGGAATGAGATAAAAAAAAAGTTAGCTCAGGATAGAGAAGGATGGGAACTGTTTGTCTAAGGTTGTCAGGGAAAATCTAAGGTCGCAGGTTCAAACCCCACCACCGCCGCGAAAAATTTTTTTATTCTCTATTGTCTTCTGGCACTTTTCTACTCACTTCATATCTTGTTGTTACCAACATAAGTGCCTGCTCCACTCACTTTTCTGAATTAAAAATTCACCCCATACACCGGAGCATACTCAATGTCTCAATCGTTTCTATGTTATATGTTTGTGATGAGAATATTGGCTATTAAGCTTAACTGCTGGTCAAAATTACTTCGCGATGGTGGTGAACGAATCGGCGATCTCAAGAAGTGGGTGAGAGAGGGATCTAGAAATGACTTTGGGTTTGAAACGAATATTTTTGTGTTCGTGGATAGCTCACACGGTAGAGCCACGCTCTCACCTGCCAGGCGGAGTTGTCGTACCAATAAGGTCGCAGGTTCAAAACCCACCACCGCCGCGAAAAATTTTTTTATTCTCTATTGTCTTCTGGCACTTTTCTACTCACTTCATATCTTGTTGTTACCAACATAAGTGCCTGCTCCACTCACTTTTCTGAATTAAAAATTCACCCCATACACCGGAGCATACTCAATGTCTCAATCGTTTCTATGTTATATGTTTGTGATGAGAATATTGGCTATTAAGCTTAACTGCTGGTCAAAATTACTTCGCGATGGTGGTGAACGAATCGGCGATCTCAAGAAGTGGGTGAGAGAGGGATCTAGAAATGACTTTGGGTTTGAAACGAATATTTTTGTGTTCGTGGATAGCTCACACGGTAGAGCCACGCTCTCACCTGCCAGGCGGAGTTGTCGTACCAATAAGGTCGCAGGTTCAAACCCCACCACCGCCGCGAAAAATTTTTTATTCTCTATTGTCTTCTGGCACTTTTCTACTCACTTCATATCTTGTTGTTACCAACATAAGTGCCTGCTCCACTCACTTTTCTGAATTAAAAATTCACCCCATACACCGGAGCATACTCAATGTCTCAATCGTTTCTATGTTATATGTTTGTGATGAGAATATTGGCTATTAAGCTTAACTGCTGGTCAAAATTACTTCGCGATGGTGGTGAACGAATCGGCGATCTCAAGAAGTGGGTGAGAGAGGGATCTAGAAATGACTTTGGGTTTGAAACGAATATTTTGTGTTCGTGAATAGCTCACACGGTAGAGCCACGCTCTCACCTGCCAGGCGGAGTTGTCGTACCAATAAGGTCGCAGGTTCAAACCCCACCACCGCCGCGAAAAATTTTTTTTATTCTCTATTGTCTTCTGGCACTTTTCTACTCACTTCATATCTTGTTGTTACCAACATAAATGCCTGCTCCACTCACTTTTCTGAATTAAAAATTCACCCCATACACCGGAGCATACTCAATGTCTCAATCGTTTATATGTTATATGTTTGTGATGAGAATATTGGCTATTAAGCTTAACTGCTGGTCAAAATTACTTCGCGATGGTGGTGAACGAATCGGCGATCTCAAGAAGTGGGTGAGAGAGGGATCTAGAAATGACTTTGGGTTTGAAACGAATATTTTTGTGTTCGTGGATAGCTCACACGGTAGAGCCACGCTCTCACCTGCCAGGCGGAGTTGTCGTACCAATAAGGTCGCAGGTTCAAACCCACCACCGCCGCGAAAAAAAATTTTATTCTCTATTGTCTTCTGGCACTTTTCTACTCACTTCATATCTTGTTGTTACCAACATAAGTGCCTGCTCCACTCACTTTTCTGAATTAAAAATTCACCCCATACACCGGAGCATACTCAATGTCTCAATCGTTTCTATGTTATATGTTTGTGATGAGAATATTGGCTATTAAGCTTAACTGCTGGTCAAAATTACTTCGCGATGGTGGTGAACGAATCGGCGATCTCAAGAAGTGGGTGAGAGAGGGATCTAGAAATGACTTTGGGTTTGAAACGAATATTTTTGTGTTCGTGGATAGCTCACACGGTAGAGCCACGCTCTCACCTGCCAGGCGGAGTTGTCGTACCAATAAGGTCGCAGGTTCAAACCCCACCACCGCCGCGAAAATTTTTTTTATTCTCTATTGTCTTCTGGCACTTTTCTACTCACTTCATATCTTGTTGTTACCAACATAAGTGCCTGCTCCACTCACTTTTCTGAATTAAAAATTCACCCCATACACCGGAGCATACTCAATGTCTCAATCGTTTCTATGTTATATGTTTGTGATGAGAATATTGGCTATTAAGCTTAACTGCTGGTCAAAATTACTTCGCGATGGTGGTGAACGAATCGGCGATCTCAAGAAGTGGGTGAGAGAGGGATCTAGAAATGACTTTGGGTTTGAAACGAATATTTTTGTGTTCGTGGATAGCTCACACGGTAGAGCCACGCTCTCACCTGCCAGGCGGAGTTGTCGTACCAATAAGGTCGCAGGTTCAAACCCCACCACCGCCGCGAAAAAATTTTTTTATTTTCTATTGTCTTCTGGCACTTTTCTACTCACTTCATATCTTGTTGTTACCAACATAAGTGCCTGCTCCACTCACTTTTCTGAATTAAAAATTCACCCCATACACCGGAGCATACTCAATGTCTCAATCGTTTCTATGTTATATGTTTGTGATGAGAATATTGGCTATTAAGCTTAACTGCTGGTCAAAATTACTTCGCGATGGTGGTGAACGAATCGGCGATCTCAAGAAGTGGGTGAGAGAGGGATCTAGAAATGACTTTGGGTTTGAAACGAATATTTTTGTGTTCGTGGATAGCTCACACGGTAGAGCCACGCTCTCACCTGCCAGGCGGAGTTGTCGTACCAATAAGGTCGCAGGTTCAAACCCACCACCGCCGCGAAAAAAATTTTTATTCTCTATTGTCTTCTGGCACTTTTCTACTCACTTCATATCTTGTTGTTACCAACATAAGTGCCTGCTCCACTCACTTTTCTGAATTAAAAATTCACCCCATACACCGGAGCATACTCAATGTCTCAATCGTTTCTATGTTATATGTTTGTGATGAGAATATTGGCTATTAAGCTTAACTGCTGGTCAAAATTACTTCGCGATGGTGGTGAACGAATCGGCGATCTCAAGAAGTGGGTGAGAGAGGGATCTAGAAATGACTTTGGGTTTGAAACGAATATTTTTGTGTTCGTGGATAGCTCACACGGTAGAGCCACGCTCTCACCTGCCAGGCGGAGTTGTCGTACCAATAAGGTCGCAGGTTCAAACCCCACCACCGCCGCGAAAAAATTTTTTATTCTCTATTGTCTTCTGGCACTTTTCTACTCACTTCATATCTTGTTGTCTCTCTAAGAGAAATGCAACTCTCGTTTTGAAAGTGTCATTGATAGTTGCATTTTTAAACTTAAACTTTATCTAACTTATCGCAAATATTTATGTTTAATTATTATGTTTTCATGTAGAAAAATGATTGTAGTTTCTGAAACAACCAAAAACTGAAATTTGATAATTTTGACCATTTCCATTTTAAAACCGGTTTTCTTCGTTTTCCAAATCCCGACTTAATACAGCTTCGAGGCGTAGGGTCACATATGTCTATTAGATTGACTAATTCATATTCCAGTGGTTTGAATTATTAATGTTCTCGTGTTTAACCCTCTCTTTACCATCATCATCATCATCATCATCATCATCATTGCCTTTTTCACCCTGGGTCAGGGTATAGGCCACAGACAAACAGTTCCCATCCTTCTCTATCCTGAGCTAACTTTTTTTTTTATCTCATTCCAGGTCTTACCATTTCTTTGTATATCAGCTTCTTTAATTCTTCTCCATGTTCCCCGTGGACTTCCCCTTGATCTTCTGCCCTGAGGGTCCCAGTCCAATAATTCGAAGCTGCTTGATTGGCGAAGACGTCATCGGGTCAGCAGAGTCCTTTCTTTGTCTGTTGTCCTTCATAAATTCTGTCATTCCAGAAACTCTTCGGTCGCCCAAGCTAAAAAAAAGGATTTGGTTTGTCCGTCTGCGTTTCTGTAACGGGTTGAGAATAACGGAAAGGGGTGTTAACCCTTTTCCAACCCCCAACCTGGAGGACCAGGTGACTCAAAGATGGAATCACACACCATTAGTCGCCTTTTACGACACGCTGGCTTGGCGTTGGGCTTACCACCTATTGAAAAATCGTCACATTTGTTACGATGCAATTGTCATTTATCTCATCCAGATTTCATTTATTTTTGCTATAGCAATAAAAACTTGACATTTTGTAATAGAGCGCATATTGTCGAACAATATTATGTATTGAATGGACTTGTTGCTTTTCTGTTTGAGTAAGATATGTCTGTTTTTGTGTTGGGAGGTGGGAAGTTTTGGGTACAATTCTGAAAATGGCTGGTAAGGAGAGGGTTAATGTATATTTAGCTGAAAGTCTCTCACTTTCGAGGCCCCAGAATTTCAAAGAGAAATAGAGCCTTCTGATCTCATTTTTTAAAACTCTTTCCTTACCGATCATTTTCAGTATTTTACAAAAGTGGAAGCCTTACCCAGCAGAAAAATTGATTTTTTAAACCCAAACAAGCTCTCTAGACAAACAACTTTATGTTCTTATTAATTAAACAACGATCATTCTTCAAAGTTTGTAATGTACAAAATTAACCTGAATAAGAAAAAATGTATATTGTGTCGTAACAAATTTAACGATTTTGCTGCAGGTGGTAAGGAGAGGATTAAGGTAGGCTTTTAAGTTGTGATAATATTTGCGTTTGTGTTACTCTAACTCCTTTTATGTTAAGAGAACTTAGTATACTATTCTGTGTGCTGTACCATTTACACATATTACATTACATGACGTGATTAGAGGTTGTTTGGATAAGATCGTGGTGGAGGAGGTTAGGGGGGTTGATATTCAATTATTTGACCTTTCCTTGGCCCAGTCTTATAAAAAAAAGGACAAAGGACTTAATCCTTGACTTTAGTTTAAGACTTCAAAAAAATTGCTTCTTATATGAACTGAACAAGCATCTCCAAGAATCGCTTTCGGATCGGGTGGCCCTGGGTTCGAGCCTCGCTCGGCGCATAGTTGTGTCCTTGGAAAATCACTTCCATAAAATTAGAGATTTGTGACCCTTCGCCTCAAAACGGGATTAAGTCGGGATTGTTGAGTTGTTGAAAACTGAATTTATAGCCAGAAATTTTAGATATGTGTTGAGTTTGTACGTTTTATTGAGGAAAATGGAAACCATAGTTAGGGTGCTAATGCCAACAATTTATATTTTTGACCAGTTTTAACATTAAATTTGGCTTTTAGGCATCTTGTTTGTTCCGACATAATACTGTTTTGAGACGATGGGTCACATTTTACACTGTTAAATATGTAAACAAGTTACGCACCACAAAATATGAGATGATTCATCGTTTTTTCCAAAAAATCTCGTGCTGAAACGTAGTTCCGGCTAGTGACTATGAGTTCACGTTATACTTGTTTCCGAATAACAACAATTCGTTTTAACTGTTATAAAATTACCATTTATGTAGTTTGAATTAAATTTTGAGTTTATTATTTATGTCATGATGCAATTATGGAAGACTGATATGAAATCTATATTTCTAAATAACTTGAAAATGTGACTGTATAGTCAATATTATCAAATTAACAATGAATGATGTTTATTTAACTTTTAAACATTTTATCTATCCATGAATATTTCACTGATAAATCATTAAAATGTAATGCTCGGAATCTTTCCATTCCTCCTTTTCATCATCCTCGCCATCATAATGTGAGGATTGCTGTGTCCAGTATTTATTCGTTGTTGTTTTTGTTGTTGTTGTTGTTGTTGTTGTTGTTGTTGTTGTTGTTGTTGTTGTTGTTGCTGTTGTTGTTGAATGCATGTAGATATTTTTGGAAACACTGTATGATAAATTAATGAATTTCTACTTTTGACCA
>NC_088372.1:7050704-7053204 GCF_034508935.2 Berghia stephanieae | reverse complement strand
TGAGCCAAAGTTGTAAAGTTCTATAACAATGGAGATTATTGAAGTGCGAAGGGGCATTGTAGAACTGAGAGTGCTTTGTGAGAACATGTCCACAGATTGTAAATTTGGTCATCGAAAGTTTCTTAATTTTCAAATTTGTCAAATCAGTTTTTCGTTTGTCCCCAACATTTTGTACTGTTAGCCTTGATATTTTTCTCGATATTCTTGGCTGCCTTAATGGAAATCCGTGGTCGTGGATACACGCAATCTATTGCTGACGACTCCTTACAGCGGCCACCCCGTAGTTTCACCCATGCCTTATATAATATCGAAAGAAAACTTTGAATCCAACAAAGGTTGTATCTAGACACTTTTATTATTCTTACCTCTTATAATGAACAATGTCCTTCTCCAATTTCGCCTATCTTTGTAATGTTGATTGTAACCACAAAGAAAACATCAGACTTTATTGTGGGTCAACCCATGATTTTCTTAACTGCTGAAACCGTCTTCTTAACGTTGTCCATGTGTTGTACAGCATGTTTGGTGTTAAAAAACAGATCGCAATTTTATTCTGAAGTTTTAATTCATTTTTACCGTCCCGAGGAATTGCAAACATCCGAAATAAAATGTCAAGGGGTGTACTAGGCAGTCAAGAAATAGGTCCTCCTCTGCCAATCTATCAATGAGTAAGGCTTAAGGTCAGGAAATCCCATATAGGGAATGAGATTAGCGGAAGAGTAGCGTCCCTTGATTGGACGTCACCCATAGTCTGTGACGTCACCGGCGGAAAAGTTATTAGAGAGAGAACATCATGTTGGTAGTGCGAATGCGTCTCTCGTCCTCGCTTCCGGTGAAAAGGCTTGAGACACTTCAAAACCAAATTGACGTTCTCTCTGTAAGGTGACTTCCAATCAAGGTACGCTACTCTTCCGCTAATCTCATTCCCTATACTGTGTCCCAATGTAGACGAGCTCATGACTCCAAGAAATTATTATTATACCCCTCCAATAACAACGGTCATATTTTTTTTCAATATATAGTCCATAAGGCCCGACTGACATGGGCCCGCGCCCAATGAGCACGCCGCTGAAATACAACTAGACCATTGGTTTCTTCAGCGCCAACCATACCCATCCAGATACATTTTTACGTTATTTGTTTTTCAAAATTAATGATTCGACATAAAGAATAAGCCACGTTCTCAAATTTCTTTACGCTTCAATATGGATGTACACTTATTTGGAGGTCTGAAAACCTTATAGGCTCATTGGTGTAATGGAAATCTCAAAATATGACACAACTTACTTTCTTAGGCGGCCCCTTGGGGCGCCCAACACGAGCCACAAATCTTCGCCATTCTGTCCTGTTCTCCATAAGCTTAGGCACCTCCCGGGAGTTGTCCATTCCTGTGTCATCTAGCAGACAGTCAATGTAGGTTTTATTCTGCCTGCCTCTGCTTCTGGTTCGCTCAGGTGGTTCCCATAGCACAATACTGCTTGCAATCTCCTCCTTGTGTCTCCAGCAGTGCCCCGCAAGTCTCAGTCTTCTCTTTTGAATCTTCGAGGTCACTGGGGGGAGGTCACTATAGAGCTCTTCATTTGATATGTGCTCTTTCCAGCTTACATTGAGGGCCATCCGCAGCATACGGGTGGAGCAGCCGTCCAGTTGCTTCTCTAGGGCTTTAGTGAGAGTCCATGTCGCTGCTCCATATAGAGGCACTGACTCTAGTGTTGCCATGAACAGTCTCTTCTTTATTTCCCTCTGTAGGTTTGAACTCCAGATTTTCCTGAGTTTGTGACAGGCACTCCAAGCCAATGCTTTTCTGACAGAAATATCAGAGGAACTGCTTTGGGTCTAACCTCCTACGTACTTGAAGTTGTCAACTTCCTTCAGCCGTTCTCCATTCTTTGCCTGTATGCTAATTGGCCTTTCTTGGTTGTAGGTTTGGAAAACTGTCTTCTTAGCATTACAGCACAGTCCTACTCGTTCAGCCTCAGTTTCAAGTCTATTGAGGACTTCTTCTGCCTAGTCCATCTCCTCGTTCAGTAGGGCCAGATCATCTGCGAAATCTAGATCCGTGACAATCATAGTTGGATTGCGCCTACTTCTGCCACAAAACAAATACTGTCCTTTACAACAGTGGTAAACTAGGCCCTTGAGTGGAATCGGATGAGAGTTATGTACAGGTCGGCCAAAATCTATCATCAGTAAAATTGGACCGTGCTGTAAAACAAATTATTGAACTGCTACGTTCATTAAAACAGAGAGGTCTTAATACGGATGTCTCGTAATATTTTTGCTATCAAGTTATAGTGGATTAGGATTTTCCCCAACATAAAATGGGCTGAGTGACAGCAAACCTAAACCACAGAAGAAAAATCGTTTAAAATCAAAACTAATTCTCAATCTAATAGCATATCTGTTTGGAATAATTCAGTAAAGAAGCATGTATTATGTTAATGATGACCATACAGACGCTTGACATTGTTCAATTTGTGTTGTGTCCACAGCAAGCACT
>NC_088372.1:7038204-7045704 GCF_034508935.2 Berghia stephanieae | reverse complement strand
ATTGATAACGTACATTTTTCTACCAACTATAATACAACTGTTGCTGCTTTTAAAAGCTCGAATGAATAAACAGCAATAGTCAAAAGGAGAGGACGTTTAAATGTTTTTAACAAATACAAAAGATGTGGACGTATTTGGTTTTATGATTTTTAACTAACACCCTGCATGGAATATTAAAGACGAATGAAAAATGAAAGTATGACGTGGCTAATGCGAATAATTGTTATTTTGATTGACAATGGGGAAACCCGAAAAGTCAACACAATCTGATTTCATTCATTAAATAGAAGCATCAATCCATTTGACTTCTTCCTTCAAGTACCAAGTCTGTGCCAGACATCGGTGATCATGGTACGCCATTCATCTCTCTGATCAGATAACCTCAGAAAACTAATATTATTCTTCTCTTTCTTAGTCACCCAGCTGTTCAAACTATTCAAATATGTTTTTCTTGGTCTACCTTTACTTTTTTACCTTCTATCTTTCCATTTGACTAATGATCTTTATTTCTTGTTAAACAAAAATAAAAAATACCCTGATTTCTCCACAGAGCCCTGGGCAATACAGAATAAACTATATCAACCATAAGGATTGTACTCTCATCCGAAATTCCCTAGTACCACCTCAGCCAGGATATGGAGACTTTGCGTTCTATAACTTCACTGCAGGGATCGCGTCCTACGAAATTTTTGAGAAAGATATCACAGATTGCGTCTCCGAAAAACGACCAACTCCTGAAAAGAACAGAATTATTATTGACATGCTTATGAAAATACTTTCACAGATGCAAAAGGTCTTCTCTAATTTACTCAATGTTATGTAAATCGTATATATGCTCTAAATATCAACATTTTTGTTGCTGCTGCAGATGATGATGATGAATATAATAAGGATGAGTATGATGATGATGATGATGATGATGATGATGATGATGATGATGATGATGATGATGGTGATGATGATGATGACCATGATGATAAATTCCATTATACCCTAACACCCACATACGAATATACATTAACACAACGAGTGGAGCGACAGAAATCGTGTTTGCAAATGAAAGAGCGAGTGAAAGATTGATAGATAGATAGTTAGAGAGAGAAAGAGAGAGAGAGAGAGAGAGAGAGAGAGAGAGAGAGAGAGAGAGAGAGAGAGAGGGAGATAATGAATCACACGTAGAATATTTGGGTTAAAATATTAGTGTAGCATTCCAAAACTCAATAACTCAGTAACATGTTATTTTACAAATTCATATCAAACATACCAGCAGAATTACACTTCTCTAACCTTTTTTCTTTGGTGTTAATTCTCCATTGCTATTTTATTTTATTACCTCTTAACAATTCAATCACTAACAGTACTGCTTGTACTAATAAGGTCGACGTAAATCAAATTTTTGAATTTTTTGAACTTAAAAACAATGAAAATAGTAACTGGTAAAAAAAAGAGTTACACAACTTGCAGTTTTTTTATCTAAAAAACGGTGACAGAAATAGACTGGAATACTTAACAGAATAAAACTTTCAATAATTTCCTATCATTTGGCACATTATATTTTCCACTGTATTACTTCAATGACAAGCTATATCAATTTATACTGCTTCACCCTGTATCACGGGACAATACCTAAAATACATGTCTGGTTCACTTTTACTCTGTAACTCTCATGTCTGGCTTATAATGTTATATGCAAGTTTATCAATGGAATAGAGATGTATAATTATATATATATATATATATATATATATATATATATATATATATATATATATATATAGAATACATATTGTCACTCACATTTAATGGCCGAGACGTTCGTTTCTGTGGGCTTATTCCGCGTCCTCATTCGGCGTAATCTGACATATAATCTGACATATATATATATATATATATATATATATATATATATATATATATATATATATATATATATATGTCTGGATCATGACATTTGTAGATTGTATTTTTATGACATTTGAGTTATTTCTATTTATCATAGAGTGCTCTCTTTACTTTAGTGCTTTGATATTTTAAAAATAAAAAATGGAGCTGTTATTGACTTCGTTCTTTTCCTGTTTTGTTCATTGTTTGTTTATTCTGACCCAAACCAATGGCCCACAAGGGATATGCGTACCATTGTAAATAATATATCTATGATTTTAAACGTCCAAACTATCGGTTGACCATTCTGTGGTTAAAAAGTAGTACGTCTGACCGGTATCAGTTTTGATAATCTATCACTGGTAGGCTGGCTGATGATTTTATTTGGATTATCTTTCTTGCATATTTATTTCTGTTTTATTCGGCATCGTTTTATACACGTTTATAGATCACATCAAACGATCATCAATCATTCTGATAATTTACCAGTCAGGAGCTAATAGGGAATTTGATTAACGGAAGAGTAGCATCCCTTGATTGGACGCCACCTGCGGAAAAGTTATTAGAGGCAACGTCATGTTTTGTTGTGCGCATGCTTCTCTAGTCCTCGTTTCCGGAGACACTTCACCAAAAGCGAGGACGAGAGAGACGCATGCGCAAAACCATGTTGACGTTCTCTCTGTAAGGTGATGTCCAATTAAGGGACTCTACTCTTCCGCTAATCACATTCCCTATAGTGAATAGTAGATGAATAATTGAATTAATCTATTAAAATGATATAGAGAATGAGTGCATTGATTTTTGTGTTCGGGTTAAATGGCCAGCAATGACCGCGACACTTTAAGAAATGATATATTTCCATGAAATTTGCACCAAAAAAGTGAACACAATATGATAAAGTACGCTAAGTTCATTAAATTTCAATTTGGAAACCAACTGGAGCAGACAGTTTAAAAGGAAGAAAGGTGGGGATATATAGGGAATGAGATTAGCGGAAGAGTAGCGTCCCTTAATTGGACGTCACCGGCGGAAAAGTTATAAGAGAGAGAGAACGTCATGTTGGTTGTGCGCATGCGTCTCTAGTCCTCGCTTCCAGAGACACTTCGCTGAAAGCGAGGACGAGAGAGACGCATGCGCAAAACCATGTCAACGTTCTCTCTGTAAGGTGATGTCCAATCAAGGGACGCTACTCTTCCGCTAATCTCATTCCCTATTATAGAGAGTTGCTCAAGGCTTTAGAGCCTCCTGGATAATCAAGTTTGTAAGTTAAATAACACCAAGAATCACGACTGAGAGCAATTAGGATAACACAGCTAAACATGATTTGGTATATCATTAACTCATTGAGAGGACTTCGAGGACATTTTGGTTTTCAGAAAACCAGATTATTTCAAGAGCTTACGCCAGAAGCCCTTGTATTAATATTTTGCCATTTTGTTGGAAATCTGTAAAAAAAATTTAGATGTTTTGGTTACATTTTTATTCTAGGCATGATTTGTCAATTGATTTCGAACAAAATAATTACCTCAAGGGCTCTCAGGTGTTGTATGTTCAAGCGGTAGATATAGATAGAAAGGGAAGATCACAAATTTTGAATTAAGACAATTCAAAACTCATAACAATCAACCGACCGTCTCAAAGACATCAAATTTTAAAGATAATAATAATAATAATGATAATAATAATAATAATAATAATAATAATAATAATAATAATAATAATAATAATAATAATAATAATAAAATGATAATAATAATAATAATAATAATAATAATAATAATAATAATAATAATAATAATAATAATAATAACAATAATAATAATAATAATAATAATAATAATAATAATAATAATAATAATAATAATAATAATAATAATAATAATAATAATAATAATAATAATAATAATAATAATAATAATAATAATAAAATAATAATAATAATAATAATAATAATAATAATAATAATAATAATAATAATATAATAATAAAATAAATTACTTTATTCATCAAAATGGAATTCGTTAAGACGGGAAGCATAAATGTATAATATATGTTATGAATTTATGAATGTATGCGACAATGTATATATATATATATATATATATATATATATATATATATATATATATATATATATATATATATATATTCTACAACGTAAAATTTGTTTACCCTATGACCCCCAGTGTGAATTTATACGTAAATGCATAAAAATGTATAAAATATAGAATTAAGAATCAATAGTGACACTAAATATATTAACTTTATAACATTGAGATTCTTATGGTCTCTAGTCCGAACTTGTGTGTGTCTATTTTTTAAAGTAGTATTTTATTTAGATCACAGTGGCTCATTAAAAGTGTAAACATTATGCGGTAAAAATGAACTAAGGTGAAGGGCTGTCTTTGTTTTCATTGATAAAAGACGACGGCTCCTCCTGGAGAACTTAATATATTTGTCAAGGGAGCGATCGTCATCCTTCATAGCTTTCTCCAGATTACTAAGACAACATTTCTTTAACAGTTTTTCCACATTTAATATTGAGTGAGTATAACTCCTGACCCTATTAATTATCCAATAAATTTTCTTCATGTACAAAATACTGGCATTGCCCATACCATGCTGTGATGCAATATATAATAACGGTCTAAAAAACAGATATATAGAAAAGGCTGCATACATTTTTGTCTATATCAAATTCTGAAAGATTCCGAATAAAGCACATTCTTTTGTTCAATTTAGTGATAACAGCATCGGTTTGTAAATGCCACTGCAATTTGTTGTCAATTAAAATACCAAAATATTTGAAAACTGAACTTTGCTCTAGATTTCATGTCGCATTTAACGAAGATTGAAATAAAATCTCTAATTTTAAATAATTTGAAAAGGTGGTTATATACTGAATATTGTCAAATTAACAATGAATGCTTCTTATATAACTTTGAAAGCTTTTATTTACAGATCATTTATAGGTTTTAATAACATTGCAGGGTCTTAAACGATACAATACGAAATTTCTATCGGTTGCACTCTCGTAAAGCTGCGAAAAGAAGTCTTCTTGTATCTATCGATAGGCCATTAAAGAGGGCGGTTATAGAATTGAAATTTGACAATCAACCATGAGAATATGTTTATCGACATACAACAGATAGATCACTAGTCTGGAACGCCGTGGTAAAAAAGGATCCTAGACAACTTTGATATATATATATATATATATATATATATATATATATATATATATATATATATATATATATATATATAATCCAAAGATACACGGAGTTGGGTGAATGTAAACATACATCCGACAAAGGAATGGATGTTTGATAATTCTGGTAGAATAAGGCCACCGGGTTCTGGACAGAGGATCGTTGTTATTCTTGCAGATGGCGAAGATACGGGATATTTTAGAAGGATATCTTGCCATTTTTTTCTTCTCTGTATCATCTGGAAGTAGAGAATATCATTTTGTAGTCAATGCAGAGGTGTTTGAAGACTGGCTAAAAAAACGTTGCTGCCTTCTTTGGAAGCATCCAGCTGTAGTGAATATAACAACCCTACCATTGGGTGGCCCATTATCAAAGGCTCCAACTTTGGCAAATATTAATGCTGACATGACTCTAGGGCTTCAATTGGGCAGCACTACATACTCTGACCTTTTAATTTATCAAAGGGCTGACTATGCTCATTAGTAAAAAGGAAACGAACTAGAAACAGTTTTAAAGGACTGTCAAATCGTGGCCTTCGTAAAGTTATGGCCTGACACTGACCAAAAAATTACGTCAAAATGCCAGTCTTTTGCCACAAAAGAAAACAAATCGTGAGTTGTATTCAATAGTTCAACCAATGCAATAACTTGTTTCCATGAGCTCTACTAACGACAACTATTTATGCGGTTCAAAAACAAAATAATGACGTCAAACTGCCAGTCCCTTTGGGTTTCAGTGTCAGGCTATAACATAACGATGACTACGGTCTAAACAGGGAGATTTGAGACGAGATTGTCCGACTTGTCCCATTTTACTGTGAGGGCAATCCGATTGAGGTCATTCGGCCTAAGTAGAGGGAAAGATTGAGAGGAGGAATACACAATTTACTCTCACCGACGAGGCAATAAATGATATAACAAGGAAAGAATGGGAACAGGCATGTTCCAACCTTCGGAAACTGGAGGAAAATTACATTTCATTGGATAGAGTGATGCTCAGAAACGTTCGGTCGTCGTTCCATTTCTCCTTTTTACATCCTCGTCATCAAAATTTGATGGTTGATGTATCCAGAAGTTCTTAGTTGTTGTTTTTATTGTTGTTGTTGTTTTTGTTGTTGTTGAACAAACGTACATTTTTGTGGATCCGCAGAATCATAAATATATGAATTTTTGCATATGACTAGTCTATATTAAATTTATGTTTGTTTTCATCAGTATTGTTTATTGATAGTTATAAATTGGAGATGTCTAAAAATTACCATTCATTCCTTCATATTGAAATACTTCGTTTTTCAAATAACCGGACATTTCATTTTAACGAATTCCTTCAACATGAATAAGCGGAAAATTCATAATTTTGATAATGTAAATCTCCTTTGAGTTCGTATCCTTACTTTTTATCGATTTTAATCAGGTTGCAATACGCGAAATCCTTTCCTGTTGTATATGCGGCTATGTGGTCTAGTGGCATGACACTCGCTTTCGGATCGGAAGGTCCTGGGTTCGAGCGCATAGTTGAGTCCTTGGAAAAGTCTCTTTACTCACATTCTCTCACCGTATTCAGGTGTAAAATGAGTACCTGGCCGTTATCAGCGTTGTCTCTGTCCCAAAAATTTGTAATAACGCCTGAAAGGCGTCATGTCTCGTCGTACATGTTATGTGTTGCTGTTGGCCAGGGACCCCATGTAAAGCGCTTTGAGCACGTTTAGTGGATATTGCGCTATATAAAAGCTCTATTTTAAAAATATTTTGTTGGTAAATAAATTCACGAAAAAATACTTTTTAATTAAGAAAAAATGAATCAGACGTTCATACAAATTTATTTTTGCAGCTGTGCATTGAAGGACAGCTGATAAAAGAGAAAAAAAAGTGCCACTTAATTAAAAATCTGACTATAGATGGTCTAGTTCCTCTTCTGGTATATTAAGTGCTCTTATTTCTTCAGTATAAGTATCTAAATCCTTTCATCGTTTATATTTGCAGTAGTCTTGAGTAAATTCCTTGATTACTATTTTAACACATCCCCACCTTGGATAAGGATACAACCTTCTGTTTTCTTCAAGGCAATTTGGGAATTTTTGTTTCATTAATGTTATGTATTCTAAACCACTCAAGATTGTTATATGTATTTTAAATAGCGAGGCTCCTTTTTGAAGGATATGGATTTGAATTTTGATATGATTGCTCTATGATCTGCATAAGGAAGGCAGTATTTTCCATTTGAACCGGTGTGCTATGTCTGACTTTAGACTAGGTTTGAAGCAAACATTATCCTTACCCATAAAATTAGGACTACATTAGCATCAAACGTGTTTGCAATATAGGTATACAGATTGTAAAATTGTCATGGGTCCACAATTACCTTAGACAAGCCAAAATGTTTAACTCGGAGAAATCGCTTAAGAAGA
>NC_088372.1:7015704-7023204 GCF_034508935.2 Berghia stephanieae | reverse complement strand
ACAACATCTCATACACAACACCGCTCAAACAAGTCACGGAAATAGCACCGAAAACCTCACGCCTTAAATCAAGGCTCAAAATTAGAAGATTTCGATATCGCCGAGACCTGGAGAAAAGAATGGACTGACTGCCCGCCAAAGGGTAGCGCAATAATCAACGACCCCTCTATCCAACCACTGCCGGGATTCCACGAGCTGACAAGAAAGCAGTGGGTACATGCAAACAGGATCAGATCCCGACACGGTAGGACAGCGACAAACCTGTACCGCTGTGGCTACCGAGATTCGCCCAAGTGCACAGCATGTGGTGGTGCCAAGCAAGATATGGACCACTTGGTCCTGCACTGCCCGTCCACAGCCGTGCCAGGGGGCTATGATACCGTCCACCAAGGAGGACAAAAATACCTGGACTGGAGTGAAACTGTTCACTTGGAGGTGTAACCATAAGAAATTACTAACGAATAATCAAGACGAATGAAAGATGAAAGTATGACGTTCTTAATGTAAATCATTTTAAAAAATTGATTAACAATAAGGAAACCCAAACACTCAACACAATCTGGTTTCTCCTAAAAACGTGCAACTCCTGAAAAGAACATAATTATTATTGAAATGCTCATGAAAATACTTTCACAGATGCAAAAGGTCTTGTTTAATTTACTCAATAATATGTAAATCTTAAATATGATCTAATAATAAATAATTTGTTGCAGATTTTAACCCATTCCTTTACACTAATTATTTTTATTTCTTGCAAAACTAAAACACAAAAAACTTGATTTCCCCACAGGACCCCAAGCATCACATAATAAACTATTTCAATCATAAGGATTGTACTCTGATTCACAACTTCATGGTACCACCCAAGCCAGGATATGCAGACGTTACGTTCTATAACTTCACTGCAGGGATCGCGTCCTACAAAATCTTTGAGAAAGATATCACAGACTGCGTCACCACCGAAAAACGACCAACTCCTGAAAAGAACAGAATTATTATTGAAATGCTTATGAAAATATTTTCACAGATGCAAAAGGTCTTGTTTAATTTACTCAATGTTATGTAAATCTTATAATACATATGCTCTGAAGATAAATACATTCGTAGCTGCCAATGATGTTGTTGATGAATATGAAAAGGTGAGGATGATGATGAAGATGATGATGATGATTGATGATGATGATGATGATGATGATGATGATGATGATGATGATGATGATGATGATGATGATGATGATGATGATGATGATGGTGATGATGCTGGTGGTGATGATGCTGATGGTGATGATGATGATGATGATGATGATGATGATGATGATGGTGATGATGATGATGATGATGATGATGATGATGATGATGATGATGATGATGATGATGTGATAGTGTAACATTACCAAATCAATAACTTAGCGACATGTAATTTTACAAATTCATATAAAACATACCAGCAGATATACAATTCTCAAACCTTTGTTTCTTTGGTTTTAATTCTCCATTGCTGTTTTTTTACCACTTCTTAATTCACTCAACCTTACACTGACTCTATCCGTGGTTTACCCGGGTTACTTTTACCCCATCCCTAATTATTACATTTTTCTAAGACAAATTATAGGAGTAGTATCAAAGATAATGTTTTTAGTTTTTATATGTTAGTGATCGTTGAATAAACATATCTATGCACATGCACATTTATAATTCACTTTTTTTCCAATTTTGAAAAGAAGCAACAATCTCTAGGATTGAGTGACTTAACAATTCAATACCAAAAGTACTGCTTGTTCTATTAACGTTGTCTTCAATCAAACTTTGAATGTTTTGAATGTAAGAAGAATGACAATGATAACGGAGAAAAAGAAGAGTTACAACAATTAAATTTGCATAGCCTTTACTTTAAAAACGGTGACAGAAATAGACAGGAATGTTTAACTTAACAGAAAAAAAAACTTAGGTAATTTTCTATCATTCGATACATTATATGTTCCACTGTATAATTTCATTGACAAGCTATATCAATTTATATATTTCTATACCCTGTCAAATAAATGTCTGGTTCATTTTTACTACATAACTCTCATTTTATAAACAATCTTGATAATGAAAATTGTAGATTGTACTTTTTATAAAATTTGAAATGCATCTATTTATCATATAGCCTACTCAATACTTTAGTGCTTTGATATTTTAAAAATAAAAATGGAGCTGCTTTTGACTTCGTTCTTTCCCTTTTCTGTTCATTGTTTTTTTTCTGTACCAAAGCAATGGCTCACACGGGATATGCATACCATTTTAAATAATATATCTATGAGTTTAAAAGTCCTGACTGTCGGTTGACCACTTTGTGGTGTAATACGCTTCAACAGTCGTAACGTCACTTCCCTCGTAATGACGCATGGTAACTTAGTAACTGGCTCTAAATTATCGGTACAATAGCGGACGCCCTTATGAAATATGAAATATGAAATAATACTTTATACAAGTGCCATATATAGAGATTGTTGCACCAATCCCGAAGTTCAATCTTGCTAACACCAGAACAAAAAAATTATGAAGATGTTCGTCCCTAAACAAAAAAAAATTGTTAGGCGCTAAGTGTAGTTAATGCTAAATAAATAATTTTTTTAAATTCAACAAGTCGGAATTGTTTTTTATTTTGTTTTTTTAGTAGGACAATATTACTGATATCGGTAGTATAAAATGCCTGGTTTACAACTAAGCATAGAAAGGTCCTGTCAATAGGATGGATTCTGCCATTGTAATTACTTAGAAAGTAGTTAATTCCCACCCCCCCCCCACCCCTCGCCGACCGTTAATTTTCTTTTACTTTTAACTAGTAAAATGAATGCGAATATAAAATCTAACTAGAATATAGATATGCCCAGGATTATAATCTTTAATTTGGTATTTTTTACATCTCTGATATTTTTTATCCTTTTTTCAATTTAAGGAGCAACTAACATGTGACTTATAAAATAATTATGCTTTTTCCGCCACGACATCATAAGATATCGTCGCCTAGGCATTCCACGAAGCAATATAGAAAACTCATCAAACAAGATGTCTGGTATCAACAGGAATCACCCATGTTGTCCAAGTGAGCAAATTGGGGGTTAATAATCTTGCTCCAGGAAAAAAACCGAAAGTCCCTGAAGCGGGGGCTCGAACCCGAGACATTCCGGGTCACAGTGCAATGTCTTAACCACTCGGCCACTTATACTGAAGGAAATGAAAACAACAATTCCTAAATGATATAGGGGAAAAAATTAAACATTTAAAAAAAGCTGTCAAACTGTAAATAAAGAGTTTTGCAAACAAATGTACAAACATTATATTATTAGGAATTCTTTTTTACAAAATTGTTTTACAACGACAGAGAACAAAGCTCCCTTTTTTGCCATAACCTAGCACAATAATAGATAATGAAAAAAAATCTATTGAACAGTGGTTTTCCAAAACTACCTAAGTCCGTGTTTGTTTTTTTTTCCATTTTGAGATATTGAGGATTATTTCCCCTTAAATTTCTCATTCGGCTTGTTATTTTATCACATTTAAACTTCAAATTCATGCAAATCTAGATAGGAAATTTCTTGTGTAAATTGATGCTTAACTCTCTCCTTACCAGCCATTTTCAGTATTTTCCCCAAAACTTTACACCCAACTAACGAAATATATCACTCAAACACAATAGCAGTAAGTTCTTGGGACACATAATTTTTTTAGCAAAACGTCGACACAAATTTCATTATCTGTAAATTCTATGATGTACAAAAGAAATTTGAATAAGAGAAGTGTTGGTTGTATCGTAAGGAATGTGACGATTTTCCTGTAGTTGGTAAGGAGAGGGTTAATGTTTTGTCAAGTGGATCCACGTTTGAATTAAATGTACATAATAATCTGTCGGGACAAATTCAAAATAATGCTTGATGAAGTAATAATCAATCCCGATTTAATTTATTTATGATTTGGTTGTATCTTAACGAATGTGACGATTTTCCTATAGTTGGTAAGGAGAGGCTTAAAATAATTTTTACACGTGTCAATTTATTTCATAGATTGAAAAGTCTTTAAACGTAGAAAAATCGAATTAACGAGTTTTTGCAAAAATCAGCCTACAATTAAATCTGTCCATTCTTACTTCTTTAATAAAGTTTAACCCTTTCCTTATCAGCCATTATCAGAATATTCCCCAAAGTTTGACACCCACCCAACGCAAAAATAGTTTTTTCTAACTCACACAGAAAAGCAACAAATACATTCAATGCATAATATTGATCGGCAAAATGAACTCTACAACACAGTGTCACGTTTTTATAACTATAATAAAGCATTTGGCTCGGATGGTCTCGTGACGGTCAACAGGGATTTACACCTTTGCCCTCGATATGCATCACGCCTCTCAACAGCGTCTATGTAGAAGGTCCACCTGTCCTACATGTACCCGATGGGGCAAGAACAACACGCAATGCATAAATCATCACCTTTATGAATATAGATTAGCGGAAGAGTTGCGTCCCTTGATTGGACGTCACCGATGGAGAAGTTATTTGTAAACAAACCAACTACAAGCCAAGCGCTCCAAGTACAAAATTTATTATTCATATTTCTGTACAAAAATGCATAACTTGATTACGATATGAAGTTTTGTACAGAAATATGAATAATACATTTTTTATTTGGAGCGCTTGGCTTGTAGTTGGTATTTTTACAAATAACTTCTCCACCGGTGACGTCCAATCAAGGGGCGCTACTTTTCCGCTAATCTCATTCCCTATTCGGGCTCGTCCCGGAGAATCGCTTTAACAATTTAGCCCGAAACATCAACATAAAGAAAAGACTATAAGAAGGATAGAAGACAGAGGAACTTTCGTTGATAAGTTCCCCTACAAATGTGGCCGATTCACTGAACCTAACCTGGATAGAGAAAAGGAAGAAGGAGGTCGTACTTCACGAGATGACCATGATGATATAGAAATTATAATAATGAAGAAAAGTAACTCTGGATTAACAATTTGATTCACTAGTCTGAAGTCACGTTGCCTAGCAACGGCGAGCAGCCTGGTTCAAAACAAAGACAATGGGTACTTTTTATTCTTCATGCTGGCTAGAACAGTTCATGTGTTTAGAATGTATAAAAGTAAAAGCATGATCATATTTATAATGTTTTTCTCCTCTGGATACACTTTTATGCTCGTCGGAAAAATATTTCATAACGGCTTCCGCCATTGTTCCGATAGTTTAGAGCCATTTACCAAGTTACTACGCGTCATTACGAGGGACGTGGCGTTACGACGGTTGAAGGCCGTTACGATATTGTAGAAACTACAACATAAATAGGAACAACAAAGCCCTACGTGTCCATGTATCCTGCTTGTCTCTCTCCTGACACCCACGAATATACCACGACACATAATATAAGTAATCAAACAAAATGAAACACAACCTCTGTACTCCGTATCGTGTCCAGTCGAGAAAACTTATCTCTCTCTGTCTCTCTGTCTCTCTCTCCCCCCTCTCTCTCTCCCCCCTCTCCCCCCCCTCTCTCTCTCTCTCACTCTCTGTCTTTCTCTCTGTCTCTCTCTCCCTCTCTCTCTCTCTCCCTCTCTCTCTCTCTCTCTCTCTCTCTCTCTCTCTCTCTCTCTTTATAGATAGAACGAAGATGACGTCACTCAGGTCTTTGTTATTGGTTTTTGTCAACCATGTTTATGAGTAATTCTCACTAAACTGTATTAACCGGACTATATAAGTTCATGGCTACTCATAGTTTTGTGTGTTGGTCGGTTATACTTCCGGATGACAATGTTGTGAGCTTCTTAGCGAAGCACATACTGTCTGTATTGAGATAGTTCGAACCCCCTGATTGGGTGATCGAGGAGTTCAGATAAACCAGCAACCCGAGGAGGATCAGTGAACTCCGGAATCATTCCGGTTATGTCGTAGCAACGAGTGCCAGGGCATAGCACCATGTTATATTGGGGTCATTGTTCGAATCCTGTTTAGATAATCGGCAATTTTTGGTTAACCGTGACATATATTCACCCCATCTGTGCAAATCGTCTTTTGAATTGGTTAAAGAATTTCTCGTCAGTCCTGAAATTGCCATGTTTACAATACGCTTCAACAGTCGTAACGTCACTTCCCTCGTAATGACGCATGGTAACTTAGTAACTGTCTCTAAACTATCTGAACAATGGCGGACGCCCTTATCAAATACTTTTCCGACGAGCATAAAGGTTATCAAGAGGAGAAAAACATTATAAATCTGATCATGTTTTGAATTGTATACATTCTAATCACATGACATGTGGAAAAGTTCTAGCCAGCATGAAGAATAAAAATTACAGATTTTCTTTGTTTAGAACCAAGCTGCTCGTTGCTAAGCGACGTGACATCAGACTATTGAATCCTATTGGCAGCAGCTTCATATGGTTCTCACACTACTATGTTATGACGTTCGACCCAATCAGCAAAGTCCGGTCCGCATTCGTGCACCGTCGCGAACCCGCCCGGTAGTATCGTCACAGATCACCGTTCAACTCGATGCTCTGCCGTTTCGGGTTCTTGCCCACGTCGGGGACATGTAGGACAGGTGGACCTTCTACCTAGACGCTGGTGAGGGGGCGTGATGCATATCGATGACAAAGGTGTAAATCCCGGTTGACCGTCACGAGACCATCCCGGGTATCGAGCCAGCGACCCACTTGAGCTGCTCGCCCGATATGTGACTAATGAAGATCCAACCCGGTGCCCCAATGGCCACCGCCATCCCGGGCGCCACACTACTTTGTTCCTATTGGCGGTACATCTTTCACGTGATCCACAAGATAGATTTGCCCATTGGGAAGAATTAATACTTATATTTTTCACACGTTTCTCATTTGAACCATTTCATTGCACAATAATAAACAAACGTTGAACAGAAAAGGAAGAAAGCAAAGGCATTATCTAGTAGTTCCATTTTTATTTTGAAAATATCAAAGTTATAATTTAAAGAGCAGCAGATTAATTCAAATAGCTGTATCTCAGATGTCATGGCCATTACAATACACAATCAGATGTCAAAGTAAGTAAAATGTCTCACAATTCTATTGCTAAACTAGCTTATAAACTTTTAAACCAAATTTGAGAGATACCTGGATACCTGGATACCTCTGTATAGAGCTTTTAGACTTAGTGTAGTCTCCTTCGCTCCTCATCTATTAATGATTGGACCAATTTTTATAATTGAACTTGTTTCCTAGGGTGTTGCTTATCTCCAACTCTGCTTTGAATTTATTCAAAATTTTTGCTGATACTGTGGTTTCTTGCAGTTTATTCCAAAACTTTATTTTGTGTGTTGTACCATGATACAGGGTGTAGAGTAGGATTATGTATCAACATAGGTTGTTGAACATATAATGTGTTAAATGATAAGAAAGTATTGACAGTTTTATTCTTTTATCAACTCCTTTTATTCATCCCAAAGGGCAAATTTGTTTTTCGGGTCTATTCCAAGAGAAGAGTGGA
>NC_088372.1:7008204-7010704 GCF_034508935.2 Berghia stephanieae | reverse complement strand
AGCATGCTTTGTTTCTTAAGTGTTGAGAACAAATAAAATGACATTTGAGCTTTTTATAGCGCGATATCCACTTAAACCTTTCCTTACAAACCTCACGATGCAACCAACAATTTTAGCATTCTGATTTTTTTGTACACTACAAATTTTCAAGAATTTTTTTTTGTATTATAGCTAAAAAAAATTTGACACTGGTTTAGAGAGCTTATTTTGCAGAACAAAGGGAAACAGTGTTTTTCAACATCCGTGAAGGGGGTCCGGTTTGACCAATCTGGGTGGCCGGTTGGACCTTAAAGTTCCATAAGTATCCGGTAGTACCAAAATGTCACGAATAACATTTTGCGTTGAGAACATGGATGAGACTGCTTAGGGTGCAAAATCGGCTGGTACACCTGAAACCGTCCACTTGAGCGTTAAATTTTACGACATCACTATACAGCATTGGTCTTATTTCTGGCCAGCAGTCTTCCATTCTCTGAGACGACCACATATAAGGCTTGTGTGGCCGGTAAGCCTGAATCTAATCTATGTACTTGTTAGGTGGGTGTGAAGTTTTGCAGAAAATTCTGAAAATTGGCGCTGATATGACCTTATTGTGTTGCAAGCGCAGTAAAAACCCTTTAAAAAGAGAATGAAAATGGCTGGTAAGGAGAGAGTTAATGTGCTCAAAGCGCTTTACAAGAAGTCGACATACAGAGCACAGCTGTGACCCATCTCTCCTAACTACCACTTTCCTGATAGATGTGTGTCGGTATACGAGGACATGTTCCCTGGTCTCCCAGATCACGTGATATTACACCCCTTGACTTTTTATCAGGGGGCGGGGGGAGGGGGAGGGGTGGAGGAGGGGGCGGAGGAGGAATTGTCATCTCAGGTTGACAGTTAAAAGGAAATGGAGGGAATTACATTGAAACCTGAACAAAAAAGTTCAATATAAACAGTTCCAAATGACATTTGTTCCAAGCCTAAGTATGAACACTTTCTAGTTAAACACAATTTGAACACTAATTTGTTATTTTCATTTTGTTTGTGCCATAATTTTGGCCTAGCAAAAATTGATATAGACCTATATATCACATAATCTCGCTATCAAAAACAAGCATTGACATTTTAACATTGAATAATAATATATCCACTTAAGGTGCTCAAAGCGCTTTACAAGGTGTCGGCATAGAAGAGCAAAACTGTGATCCATCTCTCCTAACCACCACTTTTATGTAAGATGTGTCGGCATACAAGGATATATTTCCTTTGCCTTTACTCAAATTCTCTCACCGTACTGATGTGTAAAATGAGTATCTGGTCCTCAAACAGTGTTGTATCTGTCGAAAAAATAATATTGAAATATAGCCTAACAGGCATCATGACTTGTTCTACATGCTACGTGTTGCTGTTTGCTAGGGACCCTTTGCAAAGCGCTTTGAGTACCTTTAAGTGGATATTGCGCTACATAAAAGCTCGAGTTTGTTTCTATTAATTTTTTTTTTGTTGTTTGTTTTTCAGTGTGTGTACATGTCAGAGCCGTGAGACTTACAGTGTGTGTACATGTCAGAGCCGTGAGACTTACAATCTGTGTACATGTCAGAGCCGTGAGACTTACAGTGTGTGTACATGTCAGAGCCGTGAGACTTACAGTGTGTGTACATGTCAGAGCTGTGAGACTTACACTGTGTGTACATGTCAGAGCCGTGAGACTTACAGTGTGTGTACATGTCAGAGCCGTGAGAGTTACAGTGGAAGTACGTGTCAGAGCCGTGAGACTTAGTGTGTGTACATGTCAGAGCCGTGAGACTTACAGTCTAAGTACGTGTCAGAGCCGTTAGACTTACAATGTGTGTACATGTCAGAGCCGTGAGAGGTACAGTCTGTGTACATGTCAGAGCCGTTAGACTTACAGTCTGTGTACATGTCAGAGCCGTGAGACTTACAGTCTGTGTACATGTCAGAGCCGTGAGACTTACAGTGTGTGTACATGTCAGAGCCATTAGACTTACAGTGTGTGTACATGTCAGAGCCGTGAGACTTACAGTCTGTGTACATGTCAGAGCCGTGAGACTTACAGTCTGTGTACATGTCAGAGCTGTGAGACTTACAGTATGTATATATGTCAGAGCCGTGAGACTTACATGCACTTTCCGTCGGTTGTCTTAATATACGCGACTTTGTCGTTCCCATCAAACAGCATCCAGTCCATTCCTTGAGCCCCAAAGTCCTTTCTGAGTACAAACTTTCGATTAAAATTGAAATATTCTTTCATTTTCTGAAAATAGATAGAATAAAAATAAAAAGGACACGTTTTGAAATTGAACTCATGAATCTTTAGAACATTAAAACGGCTTTCGGCCATGTGATCATTACGCGTCGAAATATCTAGTAAATTAAATAATGTAGGAAGCCTGACGCAATTCTAGAAATACGTGTATTACTATATGTGACCCATCGTCTCAAAACCGCAGATGGTTTAAAGAACCAGATGGTTTAACGCCGAATTTAATGTTAAAAC
>NC_088372.1:6978204-7005704 GCF_034508935.2 Berghia stephanieae | reverse complement strand
AGATAGATAGATAGATAGATAGATATGATAGATAGATAGATAGATAGATAGATAGATAGGTCGATAGATGGATAGGTAGATAGATAGATAGATAGATAGATAGATAGATAGATAGATGGATAGATAGATAGATAGATAGATAGATAGATAGATAGATAGATACATAGATAGATTGATTGATTGATGGATAAATAGATAAATAAATAGATATCTAGATAGATAAGTAGATAGATAGAAGGATAGAGAGAGAGAGAGAAAGAGGGAGAGAGAGGGACAGAGACAGAGAGAGACAGAGTTAGAGATAAATGATAGATAGAGAATAAAATAGAGAGAGATAAATATATAGATATAGAGATAGAAAAAAAGTTATATATATATATATATATATATATATATATATATATATATATATATATATAGATAGATAGATAGATAGATATATAGATAGATAGATAGATAGATAGATAGATAGATAGATAGATAGATAGAAAGAAAGATAGACAGATAGATATATAGATAGATATTGATTCGTGTTTGATACAAATATGGTACGAAAAGTGCTCGACATCTAACATGACAATGGAGCGAATTATTATTTTAATATTTACCACAATGTTTGAGTCAGTCTACAGCGATGTTTCAGGCCTAATCAGCCATCGTCAGAAAAATATGTAGGACTAAAGGAAAATAATTTCAAAACAAGATACAACCTCCTCACCTCAACATTTAGAAACACTAACAAAAAAAAGCATCCACAAAACTCAGCGAACATATTTGGAAATTAAAAGACAACAAACTAGACCACAACATTTCATGGAAAATTGTATCTTAAGCAACAGGATAGACACCAACATCAAAACAATGTAGCCTATGCCTGGAAGAGAAATACACTATAATCAAACACCCTCATGAAGCCACACTCAACACGAAAAATGAGATGTACAATACGTGTCCATATCGCCGGAAGTTGTTATTAATCAACTACAAACCGGAACCACTTCCACAAACAACAACAGTCAACAAACCAAACTCATGTAACACACAGTCCTGACGATGACTGATTAGGCCTGAAACATCGATGTAGACTGACTCCAACATTGTGGTAAATATTAAAATAATAGATAGATAGATAGATAAATAGATAGATAGATAGATAGATAGATAGATAGATAGATAGATAGATAGATAGATAGATATATAGATAGATAGATGGATAGGTCGATAGATGGATAGGTAGATAGATAGATAGATAGATAATCGAGATAGAAAGATGGATCGATAGATAGATTGATAAATAGATGGATTTGTGACATACAGAAAAAGAGATTTAGAGAAAGATCTATAAGATGTTAGATAGATAGATTGAGAGTTAAATATGTAGACAGATAGATAGATAAACAGATAAATGGAAAATAATGTAAACTTATTATGGATACCTATATCGATAGATAGATAGATAGATAGATAGATAGATAGATAGATAGATAGATAGATAGATAGACAGATAGATTGATAGATAGATAGATAGATAGATAGATAGATAGACAGATAGATAGATAGATAGATAGATAGATAGATAGATAGATAGATAGATAGATAGATAGATAGATAGATAGATGGATAGATAAATAGATAGATAGATAGATAGATAGATGGATGGATGGATAGATAGATAGATAGATAGATAGATAGATAGATAGATAGATAGATAGATAGATAGATAGATAGATAGATAGATAGATAGATAGATGGATGGATAGATCGATGGGTAGATAAATAGATTGGTAGATAATTAGATACATACATAGACAGACAGATGGAATAATATCAAGATACATAGGGAAATCGATAATCTGATAGTTGGATAGGGAGATATATACATTAAATAGATCTACTATAAAATAGATTAATTGCTAAAAGCGATTTATTTTCATTATTATTACTAACCGTGAGTCCGACGTTCATGTACCTCGGCTTGTAAGTGTCTGTTCAGTGGTCAGGACGTACTTTTATAATCGTTTGTCACCTTGACTTTTCTTTGGCAAACAACGGTAAAGTGGGTGTAAACTCGTTGAGAGAGCGTGGAAAATTCGACCAAAGAATAAATATATGTGACCCAACGTCTCAAAACGTTATTATGTCGGGAGGAACCAGATGCTAAAAAGTCAAATTAAAATTAAAAATTGAGCTTTATACAGAGGAATATCCACTAAATGTGCTCAAAGCGCTTTACAAGGGGTCCCTGGTCAACAGAAACATTTAACATGTAGGACGGGACATGACGCCTGTTAGGCGATATTACAATTTTTCTGACAAAGACAACGCTGTTTACGGCCAGGTACTCATTTTACACCTGAGTACGCTGAGAGAATGTGAGGAAAGAGCATTTGACAAGGACTCAATAACTATGCGCCGAGCGCGAGGTTCGAACCCAGAACCTTCTGATCCGAACGCGAGTGTCATACCACAAGACCACATAGCCGCACAAATTAAAGCTGAACTGGTCAAAAAATATGAATTACTGGTGTTTAGCAACGTGAAATATAATATCCATTCTCCTCAATAAAGATTATGAACGCAACTTAAGTCTGATATTTCTGGCCACAAATTTAATTTTGAGCATCCCGACTTAATACCGTTTTAAGGGCGAATGGTCACACATATTGGATCGTACGCCTAACCTCTCGGACTGTTTCTTGCACTTTTATTATTTGGAGATGTCTCCACTTACTCCCAGTGCTTCTTATTTCAATAACACCGTATATAATATTTCAAGCATCAAGTTAACCCTCTCCAGTGAAAGCGGCTTGAGACACTGCAAAACCAAATTGATTTTCTCTCTGTAAGGTGGCGTCCAATCAAGGGACGCTACTCTTCCGCTAATCTCATTCCCTATAGGTGTTTAAAACGATTCCAAATAAAACAGTAAGAAATATACAAGAAAGACAATCGAAATAAATCATCAGCCAGTCTACTGGGGAGGGATTGATTGTCGAACCTCCTGATTGCCGTTTATACTTGCTACGATTACACAACAGAGTGGTCGACCAATAGGTTAGGCGTATAAAATTATATAATAAAATTCCCTTTATTCATCCCCAAGGGGAAATTTGTTTTTAGGGTCTATTCCAAGGGAAGACTGGAATAACCCAGGCGTCAGCCGCAGAGCAGAGCCCCAAAGTGAGCTAGGGCGGGGTGACTTGCTCAAGGCCACACAGCGCAGCGGCTGGTGATTGAACTCGGTACCTCTCGTGTAGGAAGCAAAGACCGTACCACAGAGCCACGCTGGTAGAGTATCTCATTGGTTTGGATTATATTAATCAGACATTGAACAGAAAAGGAAAAGAACGAAGTCCAGAGCAGCTCCATTTCTTTTTTAATATTGAAAATCTCAAAGCACTAAAGGAACGAGCAGGCTATATGATAAATAGATGCATTTCAAATTTCATAAAAAAGGATACGCTTTTATTCTCGTCGGAGAAATACTTCAAAAGGGCGTCCGCCACTGTTCCGATAGTTTAGAGCCAGTTACTAAGTTACCATGCGTCATTTCATTACGAGGGAAGTGACGTTACGACCGTTGAAGCGCATTACACCACAAAGTGGTCAACCGACAGTCAGGACTTTTAAAAGTATAGATATATTATTTACAATGGTATGCATATCTCGTGTGAACCATTGCTTTGGATCGGATTTTTAAAAAAACAATGAACAGAAAAGGAAAAAAAAACGAAGTCAAAAGCAGCTCCATTTTTATTTTTAAAATATCAAAGCACTAAAGTATTGAGTAGGCTATATGATAAATAGATGCATTTCAAATTTCATAAAAAAGTACAATCTACAATTTTCATTAACAAGATTGTTTATAACATGAGAGTTATGTAGTAAAACTGAACCAGACATTTATTTGACAGGGTATAGAAATATATAAATCGATATAGCTTGTCAATGAAATTATACAGTGGAACATATAATGTATCGAATGATAGAAAATTATCTAAAGTTTTTTTTTTCTGTTAAGCATTCCTGTCTATTTCTGTCACCGTTTTTAACCCTCTCCTTACCAACTATAGGAAAATCGTCACATTCGTTACGATACAACCAACATTTTTCTTTTTCAAATTTATTTTGTACATCATAAAATTTAAAGGAAAGTGTGTTGCAGAGCATGTTTTGCTAAAGAAATTATATAGTCTATTGCTTTTGTGTTTGAGTGATAAAAAATATATTTTTGTGTTAGTTGGGTGCGAAGTTTGGGGGAAAATCCTGAAAATGGCTGGTAAGGAGAGAGTTAAAGAAATGGCTTTGCAAATTTAATTGTGGTAACTCTTTCTTTTTCTCCGTTATAATTGTCATTCTTCTTACGTTCCAAACATTCAAAGTTTGATTGAAGACAACGTTATTAGAACAAGCAGTTCTTTTGGTATTGAATTGTTAACTCACTCAATCCTAGAGATTTTGCATCTTTTCAAAATGGGAAAAAGTAAATTAAAAATGTCCATGTACATAGATATTTTATTCAACTATCTTTAACGTATAAATACTATAAACATTACCTTTGAGACTACGCCTATGATTTGTCTTAGAAAAATGTAATAAATAGGGATGGAGTGGTAAAAGTAACCCGGGTATACTACGAATATAGTCGGTGTTAGGGTTGAGGGAGTTAAGAAATGATAAAATAAAACAGGAATGGAGAATTAAAACCAAAGAAATAATGATTTGAGAATTGTATATCTGCTGGTATGTTTTATATGAATTTGTAAAATTACATGTCGCTAAGTTATTGATTTGGTTATGTTACACTAACACATCATCATCATCATCATCATCATCATCATCATCATCATCATCATCATCACCATCATCAGCATCATCATCACCATCATCATCATCATCATCATCATCATAGTCATCATGATCATCATGATCATCATCATCATCATCATCATCATCATCATCATCATCATCATCATCATCATCATCATCAACATCATCATCATCACCATCATCATGATCATCATCATCATCATCATCATCATCATCATCATCATCATCATCATCATCATCATCATCATCATCGTCATCATCATCATCCTCACCTTAGCATTTTCATCAACATCATCATCAGCAGCAACAAACGTATTTATTTTTAGAGCATATATACGATTTACATAACATTGAGTAAATTAAACAAGACCTTTTGCATCTGTGAAAGTATTTTCATAAGCATTTCAATAATAATTCTGTTCTTTTCAGGAGTTGGTCGTTTTTCGGACGTGAAGCAATCTGCGATATTTTTCTCAAAGATTGCGTAGGACGCGATCCCTGCAGTGAAGTTATAATACGTAACGTCTGCATATCCTGGCTTGAGTGGTACAATGAAGTTGTGAATCAGAGTACAATCCTTATGATTGAAATAGTTTATTATGTGATGCTTGGGATCCTGTGGGGAAATCAAGGTTTTTTGTGTTTTAGTTTTACAAGAAATAAAAATAATTAGTGTAAAGGAATGGGTTAAAATCAGCAACAAAATTATTTATTATTAGATCATATTTAAGATTTACATATTATTGAGTAAATTAAACAAGACCTTTTGTACAAGAAATAAAAATAATCAGTCAAAAGGAATGGACGTTTTTTTTAATGTGTGAAACCAGATTGTGGTGAGTGTTTGGGTTTGCCTCATTGTCAATCAAATTCAAAAAATGATTGACATAAACAACGTCATAATTTCATCTTTCTTTCGTCTTGATTATTCGGTAAAGTGAATGTACACTCATTGAGGGAGCGTGGAAAATTCGACCATAGAAGAAATATACTATGTGACCCAACGTCTCAAAACAGCATTATGTCGGGATGAACCAGATGCTAAAAAGTAAAATTGAAATTAAAAATTGAGTTTTATATAGAGCAATATCCATCCACTAAATGTGCTCAAAGCGCTTTACAAGGGGTCCCTGGTCAACAGCAACATTAGTAGTAGCGTATGACTACACCTCCAGATTATGTTTGTCGATCCATGATGTCAGGTCATCTCCGGCTTCAAAGTTGTTTCGTACCCCCCTTCTAATTTTATTACTGGGCATTGCAGGACCAGATGAACGATGGTTTGACGTGCCCCTTTGCAATATTTGCAGATTGGTGAGTCAATGAGTCTCCATCGATAGAGGCTTTCTTTACTGCGGCCATGGTTGGTTCTAAGTCGGTTCGCGGTGACCCAGTGTTTTCTTTTTGCTGTTTTATAGTCAGGAAGGCGCAGATTGGGGTTGGTAATGTATTGTCCATTTTTGGCAGGTTTGATTGCCATTCATTGGCCCAGACAGTGGTGATGTCAAGGTTTTCTATTCCGGATTTGTGGAAGGGTCTTCTGGACTTAAGTCGATTTGTTTGTGAGGCGTCTTTTACTATTTTTGCCAGGGGGGTATTTATTGCCAATATTGAGTGGGCCTTGTTTAGCTCTTTTGATTTGACAGTGCTCTTCTTAGGTGTGGAGGGGCTATTGCGCTGGGAGCCATTGTGTTGGTGTGGTTTTTATACAGCCGCCTATCACTCGCATGGTGTCTCTTAATTTGGTGTCATGTTTGTTTGTATGTGAGCTCCTTGTCCATACTGGAGCACAATACTCAGCCGCACTATAGCAGAGTCCAAGCGCTGTTGTACTCAATACTGTTTGGGATGCTCCCCATGATGTGCCAGCAACTTTTCTGAGAAGGCAGTTTCGTTTACCGACTTTATTTGCACAGTACCCTTGATGTTTTCTGTACGTTAGTTGTCTGTCTAAAGTGACTCCAAGATATTTGGGATTATCTTCGTTTGGTAGTATTGTGTTACCGACTTTTACTTGGAGGGGTTTATTTGCCATTTGGTTGTTCACGTGGAAAATTGTGGCCACTGATTTGGTGGTGTTCATTCTTAAGTACCATTTATCAAAGTAACTTTTGAGGGTTGAGGTGTCATGGCTCAGTTCGTTTTCAATTTCTTTCCAGTTTTTTGATTGGCAAGTGAGAGCCAAGTTGGTGTGATCTTGTTTTTGGCATGTCACTGATGTAAACATTAAATAATGTTGGTGCAATGACTGAGCCCTGTGGTACACCATTTCTTATTTTATAGGCTTTACTTTTGTTTGCCCCTAGAAGTACATGGAAGTGTCTAGTGCTGGTCATATATGAAAGAATCTTTAATATTTTCCTACAGGGGATGACTTTTGATAGTTTATACATTAGTCCTGTTGTCCAGACAGTGTCAAATGCAGCGGAAAGGTCTATCAGTACTGCTCCAGTTTTTAGTCCCTTCTCGAATCCAGATTTTATGTGTGTTGTTAATACAAGGACTTGTTCTGTTGTTCCTCTGTTTGGCCTGAAACCTGCTTGTTCGACAGGTATGATTGGGTCGATGTATGGGGTGATTCTTGTTAGAATATTTCTTTCTAAAAGTTTATATAGGCAGCAGAGGAGGGAGATGGGTCTGTACCTGGATGGTTCTGTTGCGGGTTTGCCAGGTTTTAGTTTTGCAATCACTTTGGCGTGTTTCCAGATTTTTGGGTAGGTGCCCTTTTCTATGATAACACTCATTGTCTCTACTAGCTACCGAATTCCCGCTGGACGCAGATGGGTTATCATATCAGGGTATATTCCATCAATACCAGCAGCCTTACCGTTTTTTACATGTTTGATGGCCTGTTCTATTTCTTGGCATGTCACGGGAATGGATAAGAAAATACCAGTATTGGGTTGAGTAGTTAGCATTTTCTGGTATTCTTTGTTGATAAATTTTTCAACTTTTTTATTTGGCTTGTGTTGTCCACGTTTCTTGATTTCTTTGGCAATAGCATCTACCTTGATAGGTGCAGCGCTTTTTGATTGGGGTGGAGTTGGATCAAGTTTTTTAATGGTTTGCCATGCGTGTCTGCTTGAATGGCTCATGTTTAAGCCTTCTACCACTTCTATCCATCTATTTCTTCGGTTCTCTTCAAGTGATTGTAATAGTTCTTCAGCTGTGCTTTGATCCTGTGTTCTTTCATATTCTTCCAGGAGATGCTGACTCTGTTCTGACCAGCACGGTATATAGCGCTTTCTGAAGCCCCTTTGGATTATTTCTTTTTGCACATTTTAGAATTAATTTTGTGAACCTGTGTATATTTTCTTGTTTAGGTTCTATTCTTTTACAGGTCTTGTCTATTTCGTTTGAGAATTTCTGCCAGTTGGCTTTTCTGAAATTCCATCGAGGAGTTGGTAGGGAATTCATCATTGGCAATTTAATGCCTGTTGTGAGGATGATGGGGCAATGTTGGCTATGGGGGAAATTGTTTAGTACTTCTCTTGTTGTTGAGGATAGTGGGAGGTTTGAGTCTTTGGATACAAATGAGAGGTCAGGTGTTGTTTCACTCTGCCATCTGGCTAACCTGAAGGTTCCCTTTCTTTTTGGGTTGTAGATTAATTTTAGGTTACATCGGTTTGCCCATTCGCTTAGTTCATTTCCTGATTCATCATTGTTTTTATATCCCCATTCATTATGGTGACTGTTAAAGTCGCCTGTCAGTATGGCTGGATGGTTGATGGGTGTTTTTGGTGGGTTAGTCCACTTGGTGTTAGGCGGTTTATAGATGTTTGATATTTCTGTATCACAAAATTTGATTGTACATCTCTGTGTACCACTTTGCTCTTTATGGCCACCTAGGTCTGTTGTTTGATCTGGGGCTCTTGCATAAGTGATTATTCTATACTTTGGGTGGCTTTGCCTATTGATTACAGAATAGCCGCCGATATTATAGCGTGAGGGGGGTGAGTTGTCATCTAGATGTGTTTCTTGGAGAAGTGCTATAGCAATATCTTGTTCGTCAAGTAGTTTGGCCAGATATTCACATTTTGCCATTGATATTCCCTCGACGTTGAGGTGTAGGATTTTGATTTTAGCTCCTATAGTTATATAGTTCTCTTTGTCAACCTTATTTGGTTGGCTGTGATTGGGATTGGGGGTGGGAGAGCGGACCTTTTTATCCTGGGCGACGTCCGAGCCAGTATGATAATATCCTCTTGGTTTCTTCATCATGATTAAGGAGGTGTGGGTCCAGGAGAGGGCAGGCCCTGTCTGGACGCCGGGTTTGCAACGCAATGTTGCAGTAGAGTTGCCAGAATATAGCTAATTGTAGATATAGACTGCCTACGGGTCTCCAGCTCCGAATTTTTCCTCATGGTTGTTTCCCGAAATCTCTCCCTTGAAAGAGTATTCCGCGAGACAGCGGAGGTCAGTTGTGACCACACTATTTATTAGGGATAGCTCCCTGAGGCCTGTCTGGGCACCAGTGCGTATTCCACACGCCGGTGGGTCATGCATGCCCTAGACTTTAAGGGGGTCTAACCCCGAGCACACAATCGCATTGCTGCGTCAGCTACTCCCAGCCAAGAGGCCAGGTTCCCCAGGGATGCGGGACGAGGACCCGTATTGTGCACTTGAAGATGTAACCAATGTCCACTCGTACAACAGCGGTGTCCCGAGACGACTGCTGCTGATGCTGTAAAGAGCAGAAAGCCGACGATTCTAGGCCACACCGACCACCCACCCCCAACAGCAACATTTAACATGTAGGACGGGACATGACGCCTGTAAGGCGATATTACAATTTTTCGGACAAAGACAACGCTGTTAACGACCAGGTACTCATCTTACACCTGAGTACGGTGAGAATATGTGAGTAAAGAGCTTTTTTCAAGGACACAACTATGCGCCGAGCTCGAGGCTCGAACCCAGGACCTTCCGGTCCGAAAGCGAGTGTTATACCTAATAGACCACATAGCCGCATTCGCCTTGATTATTCCAAACAGTGTGCTTTATTCACAAATGTTAAAACCAAACACGTCCACATCATTTGTATTATATTACTACTTCATTTAAATTTAAACTTTGATTCCTTTCGAAAAATTGTGTTTAGTTATTCGAACTTTCATCAGCGATAATTGGATTATATATAATGTTGATACCAAATCGTACTTTTATATAGAATAGATTACTTTTGATCGCTCTTACTCCTAGCAGCTATGTTTCAGTTTGACGCCGTGAAGCATTGCTTTCAGGAAGGCATCATCAGAAAAGGCAGTATTTTTACTGACCGACCTGTTATGATTGATAAAATAAAACAACAAGGAAAACAAATCAACACCAAACAAAAGGTTAGAGTTGCGTACATCTTTTGGTATGTTTTATATATATTTATTTTATTAATTTGGTTATTGAGTTTAGTAATACTACAATAACATTTTATCATCATGATCATCATAGTCATCATGATCATCATGATCATCATCATCATCATCATCATCATCATCATCATCATCATCATCATCATCATCATCATCATCATCATCATCATCATCATCATGATCATCATCATCATCATCATCATCATCATCATCATCATCATCATCATCATCATCATCATCATCATCATCATCATCATCATCATCATCATCATCATCATCATTTTCATGATCAATGATCAGCATCATCATCATTATCATCATCATCATCATCATCATCATCATCATCATCATCATCATCATCATCATCATCATCATCATCATCATCATCATCATCATCATCATCAACAACAACACCAACAGTAGCATTACTACATTGGGAAGCAGTTTTAGGATCTATGCATCTTTGAGAGAATTCTTGATTGTTTCCAATTTGGACAATACTTCTTTCAACATGTTATAAATAATGTTGTTCTTTTCAGGAGTTGGTTCGTTTTCAGATACGCAATCCGTGACATATTTCTCAAAGATCCTGGGAGAATCAATCTCCGTCGTGAAGTTATAGTAGGCAACATCTTCAATCGGTGAATCATGTGGATAAGTGGTCGCACGAATTAGACTACAATCTTTTTGATTAAAGAGGAAGATTCGGTAGTGACCCTGGTCCTGTGGATGTATCAATAAATGTGCTTTATAGGGAATGAGATTAGAGGAAGAGTAGCGTCCCTTGTTGGACGTCATCCATAGTCTGTGACGTCACCGGCGGAAAAGTCATTAGAGAGAGAACGTCATGTTGGTTGTGCGAATGCGTCTCTCGTCCTCGCTTCCGGTGAAAGTGGCTTGAGACACTTCAAAGCCAAATTGACGTTATCTCTGTAAAGTGACGTCCAATCAAGGGACGCTACTCTTCCGCTAATCTCATTCCCTATAAGTTTGCTGTAGTTGGAAGAAATGAATATAGAATAGTCAAATAGAATGAACATTTCTATTTAATCAAATTTAACATATGTGACCCTTCGCCTCAAAACGGTATTAAGTCGCGATTTTTAAGGTGTTGAAAAATGAATTTATATCCATAAATATCAGGGTTGTGTATGTTTTATTGAGGAGAATGGGTACCATATTTTAGGGTGCTGATGCCAACAATTTATATCTTTGACCAGTTGAACATTTAATTCGGCTTTTAAGCATTTTGGTTCGTTCCGACATAATACCGTTTTGAGACGATGGGTCACATATTATCTGGATGTCAAAACATCAATATTCGCTTTGACAACGCCATACTCATCTATCATTCGTCTTCAGTATTTCATTGAACGTGTTATGTTGACAATAAAGGCTTCAACAGTCGTGACGTCACTTCCCTCGTAATGAATTAAATTTAACATATTATCTAGACATTTTGGGTATCTTTTTTTATTTTATCAAAACATGAATATTCGCCTTGACAGTGCCATACCATCCATCATTCGTCTTCAGTATTTCATTCAACGTGTTTTGTCGACAATACAATTAGGAAACGTGAAACAACGACAACCTCATTTGTCTTCGTCCTTTACATCCAAGCTTCTATTCCATTCCACTACTTTAAGTTATTTCTTTTTTCGTTTTGATTCCCTGTTGTTAAGATGAAATGCAGTTGCAACTGTTTTTGTCGTATTCTTTTTTATATACCATCTGTCAAAATACCTTTTCATGGCCGTGGTGTCTTTGCTAAGCGTTGTTTCTATATCTTCGCAGTTTCTTGATTGGTATGCTAAGGCCCAGTCATCTGCATATCCTAGTTTTGTGGAAGTTGTTTGAGGTATGTTGCTTATGTGGACGTTAAATATTGCTGTTGCTAAGACTGAGCCTTGTGGTACTCCATTTTTTATTCTTCTGACTTTGCTGGTGTCCTGTCATGTATGAGAGCAGTTTCAAGATTTTTCTGCATGAAATTATTCAGTTTCAGCATCAAGCCACCAGTCCACATTGTGTCATACGCAGCAGAGAGATCGATAAACACTGTGCCTGTTTTTAATTTCTTTTCAAAGCCATTTTCAATTAAGGAGGTGAGGGCGAGGGCCTGCTCGGTTGTGCATCTTTTTTTTTTAAACCCTGCCTGTTCAATTGGGATTATAGGATTTAAGTAAGGGGTTATTCTTGTTAAGATTATTTTTTCTAGTAGTTTGTAGAGGCAACATAGTAGAGAGATGGGTCTATAGCTCGATGGCTCTGTTGCTGGTTTTTCTGGTTTGAGGATGGCTATAACTCTAGCATGTTTTCATGTTTGTTGGTATATTCCTTTGTCAAGTATGTCAGACATTACTTACTGCAGCCAGCGAGTTCTTTGCGTTGTGTCCAAGGTGTGTTATCATATCTGGATATATGCCATCGATCCCTGCTGCTTTTCCATTCTTCATACTTTTGATACCTCCATGTATTTCTTCGTGACTGATTGGGAAGGTCCACATTGAGCCAGATGATGGGAATCAAAACGAAAACTGACAATCAAGATTGATGACACAACACTACCAACTGATCAAAATCCAAAATACATCGGAGTGACACTGGATAGACGGCTGACCTATAGAACCCATCTTGAGGGTACAGCAAGAAAGATGGGGAAACGAAATTGTCTACTCAGAAAACTGGCAGTAACAACATGGGGAAAATCGCCAACTCCTCTCAGAACATCAACCCTGGCCCTTTGCTACAGTGTGGCAGACTATTGTGCTCCTGTTTGGACGAGAAGTGCCCATACAAACCTTGTTGATGCGAAATTAAGAGACTCGATGCGAATAGTAACTGGATGCCTGAAATAAACTCCAACACAATGGCTGCCAGTCATGAGCGCTATAGCACCACCCAACTTGAGGAGAGAGAATGCAACACAGAAATGGATATCCAGAGCTGAAGAAGATAGGGAACTCCTCTGCAAACCATATACAAAACTGCGCCCCCAACATCAAGACTAAAATCTCGACCACCTTTCTACTTATCAAAAAAAGAAAACTACAACACGCAAGAAGCCTGGTGCGAGGAATGAAAAAGGAATAAACCAACAGGAGGGGAACTAATTGAAGATCCCTGTAAATGTCTCTCAGGTCTACAGGATCAACCAAGAAAACACTGGGTAGCTGCAAATAGACTACTTTCAAAACATACAAGAACAGCTGCCAACATGCACAAATGGGGGCTCCAAGAATCAACAACATGCCCAAAGTGCAACCAAGCACCACAAGATGCAAACCACCTCGTACTAGATTGCCCAGAGACAAAACTTGAAGGGGGATTTGAAACCATCAACAAATTTGATGATGACTTCAGAACCTGGATTGATACCTTGAACATAGAAGTTTAGCCGAACGATACTACTACTAGTTATTTCTTTGAAATTCAACAGCGACATTTGCATTATTTTTCTTCTTCAAGTATCAAGTCTGTGCCAGACATCGGTGATCATGGTACGCCATTCATCTCTCTGATCAGATAACCTCAGAAAACTAATATTATTCTTCTCTTTCTTTTTCACCCAGCTATTCAAACTATTCAAATATGTTTTTCTCGGTCTGTCTTTACTCTTTTTACCGTCAATCTATCCTGTGAGAGCAAGATGTTCAATACATTTATGTCGATTTGCATAATAGACGGGGGAAAAAAATTGATATCATTCATCAAACGACACACTCAACAAAACGACACACTTCAACCAAACGACACATGCAACTCCAACGGACGTAGGAAGAAAAATTAAGGATCACCATAACTCTATCCATGAATTCATGAAATAAGAACAAACCAACCAACATGCAAACGCAGAAACATATTCTCTTAGCTTGCTTTATTAAGAAATAGTTTGACACACAGGCATCTATAATAATGCGTGCGTCATCTACAAACATTAGCGGGGCTTATGAGAATGGATGCACAGTCGTGTGCTGTGTACATAATGGCCCTTCATAGAGAATAGTGAAAACCTAGGCAAGAATAAAACCTGACTAAAACGTATTTTACTGTATCTTCGATTTATCATCATCATCATCATCATCATCATCATCATCATCATCATCATCATCATCATCATCATCATCATCATCATCATCATCATCATCATCATCATCATCATCATCATCATCATCATCATCGTCGTCGTCATCATCATCATCATCATCATCATCATCATCATCATCATCATCTTCATCATCACCATTATCATCATCATCATCATCATCATCATCATCATCATCATCATCATCATCATAACCATCATCGTCATCAGCATCATTGTTATGCCCAGCATCATTACAGAATCCAATCACCACTGTGGTATGTAAACCCACAATATGTGTACCAAACAGTATCAGGAATGTAAAATACATACGAATTAAATAAAACTTACATATTTGTATCTCATTACATCTACCTTCACGCCATTGTCACGAGAATTGCCCAAGTACTCGGCATGTTCTGGCAAACATCGAGAAAAGGGGAAGCCTTTTATATTGTTTTTACTGAGGAAACAGCATAAAAATATTTTTAAATGAGCTTTTATATAGCGCAATATCCACTAAATGTGCTCTAAGCGCTTTACAGGGTGTCCCTGGTCAACAGCAACATTTAACATGTAGGACGGGACACAACGCTTGTTGGGCGATATTAATTTTTTTCGGACAAAGGCAACGCTGTTAACGGCCAGGTACTCATTTTACACCTGAGTACGGAGAGAGAATGTGAGTGAAGAGCCTTTTCCAAGGACTCAACTATGCGCCGAGCACGAGCTCGAACCCAGGACCTTCATACCTTCATAGTGTCATACCACTAGACTACATAGTCGCAAAAACAGCATAGATTGGACAGTATCAATATATTTTGTATGGACTTCATGAACACAATATATGATTTGTATTTGAAATGTCAATGGCTTCCGGATTTTAGTTTCCCCTCAAACGATTCTACTGTTGTAGTTAAGAATTGCATTTATTATAACCATTTGTTTTGTTTTGTTTTTTTGTTGTTTTTTTTAATGTGGGTTTTTGGTTTGTTTTTCTTGTTTTGTTTTTTTTTGTTTTTTGTTGTTTTTTTTTGTTTTTTGTTGGGGGGGGGGGGGGGTAGAGGTGTTACTGCCGCGAAATATATAAAATGTTATCAGATGTCCGTATTAAGACTAATCTTTATTTTAAAGGAGTTCAATAAATATTCTTCTCGTTCGAGTCAAGTTTATAAAATATAATTTCCTCGTAAGATATCCAGACCAAAGTAATAATTATTATGGTCTTTTTGTTCAAATTTAAGAGCCAGTCGATGTAAAAAAAAATATTTTGAAGATCGATTATATGACTCATGGTATTTAATGTTCAACATTTTTCTCATTCTGATTTTTTTTTTCCTAAATCATAACATTTGAACAAAAAAATGATGGGTATAGTTAAAGTATATTCACTGTGTAGAATAGCTCGTTTAGCAAAATAAAATGTATAGCATGAAATAACCGATTTTGTGTTTGAGTGAAATAAATATATTTTTTTATAGGTTAGGTGTGAAGTTTTTGGAATAATCCTGAAAATGGTCATTAAGGAGAGAGTTAATCAGAAGGTCAAATTACGTAATGTTTCTTGATACAGAAGACAGCTCGGTGTGTGAGCACTTAAATCTGAAAGCACAAGGCTTCATTAACAAAAGTGGTAGAAATCGAAAAACAGTCGAGAGGGGTCTTGTGATGTGACTGCGTGGCTCAGCGGTACGTATCTGAAAGGTACCGAGTTCGACTATCCGCCGCGTTGTGTGGCCTTGAGCAAGTCACCTAGCCTTAGCTCAATTTGCGGCGCTGCATTGCGGCTGACGCCTGGGTTATTCCAGTCTTCTCTTGGAATAGACCCTAAAGAAAAAATTCCCCAGAGGGATGAATAAAGGGAATTTATTATATTATCATGATTGCAGATCAGTATTGACAGTTGGACGAACGCACATAAGGGATTCACGAATATTATATGCCAACGATATAATGGACTATCTGTTTCTGTTACAAAAATGGTGTGGGGACTAGAAAGATTAGAGGAGTTTTGACAACGGGTGGGATGCCAACAGAAGACAACGCAATTATTCATGACGTTAGACAACAGTGTTTTAACCCTCTCCTTACCACCTATTGGAAAATTGTCACATTTGTTGTTACGACACAATATACATTTTTTCTTATTCAGATTTATTTTGTACATTAACGAATTTTAAAGAATGATCTTTGTTTGATTAATAAGAACATTATGTTGTTTTCTATAGAGCTTTTTTTTAGTTTAACCCTCTCCTTACCACATATTAGAAAATCGTCGCATTTGTTACGATGCAACCGTCACTTTTCTCATCCAGATTTCATTACATTTTGCTATAGCTATGAAAACTTGACATTCTGTAATACAGTTCATATTGTCGAACAATATTAAGTATAGACTGTGCTTTTTTCTTTTCTGTTTAAGTAAGATATGTCTGTTTTTTGTGTTGGATGGATGTGAAGTTTTGGGGGAAAATTCTGAAAATGGCTGGTAAGTAAAAAAAAAAATTCCCTTTATTCATCCCCCAAGGGGAAATTTGTCTTTAGGATCTATTCCAAGGGAAGACTGGAAGAACCCAGGCGTCAGCCGCAGTGCAGCGCCGCAAAGTGAGCTAGGGCTAGGTGACTTGCTCAAGGCCACAATACGCAGCGGCTGGTAATCGAACTCGTTACCTTTTGGGTACGAAGCAAAAACCATACCGCTGAGCCACGCTGCCCCTCTCAAGGAGAGGGTTAAGGAGATAGTGTGGTCAATTCGTCAAGCTGCTAAATTGTTCCCGATGTTAATTTGCAGCAGTATGTACATTGGAAATGACCATGATTGTTTTTGAGCTCATAAAATCATACCTATTATTTACATATTATCATTTAGACGATGTTATTTTATTCAGCATTTTTCAGATAGTGGAACTTTCCAATGCGGAAAGTGAAACAATATTACAAAAAAATTGTATCTTCAAATTCTCTATTCAAAAGAGTAAAAATATGTTATATATATATATATATATATATTATATATATATATATATATATATATATATATATATATATATATATATATATATATATATTTATATATATATATATATATAGAATATATATATATATATATATATTTATGAGTGTTGGTGGGTACTCGTAGGTACGAAAGTGAGTAAGAATTTTTTCTTCGGACATTATTAAGGATTACGCCGACTGAGGACGTGGAATAAGCCCACAGAAGCGAACGTCTCGGCCGTAAAATGTGAGTGACAATTTGTATTATATATCTATATATATATAAATATATATATATATATATATATATATATATATATATATATATATATATATATATATATATATATATATATGTGTGTGTGTGTGTGTGTGTGTGTGTGTGTGTCATTACAGCTCGTTGGTAATCTGAATAAAACTCGTACTTTAAATTTTGATCAGAATACTCGTCCTTCAAATATCGGTCAATAAAAATAACCTTTGCTTAAAGTCCCATAGGAATGAGATATTTTGACAAAGTGACGGTCAGTTTAATCGGTCGATAATTGAAGGTGGGACTATTTTCTTGTTTTAAATCTGGAATGCTTCTGTTTACATCGTACGTCCGAGTGGTTACACTTACACACACACACACACACACACACACACACACACACACACACATATGCACATTTACAAATTTTCGCCTATATCATTATGCGGCTATGTGGTCTAGTGGTATGACATTCACTTTCGGATCGGAAGATCCTGGGTTCGAGCCTTGCTCGGCGCATAGTTGAGTCCTTGGAAAAGGCTCTTTACTCACATTCTCTCACCATACCCAGGTGTAAAATTGTAATATCGCCTGACAGGCCTCATGTCCCATCCTACATGTTTAATGTTGCTGTTGACCAGGGACCCCTTGTAAAGCGCTTTGAGCACATTTTTGTGGATATTGCGCTATATAAAAGCTCAAAATTATCTAATATATATATATATATATATATATATATATATATATATATATATATATATATATTGAATCGTGTTTGATACAAATATGGTACGAAAAGTGCTCGACATGTAGTAATGGAGCGAACCACCATTTAAAACATTTACCACAATGCCTGGGGCAGTCTACATCGATGTTTCAGGCTTAATTTGCCATCTTCAGGACTGAGTTGTTTTGTTGACTGTTGTTGTTTCTTGAAGTGGTTCCGGTTTGAAGTTAATTAAGAGGAATTTGCGCCGATGGGGACACTTTCCGTAGATCTCATTTTTCATGTTGAGTGTGGCTTCATGAGGTTGTTTGATTATGGTATATTTTTCTTCCAGGCATAAGCTACATTGTTTTGATGTTGGTGTGTATCCTGTTGCTTTAGATAAAATTTTCCATGAAATGTTGTGGTCTATTTTGTTGTCTTTTAATTTCCAAATATGTTCGCTGAGTTTTGTGGATGTTTTTTTGTTAGTGTTTCTAAATGTTGAGGTGTGGAGGTTGTATCTTGTTTTGAAATTATTTTCTGTTAGTCCTACATATTTTTCTTGCTTGTTTGTTTTAGTTTCTGTGACTGTGGCTTGGTAAATTAAACTTGATTCTAAGCATTGTTTGTTTAGCGGGCAATGTTCTTTATTTCTGCAGTTGCATTTTCTAGTGGGTGGGTTTTGCTCTTGTCGGTGGTTTATTAATATTTTTTTGTTGTGGCTTGAAATTATTTGTTCTATGTTGCGCATACACGAGTAACTTATTTTTATGGTATTCCTGTTGATAATTTTATGTAGCTTGTGGTTTTTTGGAAAGTGTGTATCAATTAGTTTCAGGAACTGCTGTCCTATGTTTGTGCTGACGTTTATGTCGAAAGGTGGGTTGAACCAAGTTATGTGTCGTTTTCTTGTTTTATGTTCTTCACTTGTGTGTTGTGGTTTACATGAGAGGGAGGCGTCTGTGTATACAAATGGTGTGTTGTATCCACTTTTTGTGAGTGCTTCTTTGTAGGGGGTGGCTGCGACGTTGAATATCTCTCTGTTTTCCGAAAGTTTGCTCACCCTCAGTGCAATGTTTTTTGGTATGTTTTCAATGACGGGACGGGGGTGGTTGCTGTTTTTATTAATGTAGCTAATGGTGTTGTTTGGTTTTCTGAACGGTTGGAATGAATTGGATTTTATGTCGAATGTGATGTCGAGGAAGTCAACTGTTTTTTTTGTTTGCTTCTATCGTGATTTTTAAATTGTTGTTTTGGAATATTTTACAGATTTGTTTTTTGATGTTTTCGTTCGCTCTTGGTCGTCTGTTGGTTATAGCGAGTCCGTCATCTCTATAGAGGCCGATGTATGTGTGTGTATGTTGTAGTTGTGACAGGATGTAGAGTCCGACCAGTTCGCATGTTTCAGCACCGTCGAACGAACCCATTGTTACGTCGAAATCATTGTGTCGCTTTGTCCACGGTGTGTTGTCGTAGTATAGTGTGCTGTGCTTGGTGTGTTTGATGATGTGTTTTTCCTCTTCTGTGATGTTGGTGTATTTTGCTGCGAATTCCAATGCTTTGTTTAGTAAGTCTGGAGTGATGGAGGGGTAAAAATCGCAAATGTCGAAAGAGATGAAGGTGCAGTTTTCTTTGTTTTGGATATTTTTGAACCATTCAATGACTTCATCGGTGTTTTTCCACTGGTTGAATTTAGTTGCTTCTTTGACGTTTTTATTTATTTTTTCTAATATCTTTTTGCTGATTTTTCCAATTTCAGATTTGTATGGATTTATTAGTCTACATTTTGGATTATTTTTGAAGTCAGGCTTGTGATCTTTTAATGTGATGAACGCTTCTCTTCTTGGTGCTATATCGATTCGATCGCTAAGGTCAAGTCTGTTCGCTATATTCTTATCTTCTTTTGTGATCTCTTCGGTTCTATGTGTTCTGTCTTTCTTATAGTCTTTGTTGATTTGTTTGTGTGTCATTTTATCATATTCCTCAGGTGTCATTTTATAATAGTTGTTGGATTTGTCGGCTGGTATCAGAAGTTGTTTTTCTTTGTTTATTTTCTTCACATCGTTAGTCAGTTGGTTTTGGAAGTTGTTATTTTTGTTTTTGAACTGCACACTTTGAATGAGATCTAAAAGTCCGTCTTCTAATTTTTTTAATTCAGGTATTGGGGGGGGGGGGTGAATTTGTAGAGTTGAAGCCGTACGTTTTTTTGTGGGTGGTTTCTAAATGTGGGTTCAGAAAAAAGAATGTTCTCCATCGTAGATTCTTGACAAATGTTTCTGTTCTTGCTATTAGTGATTTAATGTAAGATTTTCTGTTGCAGGTAGGGATATTCTTTGTAGAATATGGGAAAGTAGTAGGTCTAAGTTGTGGCGTAGTATCCATTTTGTGTCTAAGAGTGCTCAACGGTGCGGAGCTGTGTATTGAATCGTGTTTGATACAAATATGGTACGAAAAGTGCTCGACATGTAGTAATGGAGCGAACCACCATTTAAAACATTTACCACAATGCCTGGGGCAGTCTACATCGATGTTTCAGGCTTAATTTGCCATCTTCAGGACTGAGTTGTTTTGTTGACTGTTGTTGTTTCTTGAAGTGGTTCCGGTTTGAAGTTAATTAAGAGGAATTTGCGCCGATGGGGACACTTTCCGTAGATCTCATTTTTCATGTTGAGTGTGGCTTCATGAGGTTGTTTGATTATGGTATATTTTTCTTCCAGGCATAAGCTACATTGTTTTGATGTTGGTGTGTATCCTGTTGCTTTAGATAAAATTTTCCATGAAATGTTGTGGTCTATTTTGTTGTCTTTTAATTTCCAAATATCACAAAAGAAGATAAGAATATAGCGAACAGACTTGACCTTAGCGATCGAATCGATATAGCACCAAGAAGAGAAGCGTTCATCACATTAAAAGATCACAAGCCTGACTTCAAAAATAATCCAAAATGTAGACTAATAAATCCATACAAATCTGAAATTGGAAAAATCAGCAAAAAGATATTAGAAAAAATAAATAAAAACGTCAAAGAAGCAACTAAATTCAACCAGTGGAAAAACACCGATGAAGTCATTGAATGGTTCAAAAATATCCAAAACAAAGAAAACTGCACCTTCATCTCTTTCGACATTTGCGATTTTTACCCCTCCATCACTCCAGACTTACTAAACAAAGCATTGGAATTCGCAGCAAAATACACCAACATCACAGAAGAGGAAAAACACATCATCAAACACACCAAGCACAGCACACTATACTACGACAACACACCGTGGACAAAGCGACACAATGATTTCGACGTAACAATGGGTTCGTTCGACGGTGCTGAAACATGCGAACTGGTCGGACTCTACATCCTGTCACAACTACAACATACACACACATACATCGGCCTCTATAGAGATGACGGACTCGCTATAACCAACAGACGACCAAGAGCGAACGAAAACATCAAAAAACAAATCTGTAAAATATTCCAAAACAACAATTTAAAAATCACGATAGAAGCAAACAAAAAAACAGTTGACTTCCTCGACATCACATTCGACATAAAATCCAATTCATTCCAACCGTTCAGAAAACCAAACAACACCATTAGCTACATTAATAAAAACAGCAACCACCCCCGTCCCGTCATTGAAAACATACCAAAAAACATTGCACTGAGGGTGAGCAAACTTTCGGAAAACAGAGAGATATTCAACGTCGCAGCCACCCCCTACAAAGAAGCACTCACAAAAAGTGGATACAACACACCATTTGTATACACAGACGCCTCCCTCTCATGTAAACCACAACACACAAGTGAAGAACATAAAACAAGAAAACGACACATAACTTGGTTCAACCCACCTTTCGACATAAACGTCAGCACAAACATAGGACAGCAGTTCCTGAAACTAATTGATACACACTTTCCAAAAAACCACAAGCTACATAAAATTATCAACAGGAATACCATAAAAATAAGTTACTCGTGTATGCGCAACATAGAACAAATAATTTCAAGCCACAACAAAAAAATATTAATAAACCACCGACAAGAGCAAAACCCACCCACTAGAAAATGCAACTGCAGAAATAAAGAACATTGCCCGCTAAACAAACAATGCTTAGAATCAAGTTTAATTTACCAAGCCACAGTCACAGAAACTAAAACAAACAAGCAAGAAAAATATGTAGGACTAACAGAAAATAATTTCAAAACAAGATACAACCTCCACACCTCAACATTTAGAAACACTAACAAAAAAACATCCACAAAACTCAGCGAACATATTTGGAAATTAAAAGACAACAAAATAGACCACAACATTTCATGGAAAATTTTATCTAAAGCAACAGGATACACACCAACATCAAAACAATGTAGCTTATGCCTGGAAGAAAAATATACCATAATCAAACAACCTCATGAAGCCACACTCAACATGAAAAATGAGATCTACGGAAAGTGTCCCCATCGGCGCAAATTCCTCTTAATTAACTTCAAACCGGAACCACTTCAAGAAACAACAACAGTCAACAAAACAACTCAGTCCTGAAGATGGCAAATTAAGCCTGAAACATCGATGTAGACTGCCCCAGGCATTGTGGTAAATGTTTTAAATGGTGGTTCGCTCCATTACTACATGTCGAGCACTTTTCGTACCATATTTGTATCAAACACGATTCAATACACAGCTCCGCACCGTTGAGCACTCTTAGACACAAAATGGATACTACGCCACAACTTAGACCTACTACTTTCCCATATTCTACAAAGAATATCCCTACCTGCAACAGAAAATCTTACATTAAATCACTAATAGCAAGAACAGAAACATTTGTCAAGAATCTACGATGGAGAACATTCTTTTTTCTGAACCCACATTTAGAAACCACCCACAAAAAAACGTACGGCTTCAACTCTACAAATTCACCCCCCCCCCCCCAATACCTGAATTAAAAAAATTAGAAGACGGACTTTTAGATCTCATTCAAAGTGTGCAGTTCAAAAACAAAAATAACAACTTCCAAAACCAACTGACTAACGATGTGAAGAAAATAAACAAAGAAAAACAACTTCTGATACCAGCCGACAAATCCAACAACTATTATAAAATGACACCTGAGGAATATGATAAAATGACACACAAACAAATCAACAAAGACTATAAGAAAGACAGAACACATAGAACCGAAGAGATCACAAAAGAAGATAAGAATATAGCGAACAGACTTGACCTTAGCGATCGAATCGATATAGCACCAAGAAGAGAAGCGTTCATCACATTAAAAGATCACAAGCCTGACTTCAAAAATAATCCAAAATGTAGACTAATAAATCCATACAAATCTGAAATTGGAAAAATCAGCAAAAAGATATTAGAAAAAATAAATAAAAACGTCAAAGAAGCAACTAAATTCAACCAGTGGAAAAACACCGATGAAGTCATTGAATGGTTCAAAAATATCCAAAACAAAGAAAACTGCACCTTCATCTCTTTCGACATTTGCGATTTTTACCCCTCCATCACTCCAGACTTACTAAACAAAGCATTGGAATTCGCAGCAAAATACACCAACATCACAGAAGAGGAAAAACACATCATCAAACACACCAAGCACAGCACACTATACTACGACAACACACCGTGGACAAAGCGACACAATGATTTCGACGTAACAATGGGTTCGTTCGACGGTGCTGAAACATGCGAACTGGTCGGACTCTACATCCTGTCACAACTACAACATACACACACATACATCGGCCTCTATAGAGATGACGGACTCGCTATAACCAACAGACGACCAAGAGCGAACGAAAACATCAAAAAACAAATCTGTAAAATATTCCAAAACAACAATTTAAAAATCACGATAGAAGCAAACAAAAAAACAGTTGACTTCCTCGACATCACATTCGACATAAAATCCAATTCATTCCAACCGTTCAGAAAACCAAACAACACCATTAGCTACATTAATAAAAACAGCAACCACCCCCGTCCCGTCATTGAAAACATACCAAAAAACATTGCACTGAGGGTGAGCAAACTTTCGGAAAACAGAGAGATATTCAACGTCGCAGCCACCCCCTACAAAGAAGCACTCACAAAAAGTGGATACAACACACCATTTGTATACACAGACGCCTCCCTCTCATGTAAACCACAACACACAAGTGAAGAACATAAAACAAGAAAACGACACATAACTTGGTTCAACCCACCTTTCGACATAAACGTCAGCACAAACATAGGACAGCAGTTCCTGAAACTAATTGATACACACTTTCCAAAAAACCACAAGCTACATAAAATTATCAACAGGAATACCATAAAAATAAGTTACTCGTGTATGCGCAACATAGAACAAATAATTTCAAGCCACAACAAAAAAATATTAATAAACCACCGACAAGAGCAAAACCCACCCACTAGAAAATGCAACTGCAGAAATAAAGAACATTGCCCGCTAAACAAACAATGCTTAGAATCAAGTTTAATTTACCAAGCCACAGTCACAGAAACTAAAACAAACAAGCAAGAAAAATATGTAGGACTAACAGAAAATAATTTCAAAACAAGATACAACCTCCACACCTCAACATTTAGAAACACTAACAAAAAAAACATCCACAAAACTCAGCGAACATATTTGGAAATTAAAAGACAACAAAATAGACCACAACATTTCATGGAAAATTTTATCTAAAGCAACAGGATACACACCAACATCAAAACAATGTAGCTTATGCCTGAAGAAAAATATACCATAATCAAACAACCTCATGAAGCCACACTCAACATGAAAAATGAGATCTACGGAAAGTGTCCCCATCGGCGCAAATTCCTCTTAATTAACTTCAAACCGGAACCACTTCAAGAAACAACAACAGTCAACAAAACAACTCAGTCCTGAAGATGGCAAATTAAGCCTGAAACATCGATGTAGACTGCCCCAGGCATTGTGGTAAATGTTTTATATATATATATATATATATATATATATATATATATATATATATATATATGTGTGTGTATTCTGTGCTTATTTGAAAAAGGCCAATGGCCGAAACGTCGTTTGTTTTGTGTTGTTCATTCATGAGTCAGATGTACTCCCTTTATCTTTATCTACACTTACATGCATTTTCCATTGGTTTTCCTGTAATAAGAAACACCTTTGTTTCCATCATACAGACGCCAGTCAGATCCTTTCTCTCCATAGTCATACATTAGTGCGAGTTTTCGATTATGGTCAAAATGTTCTTTCATGTTCTGAAAATAGAATAAAGATAAAAAAGGGCATATTTTGTAATATTTGAAATTGAAGTCACAAATATTTTTTTTTAAATAAATGTTACCACTCGTCCTAAAAGTGTAGAAATTATGTCGGAATGAATCGGATATCAAACAATGGCATTAGAACGACAATGATTAGAAATACGAAATATAATATCAATCCGTTGATAAACAAAAGATTATTTGGCTTTTAAAGGTTTGAAGTTTATTTTCCAGTACGGCGTCGTTTCCACAGCAACGGGCAACATTACGCAATCGTCCTCCCTAAAAATATACATTATGACTGGGCATAAAAGTTTAGAATATTTCATCAAATTAAAAATATTACCCTTTAGAGTCGCTCCCTCCTCCCCCCCCCCCCCCCCCCCGGCCTCCCTTTCTTATCATCATCATCATTGCCTTTTTCACCCTGGGTCAGGGTATAGGCCACAGACAAACAGTTTCCATCCTTCTCTATCCCAAGCTAACTTATTTTTATCTCATTCCAGGTCTTACCACTTCTCTGTATATCAGCTTCTTTAATTCTTCTCCATGTTCCTCGTGGCCTTCCCCTTGATCTTCTGCCCTGAGGGTTCCCCCTTTCTTATAGTCTCGCCTAACAGGCGCCATGTCCCCTAATAAATGGTAAATGTTGTTGTTGGCCATGGACTCCTTGTAAAGCGCTTTGAGCACGTGTAGTGGATCCTTCGCTATATAAAAGTTATTTTTTTTTATCGTCAATGTCAAATCTGATCAGTCAATATCAACAGGATTCAATAGTCGTTACGTCACTTCCTTCATAATGACGCATGGTAACTTAGCAACGCTGGCTCTAAACCATCGGAATAATGACGGTCGCCCGTACGAAATATTTCTCTGGCGAGCATAAAGGGTATCCAGAGAAAAGAAAACACATAAATTTGATCATGTTTTGACTTTTACAAATTCTGATCACAAGGCATATGAAAAGTTCTAGCCAGCATGAAAAATAAAAAGTAATGATTTTCTTTGTTTAGGACCAAGATGGCCGCCGTTGCCGGGCGCGTGACATCAGACTATTGAATCTCTCTTTTTTATTGGCAGGGGGGCGGGGGAGAGGGGGATATTTTTTACATTGAGCATTAATAGGGACTTAAAAAAAAATTGAGCTAGGGCGAGGTGACTTGCTCAAGGCCACACAGCGCAGCTGCGGGTGATCGAACTCGCTACCTGTCGGGTACGAAGCAAAGACCGTACCGCTGAACCACGAACCCCCCCCCCCCCAGAAAGACATTAGGGATAATATTTTCTCTTTCTTTAGATAATATATCGACATTGATTCTTGATTCTACTTTCATGTCCGATTTTTAAAGTATTGCTTGTAATTGCTGTACATTTTATGAAATTTTAAAATTATATTTGATGTTTATTTTGCTTTTAATTAGCTTCGTATTTTCATTAATTAGTTCATGACAGTGTATTAAACCTGTGCTAATATAACGATGAATTATGTGTAACATTATGATAATTTCCATTCAGGATCAATACAGTATATCTTATTTTATCTATCTTATCATACATTGGTTGTTGGTTGTTTTTTTCCTGAAATTTGGATTATTAATTTTGAAAACTGGATATATTTCGTAATGGTTTGGATATTTATAAAATACTATCTGGCAACCCTGATTATAACACCCCTCGCCTCTTTGTCTTTGTAAACTATAAACCAGTCAAAAGTAATGCACATTATTGTCCGCTAAGCATCACTTCGCACCGAACTGAACTTGTATTGAGTAAGGTCACGGTTTTTTTTTTTTTTTTTTTTTTTGTCATGGAAATAATACGAACAAAAGAACACAAAAAGAAGGGGTTGGAGGAAGGGGGGGGGGGGGAATACGCAATGGTGTGATGCTTTCATTCTTTGTATGTTTTCAATAGTCTAATGTCACGTCACCCAGCAACTGCGGCCATCTTGGTTCTAAACAAAGAATCTTCATGCTGGCTAGAACGTTTC
>NC_088372.1:6963204-6975704 GCF_034508935.2 Berghia stephanieae | reverse complement strand
CTTCTTCTTCTTCTTCTTCTTCTTCTTCTTCTTCTTCTTCTTCTTCTTTCTTCTTCTTCTTCTTCTCTTCTTCTTCTTCTTCTTCTTCTTCTTCTTCTTCTTCTTCTTCTTCTCTTCTTCTTCTTCTTTCTTCTCTTCTTCTTTCTTCTTCTTCTTCTTCTTCTCTTCTTCTTCTTCTTCTTCTTCTTCTCTTCTTCTTCTTCTTCTTCTTCTTCTTCTTCTTTTCTTTCTTCTTCTTCTTCTTCTTCTTTTTCTTCTTTTTCTTCTCTCTTTGTTTGAAATCTCTATTGTCGTGAATCAATCTCACATTTGTACAGTTTTACAGTTTCGTGTTAAAACTGCACATACTACTAATAATAAAAAATACCTAGATTAAAACGTCAAGTTTTGAACTCTAGCAATCGCGTGAAGGCATGTTGGCAACCGTTTTCAGTAGTGCCGCGCTGAAGACCGGTCTGGACCGCGGTCCGACGGTCTTTTAGCTGTGAACCGAAGACCGGTCCCAGAGGGGAAGACCGGCGCCGGTCCTCACTTCTTATCACCTTTCAACTAGTGCGGGGCCGTCCTTGCAAGGACCACGGTCCTACGGTCTCGCGTCATAGCCTACTACTTCCCCAGCGATTCGTTGCTTCGGTTGCCTATCTTCCACCAATCACCACCCATCCCACTTAATTAATCGCACCCACCCCCTTTGCCATACACTAAACGACACAGACGACCATACAGGCAGACGACCACCAACCTCCACTCCGCAAACCGCCCTTTCGTGTGTGAGATGGGGGAACAGGAGGCGCACGCCTTGGACGATTCCATTATACGGGGTAAATTTCAAAATTTACTACACCATAATGATCGCAATGACAATGATCTATGGTGAAGGCATGACCCCTCTTCTCTAATGGGTTATTGTTTGAAATGTATGTGGCTACAAAAGATGTGTGTGTTTGTGTGTGTGTGTGTGTGTGTGTGTGTGTCGAACCTAGCAAGTTGCAAGTCTGATTTTTTGTTTTCTTTTGTCCATCTCTTGTCACCACTCATTTCTATCGCAGTGTTGTCATTTAAAATAATACAATAATATTAAAATTTCGTTTGGTGTTTTTACTAATCAAATAATATGAGTTTCATTAGTTTCTTCCTTCCAAAAAACCCAGTTATAACGTCTGAATTTTAAAAAAGTCCAATAGAATATTTGGTGACCCGATAGCTCAGTTGATAGAGCACTCTCTTTATACGCAAAGGGCCAGAGATCGATCCCGGGTGCAGTCGATTTTTTTCTGAATCCCTGTCTACTCAGCAATGAATGGGTAGCTGAGTTTGTTAGATCTGGTGAAAAGTCAACATCGACCCCTCTTATCACCTCATCCACCCCCTCTTATTATAACTTCACGTCTCTCTCTTACTCTTCAATGCTCGCTGCCCTCTAATGTGTGTGTGTGTGGGGGGGGGGGGAGGGGGGGTAGGAGTTGCGTGTGTGTATCAACGCCACGAACAACCCGATCACCGCCTTGGGCGATGCCATTATCTCCGTTAATGGGGATAAATTTCAAATTTTATTAAATTATCGAAGTAACAATGAAGTACGGTGAGCAAATAAAGAAGGCATCACCCCTCTTCTCTAATTAGGTTACAATTTGAAATGAGTGTGACTACTCCGTGTGTTTTACTCCTGTAGGCCACGGTTTTCATCGTGTAGCGGTCTTTAACGGTTCAAGAATGAACGATCCCACGCTCTCAAAGGTCAAACCGGTTCGAATTTCCAACAGTCTCTCAGGAATGTTCAATGTCGAAAAGGACCGGTCCTAGGACCGGTCCTTGCGGTCTTCATTTCCCAAGGACCGTAGGACCGTGGTCCTTAAGCTTGCCAAGGACCGCCCCGCACTAGTTTTCAGCCCCTTCAGCTTTAGTTGGGCGTCTTTGTTTTTATGTAGGGATGGTTACTCTTGCTGTGTGTCCCCTCGTAGTTCTTGTGCCGATATCTTTGATGTCGTTTGAAAGTTTAAGGCACGAATTTTTATTGTAGATTTTGTAGAACAATTTAAGTTTATCTATTTTTCTTCTCTTTTCCAGAGGTTCAAGGCCAATCCGTTGTGTTATTTCAGACGCACTTATTGAGAAAGGATCGAATATGTTTGTGATGCGTCCTGCTGTTTTTCTTTTGATGTTTTCTAAGGTGTCGATGTTTTTCTTTGTATATGGGTCCCAAATTGAGCTGCCTTACTCCAAAACTGGTCTAACAATAGTTAGTTTACCCTCACTTCTTGTGTTCTCAGAGATATCGAACAGGTTATGGTTCTATCTCGCACCTACGTATTTCATTGAATCAAATGTTTAAAAATTTAATTGCGTTTACCCGGTGTGCACTCATTTTAAGGTCTGATATTCCAAAATCTTTATTGGTCTAATTTCGTAATGGAAATCTTTAAAAAATGACGCAAAATATTATTGTCCATTACAATAGTGTTCAACTAGGCCTATAATTGCGTTTAGATGTCAGACCTTCATATATATAAGCGTCGCTTTTACATTTGAGAAGAAAAACAAAATAGGGAGCATAAGCCGTCGACTCCTTAGAACATTTTTAAAACTCTTAATAGAATGTCTGTACCGTTGCAGAACGCATGTATACAGTTAGACAATATACGATAGCTTTTAGAATGTTTAATATTTTTTTCCTGTCTATTTTATACGATTCTTGTATCCCTGTGTATTTATTAAACGAGATATTTTTATCTCACCCAAAAACACAACGAGCTTGCCAGTATGTTATTACAGGAAAGATTACGTTCATTCTACTCCTTCTTACAAGTAAGATTAATAGACATTTTGCAACCAAATGGTATGGTGTTAGTACTTCTATTCACCAAAATATTTATTTTTCTCCTGTATATATATATATATATATATATATATATATATATATATATATATATATATAAAAACATTTCAAGTATAATTATGATTATTACTTGAAATGTTTATAAATAGATCCTTTTATCATAAAGTTGAGCACTATTATTTCATGGTTCCTGTTTTTATGATTTATATATATATATATATATATATATATATATATATATATATATATATATTGTTTATATTATTTATATTATATATATATATATAATATATATATATTATACATTATATATATATATATATATATATATATATATATATATATATATATATATATATATATATATATACAGGCGCCTCTTATATTTCTCAGTTTTCATTAATCTTTAACTATTTTGGGTAACATAATATAATCAACACTTTGTGAAATAAAAACCAGGCATAGAATGTCACCCAAAATATTTACAGATTAACTCTTGCCTTACCAATCTGTTTCAGTATTTTCCAAAAATGGCAGACTTAGCCAGCAGAAAAATTGATTTTTTAAGACTCAAACTATCTCTCTACAAAACGACTTGATGTTCTTATTAATTAATAAAAGATCATTGTGATGTATAAAATAAATCGGAAAAAGAAAAAATGTCACCCAACGTCTCAAAACGGTATTAAGTAGGGATGATTAAGATGCTGAAAATTGAATTTGTAGCCAGAAATATCAGACTAGCGTTGGGTTTACATGCTTTATAGAGGAAAATGAATATCATATTTAACTATGCTGAATATCAATAATTCACATTTTGGACCAGTTTAACTATAATTTGTTTTTTTTAGCACCTGGTTCATCTCGACATAATGCCGTTTTGAGACGTTGGGTCACAAATGTATATTGTGTCGTAACAAATGAACGGCTATGTGGTCTAGTGGTATGACACTCGCTTTCGGATCGGAATGTCCTGGGTTCGAGCCTCGCTCGGCGCATAGTTGAGTCCTTGGAGAAGGCTCTTTACTGACATTCTCTCACGATACTCAGGTGTAAAATGAGTACCAGGAGAGGGTTAACGAATTCCGAAAAAAAATAAGATGATTAATTCAGCTGTTCCATCATTAAAACACACCCACTTATCTACCCCACGTCCTGGGTTCGAACCTCGCTCGGCGCATAGTTGAGTCCTTGGAGAAGGCTCTTTACTGGCATTCTCTCACGATACTCAGGTGTAAAATGAGTACCTGGAGAGGGTTAACGAATTCCGAAAAAAAATAAGATGATTAATTCAGCTGTTCCATCATTAAAACACACCCACTTATCTACCCCACGTCCTGGGTTCGAGCCTCGCTCGGCGCATAGTTGAGTCCTTGGAGAAGGCTCTTTACTGACATTCTCTCACGATACTCAGGTGTAAAATGAGTACCTGGAGAGGGTTAACGAATTCCGAAAAAAAATAAGATGATTAATTCAGCTGTTCCATCATTAAAACACACCCACTTATCTACCCCACGTCCTGGGTTCGAGCCTCGCTCGGCGCATAGTTGAGTCCTTGGAGAAGGCTCTTTACTGACATTCTCTCACGATACTCAGGTGTAAAATGAGTACCAGGAGAGGGTTAACGAATTCCGAAAAAAATAAGATGATTAATTCAGCTGTTCCATCATTAAAACACACCCACTTATCTACCCCACGTCCTGGGTTCGAACCTCGCTCGGCGCATAGTTGAGTCCTTGGAGAAGGCTCTTTACTGACATTCTCTCACGATACTCAGGTGTAAAATGAGTACCAGGAGAGGGTTAACGAATTCCGAAAAAAAAATAAGATGATTAATTCAGCTGTTCCATCATTAAAACACACCCACTTATCTACCCCACGTCCTGGGTTCGAGCCTCGCTCGGCGCATAGTTGAGTCCTTGGAGAAGGCTCTTTACTGGCATTCTCTCACGATACTCAGGTGTAAAATGAGTACCAGGAGAGGGTTAACGAATTCCGAAAAAAAATAAGATGATTAATTCAGCTGTTCCATCATTAAAACACACCCACTTATCTACCCACGTCCTGGGTTCGAGCCTCGCTCGGCGAATAGTTGAGTCCTTGGAGAAGGCTCTTTACTGACATTCTCTCACGATACTCAGGTGTAAAATGAGTACCTGGAGAGGGTTAACGAATTCCGAAAAAAAAATAAGATGATTAATTCAGCTGTTCCATCATTAAAACACACCCACTTATCTACCCCACGTCCTGGGTTCGAACCTCGCTCGGCGCATAGTTGAGTCCTTGGAGAAGGCTCTTTACTGACATTCTCTCACGATACTCAGGTGTAAAATGAGTACCAGGAGAGGGTTAACGAATTCCGAAAAAAAATAAGATGATTAATTCAGCTGTTCCATCATTAAAACACACCCACTTATCTACCCCACGTCCTGGGTTCGAACCTCGCTCGGCGCAAAGTTGAGATCTTGGAGAAGGCTCTTTACTGACATTATCTCATCGTGCTCAGGTGTAAAATGAGTACCAGGAGAGGGTTAACGAATTCCGAAAAAAAATAAGATGATTAATTCAGCTGTTCCATCATTAAAACACACCCACTTATCTACCCCACGTCCTGGGTTCGAGCCTCGCTCGGCGCATAGTTGAGTCCTTGGAGAAGGCTCTTTACTGACATTCTCTCACGATACTCAGGTGTAAAATGATTACCTGGAGAGGGTTAACGAATTCCGAAAAAAAATAAGATGATTAATTCAGCTGTTCCATCATTAAAACACACCCACTTATCTACCCCACGTCCTGGGTTCGAACCTCGCTCGGCGCATAGTTGAGTCCTTGGAGAAGGCTCTTTACTGACATTCTCTCACGATACTCAGGTGTAAAATGAGTACCAGGAGAGGGTTAACGAATTCCGAAAAAAAATAAGATGATTAATTCAGCTGTTCCATCATTAAAACACACCCACTTATCTACCCCACGTCCTGGGTTCGAACCTCGCTCGGCGCATAGTTGAGTCCTTGGAGAAGGCTCTTTACTGACATTCTCTCACGATACTCAGGTGTAAAATGAGTACCAGGAGAGGGTTAACGAATTCCGAAAAAAAATAAGATGATTAATTCAGCTGTTCCATCATTAAAAACACACCACTTATCTACCCCACGTCCTGGGTTCGAACCTCGCTCGGCGCATAGTTGAGTCCTTGGAGAAGGCTCTTTACTGACATTCTCTCACGATACTCAGGTGTAAAATGAGTACCAGGAGAGGGTTAACGAATTCCGAAAAAAAATAAGATGATTAATTCAGCTGTTCCATCATTAAAACACACCCACTTATCTACCCCACGTCCTGGGTTCGAACCTCGCTCGGCGCATAGTTGAGTCCTTGGAGAAGGCTCTTTACTGACATTCTCTCACGATACTCAGGTGTAAAATGAGTACCAGGAGAGGGTTAACGAATTCCGAAAAAAAATAAGATGATTAATTCAGCTGTTCCATCATTAAAACACACCCACTTATCTACCCCACGTCCTGGGTTCGAACCTCGCTCGGCGCATAGTTGAGTCCTTGGAGAAGGCTCTTTACTGGCATTCTCTCACGATACTCAGGTGTAAAATGAGTACCAGGAGAGGGTTAACGAATTCCGAAAAAAAATAAGATGATTAATTCAGCTGTTCCATCATTAAAACACACCCACTTATCTACCCCACGTCCTGGGTTCGAACCTCGCTCGGCGCATAGTTGAGTCCTTGGAGAAGGCTCTTTACTGACATTCTCTCACGATACTCAGGTGTAAAATGAGTACCGGAGAGGGTTAACGAATTCCGAAAAAAAATAAGATGATTAATTCAGCTGTTCCATCATTAAAACACACCCACTTAATCTACCCCCACGTCCTTGGGTTCGAAGCCTCGCTCTGGCGATAGGTGAGTCTTGGAGAAGGCTCTTTTACTGGCATTTCCTCTACACGATCCAGGTGTAAAATGAGTACCAGGAGAGGGTTAACGAATTCCGAAAAAAAATAAGATGATTAATTCAGCTGTTCCATCATTAAAACACACCCACTTATCTACCCCACGTCCTGGGTTCGAACCTCGCTCGGCGCATAGTTGAGTCCTTGGAGAAGGCTCTTTACTGACATTCTCTCACGATACTCAGGTGTAAAATGAGTACCGGAGAGGGTTAACGAATTCCGAAAAAAAATAAGATGATTAATTCAGCTGTTCCATCATTAAAACACACCCACTTATCTACCCCACGTCCTGGGTTCGAACCTCGCTCGGCGCATAGTTGAGTCCTTGGAGAAGGCTCTTTACTGGCATTCTCTCACGATACTCAGGTGTAAAATGAGTACCAGGAGAGGGTTAACGAATTCCGAAAAAAAATAAGATGATTAATTCAGCTGTTCCATCATTAAAACACACCCACTTATCTACCCCACGTCCTGGGTTCGAACCTCGCTCGGCGCATAGTTGAGTCCTTGGAGAAGGCTCTTTACTGACATTCTCTCACGATACTCAGGTGTAAAATGAGTACCTGGAGAGGGTTAACGAATTCCGAAAAAAATAAGATGATTAATTCAGCTGTTCCATCATTAAAACACACCCACTTATCTACCCCACGTCCTGGGTTCGAACCTCGCTCGGCGCATAGTTGAGTCCTTGGAGAAGGCTCTTTACTGACATTCTCTCACGATACTCAGGTGTAAAATGAGTACCTGGAGAGGGTTAACGAATTCCGAAAAAAAATAAGATGATTAATTCAGCTGTTCCATCATTAAAACACACCCACTTATCTACCCCACGTCCTGGGTTCGAACCTCGCTCGGCGCATAGTTGAGTCCTTGGAGAAGGCTCTTTACTGACATTCTCTCACGATACTCAGGTGTAAAATGAGTACCGGAGAGGGTTAACGAATTCCGAAAAAAAATAAGATGATTAATTCAGCTGTTCCATCATTAAAACACACCCACTTATCTACCCCACGTCCTGGGTTCGAACCTCGCTCGGCGCATAGTTGAGTCCTTGGAGAAGGCTCTTTACTGACATTCTCTCACGATACTCAGGTGTAAAATGAGTACCAGGAGAGGGTTAACGAATTCCGAAAAAAATAAGATGATTAATTCAGCTGTTCCATCATTAAAACACACCCACTTATCTACCCCACGTCCTGGGTTCGAACCTCGCTCGGCGCATAGTTGAGTCCTTGGAGAAGGCTCTTTACTGACATTCTCTCACGATACTCAGGTGTAAAATGAGTACCAGGAGAGGGTTAACGAATTCCGAAAAAAAATAAGATGATTAATTCAGCTGTTCCATCATTAAAACACACCCACTTATCTACCCCACGTCCTGGGTTCGAACCTCGCTCGGCGCATAGTTGAGTCCTTGGAGAAGGCTCTTTACTGACATTCTCTCACGATACTCAGGTGTAAAATGAGTACCTGGAGAGGGTTAACGAATTCCGAAAAAAAATAAGATGATTAATTCAGCTGTTCCATCATTAAAACACACCCACTTATCTACCCCACGTCCTGGGTTCGAACCTCGCTCGGCGCATAGTTGAGTCCTTGGAGAAGGCTCTTTACTGACATTCTCTCACGATACTCAGGTGTAAAATGAGTACCAGGAGAGGGTTAACGAATTCCGAAAAAAAATAAGATGATTAATTCAGCTGTTCCATCATTAAAAACACACCCACTTATCTACCCCACGTCCTGGGTTCGAACCTCGCTCGGCGCATAGTTGAGTCCTTGGAGAAGGCTCTTTACTGACATCTCTCTCACGATACTCAGGTGTAAAATGAGTACCAGGAGAGGGTTAACGAATTCCGAAAAAAAATAAGATGATTAATTCAGCTGTTCCATCATTAAAACACACCCACTTATCTACCCCACGTCCTGGGTTCGAACCTCGCTCGGCGCATAGTTGAGTCCTTGGAGAAGGCTCTTTACTGACATTCTCTCACGATACTCAGGTGTAAAATGAGTACCTGGAGAGGGTTAACGAATTCCGAAAAAAAATAAGATGATTAATTCAGCTGTTCCATCATTAAAACACACCCACTTATCTACCCCACGTCCTGGGTTCGAACCTCGCTCGGCGCATAGTTGAGTCCTTGGAGAAGGCTCTTTACTGACATTCTCTCACGATACTCAGGTGTAAAATGAGTACCAGGAGAGGGTTAACGAATTCCGAAAAAAAATAAGATGATTAATTCAGCTGTTCCATCATTAAAACACACCCACTTATCTACCCCACGTCCTGGGTTCGAACCTCGCTCGGCGCATAGTGAGTCCTTGGAGAAGGCTCTTTACTGACATTCTCTCACGATACTCAGGTGTAAAATGAGTACCAGGAGAGGGTTAACGAATTCCGAAAAAAAATAAGATGATTAATTCAGCTGTTCCATCATTAAAACACACCCACTTATCTACCCCACGTCCTGGGTTCGACCTCGCTCGGCGCATAGTTGAGTCCTTGGAGAAGGCTCTTTACTGACATTCTCTCACGATACTCAGGTGTAAAATGAGTACCGGAGAGGGTTAACGAATTCCGAAAAAAAATAAGATGATTAATTCAGCTGTTCCATCATTAAAACACACCCACTTATCTACCCCACGTCCTGGGTTCGAACCTCGCTCGGCGCATAGTTGAGTCCTTGGAGAAGGCTCTTTACTGACATTCTCTCACGATACTCAGGTGTAAAATGAGTACCAGGAGAGGGTTAACGAATTCCGAAAAAAATAAGATGATTAATTCAGCTGTTCCATCATTAAAACACACCCACTTATCTACCCCACGTCCTGGGTTCGAACCTCGCTCGGCGCATAGTTGAGTCCTTGGAGAAGGCTCTTTACTGACATTCTCTCACGATACTCAGGTGTAAAATGAGTACCAGGAGAGGGTTAACGAATTCCGAAAAAAAATAAGATGATTAATTCAGCTGTTCCATCATTAAAACACACCCACTTATCTACCCCACGTCCTGGGTTCGAACCTCGCTCGGCGCATAGTTGAGTCCTTGGAGAAGGCTCTTTACTGACATTCTCTCACGATACTCAGGTGTAAAATGAGTACCAGGAGAGGGTTAACGAATTCCGAAAAAAAATAAGATGATTAATTCAGCTGTTCCATCATTAAAACACACCCACTTATCTACCCCACGTCCTGGGTTCGAACCTCGCTCGGCGCATAGTTGAGTCCTTGGAGAAGGCTCTTTACTGACATTCTCTCACGATACTCAGGTGTAAAATGAGTACCAGGAGAGGGTTAACGAATTCCGAAAAAAAATAAGATGATTAATTCAGCTGTTCCATCATTATAAAACACACCCACTTATCTACCCCACGTCCTGGGTTCGACCTCGCTCGGCGCATAGTTGAGTCCTTGGAGAAGGCTCTTTACTGACATTCTCTCACGATACTCAGGTGTAAAATGAGTACCGAGAGGGTTAACGAATTCCGAAAAAAAATAAGATGATTAATTCAGCTGTTCCATCATTAAAACACACCCACTTATCTACCCCACGTCCTGGGTTCGAACCTCGCTCGGCGCATAGTTGAGTCCTTGGAGAAGGCTCTTTACTGACATTCTCTCACGATACTCAGGTGTAAAATGAGTACCAGGAGAGGGTTAACGAATTCCGAAAAAAAATAAGATGATTAATTCAGCTGTTCCATCATTAAAACACACCCACTATCTACCCCACGTCCTGGGTTCGAACCTCGCTCGGCGCATAGTTGAGTCCTTGGAGAAGGCTCTTTACTGACATTCTCTCACGATACTCAGGTGTAAAATGAGTACCAGGAGAGGGTTAACGAATTCCGAAAAAAAATAAGATGATTAATTCAGCTGTTCCATCATTAAAACACACCCACTTATCTACCCCACGTCCTGGGTTCGAACCTCGCTCGGCGCATAGTTGAGTCCTTGGAGAAGGCTCTTTACTGACATTCTCTCACGATACTCAGGTGTAAAATGAGTACCAGGAGAGGGTTAACGAATTCCGAAAAAAAATAAGATGATTAATTCAGCTGTTCCATCATTAAAACACACCCACTTATCTACCCCACGTCCTGGGTTCGAACCTCGCTCGGCGCATAGTTGAGTCCTTGGAGAAGGCTCTTTACTGACATTCTCTCACGATACTCAGGTGTAAAATGAGTACCTAGAGAGGGTTAACGAATTCCGAAAAAAAATAAGATGATTAATTCAGCTGTTCCATCATTAAAACACACCCACTTATCTACCCCACGTCCTGGGTTCGAACCTCGCTCGGCGCATAGTTGAGTCCTTGGAGAAGGCTCTTTACTGACATTCTCTCACGATACTCAGGTGTAAAATGAGTACCAGGAGAGGGTTAACGAATTCCGAAAAAAAATAAGATGATTAATTCAGCTGTTCCATCATTAAAACACACCCACTTATCTACCCCACGTCCTGGGTTCGAACCTCGCTCGGCGCATAGTTGAGTCCTTGGAGAAGGCTCTTTACTGACATTCTCTCACGATACTCAGGTGTAAAATGAGTACCAGGAGAGGGTTAACGAATTCCGAAAAAAAATAAGATGATTAATTCAGCTGTTCCATCATTAAAACACACCCACTTATCTACCCCACGTCCTGGGTTCGAACCTCGCTCGGCGCATAGTTGAGTCCTTGGAGAAGGCTCTTTACTGACATTCTCTCACGATACTCAGGTGTAAAATGAGTACCAGGAGAGGGTTAACGAATTCCGAAAAAAAATAAGATGATTAATTCAGCTGTTCCATCATTAAAACACACCCACTTATCTACCCCACGTCCTGGGTTCGAACCTCGCTCGGCGCATAGTTGAGTCCTTGGAGAAGGCTCTTTACTGACATTCTCTCACGATACTCAGGTGTAAAATGAGTACCTGGAGAGGGTTAACGAATTCCGAAAAAAAATAAGATGATTAATTCAGCTGTTCCATCATTAAAACACACCCACTTATCTACCCCACGTCCTGGGTTCGAGCCTCGCTCGGCGCATAGTTGAGTCCTTGGAGAAGGCTCTTTACTGACATTCTCTCACGATACTCAGGTGTAAAATGAGTACCAGGAGAGGGTTAACGAATTCCGAAAAAAAATAAGATGATTAATTCAGCTGTTCCATCATTAAAACACACCCACTTATCTACCCCACGTCCTGGGTTCGAGCCTCGCTCGGCGCATAGTTGAGTCCTTGGAGAAGGCTCTTTACTGACATTCTCTCACGATACTCAGGTGTAAAATGAGTACCAGGAGAGGGTTAACGAATTCCGAAAAAAAATAAGATGATTAATTCAGCTGTTCCATCATTAAAACACAACCACTTATCTACCCCACGTCCTGGGTTCGAACCTCGCTCGGCGCATAGTTGAGTCCTTGGAGAAGGCTCTTTACTGACATTCTCTCACGATACTCAGGTGTAAAATGAGTACCTGGAGAGGGTTAACGAATTCCGAAAAAAATAAGATGATTAATTCAGCTGTTCCATCATTAAAACACACCCACTTATCTACCCCACGTCCTGGGTTCGAGCCTCGCTCGGCGCATAGTTGAGTCCTTGGAGAAGGCTCTTTACTGACATTCTCTCACGATACTCAGGTGTAAAATGAGTACCAGGAGAGGGTTAACGAATTCCGAAAAAAAATAAGATGATTAATTCAGCT
>NC_088372.1:6953204-6958204 GCF_034508935.2 Berghia stephanieae | reverse complement strand
CTCCGAGACACCAGACTCTAAGCGCTTTTATACATGTAATAATAATGCTGAAAATTTATATAGAGCTATAACTCCTGGACATCAGACTCTAAGCGCTTTTTTGTACATATAATAATAATCCTGAAAACTTATATAGCGCTATAATTCCGAGACACCATACTCTAAGCGCTTTTTTTCATGTAATATCAATGCTGAAAACTTATATAGCGCTATAACTCCGAGACACCAGACTCTAAGCGCTTTTGTTCATGTAATAATAATGCTGAAAACGTATATAGCGCTGTAACTCTGAGACACCAGACTCTAAGCGCTTTTGTACATATAATAATAATGCTGAAAACTTATATAGCGCTATAAATCCAAGACACCAGACTCTAAGCGCTTTTGTACATATTTGCAGGATCTGAATCTCCTTTGAGACCCCACAGTTACCAGATATACCACATCGCAATACCAAAGGAATTAACTCTTCGTACAAACTAGTTATACATTATGATCAGGGTCTTATTTCAATCTTTGCCCCACTTTTTATTTAATAAATCTATCTGGGTTTTTTTTTAAAGCGAGAGAGTTCTCACAGATATATTTAATTTCATCTGCTATTTCGACCTCCTCGTCTTTTGGTATTCAGTTTCACATGTTTATTTTGTTCTTTTGTATAAAGTCAAAAATTTGTTAGTGGTGCGATTGAGGTTAAAACCGTGCAAATTCGGGTTGAAAGCGTGTAAATTTGCACACAGGTGTAGCTAAGACCCATATAAATATAAACTGCGAAATAACCACTCTTGCAATTTATCATAAGAGCACATTTTAGCAATGTTATGTTTCCCTATACAGCATTACGTATCCAAGGGAAATAACCACGAGACTGTGATATTAAATATATTGTTAACCATTTAAGGTAGCCAACTGATGGTTGTTTCGTGTTGTAAAAGAGGGAAAGAATGGAGAGATGGGGTGGGTTGTGGAGGGAGTGAGTGGGAGAGATAGATGGATAGAGAGAGAGAGAGAGAGAGAGAGAGAGAGAGAGAGAGAGAGAGAGAGAGAGAAAGAAAGAGAGAGAGAGAGAGAGAGAGAGAGAGAGAAGGAAAGAAAGAAAGAGAGAGAGAGAGAGAGGAAGAAAGAAAGAGAGAGAGAGAGAGAGAGAGAGAGAGAGCGAGAGAGAGAGAGAGTTGGAATTAGTCCCTCAATTGCTCGTCCCTTCTGACAAAATATGACCCCTCGTCTCAAAACGGTATTAAGTCGGGATGGTTAAGATGCAGAAAATTGAATTTGTAGCCAGAACTATCAGACTTGAGTTTATTTTCTTTATAGAGGAGAAAGAATATCATATTTTACTGTGCTAAATACCAACGTTTTATATGTTTGACAAGTTTAACTATAATTTGACTTGTTAGCATCTGCTCCATCCCGACTTAATAGCGTTTTGAGACGAGGGGGCACAAATGCGATTCTTCTAGACATCATTGACCAAATGCTGAGATCGATGGGAGTTGACAGTTGCCAGTACCCTGGGATCGAATCAATTCTAAGGAAAAGATGAAAATGGATAGGCTTCGTATGGGAACAGTACAGACAATGGACGTTTCGGGGACGAACCATTCGTCAGCAAATGGGACGTTGTAATGAATGAAGGAAAATGTGTGTCTATTTTCCCGGGTGTGGTTAAATCATGAATGAGACTTTAGAGTGGTGGCGATGCGCTAGTAGACAGGCCCTGGGGTTTGATAGGAATGATAAAGGTAGGTCAGTGCACTGGGGGGACGGAAACTTTACAGAAATGAGTGAAAAGTAAAGGACATAATAGAATTGCAATAATAGAACCGGTAGTAGAAGTAGTAGAAATAGTAGTAGTTGTAGTAGTAGTAGTAGTAGTAGTAGTAGTAGTAGTAGTAGTAGTAGTAGTAGTAGTAGTAGTAGTAGTAGTAGTAGTAGTAGTAGTAGTAGTAGTAGTAGTAGTAGTAGTAGTAGTAGCAGTAGTAGTAGTAGTAGTAGGAGTAGTAGCAGTAGTAGTAGTAGGAGTAATAATAATAATAATAATACACATTTATATAGCGCTCATTCTCGTGTAAAACACAAGCTCTGGGCACTTTACAATATAAATATCAATTTTAAGTGAAAAAATAAAAAAATAAAATAATAACAACAATAACAATTCATAGCCAAATCAAGGATTCATATAGAGTCAAGAAAAACAAATACAGTAAAAATGTGTCTTGAGATTCTTTTTAAAAGTAGGTAAAGACTTGCACTCCTCAGACCACGTGGTAGTTCATTCCAAATCTTGGGGCCGAAACAAGCAAACGATCTATCACCAAATTTTGTTCTTGATCTTTTTTCCGAAATTTTCGTTTGGTCATTACATGATCTTAAAGTGTAATTTTCAAATTTACACATGACCACGTGATCTGTGAGATATGCCGGTGCTATACCAGCCAAACACTTATAAACAAGACACGCTGCTTTGTAATATGTGCGCTTTTCAATGGGCAACCAGTGGAGAGAGGCCAACAAAGGGGTTGCATGATCAAATTTTTTTTTGCCAAAAACTAATCTTGCAGCACTGTTTTGCAGTAGTTGCAATTGTTTAATAGAAGCCTGAGGCAAGTTGACAAGCAGCGAGTTACAATAGTCTAGTTTCGAAAAAATGAGGGAAACAACCAATGTTTTACATGTTCCAATTGCAATATACTGACGGATCGAACTGATTTTCTTCAATTGAAAGTATAAAGATTTACAGAGAGCAGAAATGTGAGCTGACATTTTCATTTCTGAATCAAAATAGACACCCAAATTTTTCACAGTCTTTGAAACTTTGATCTTTTCACCCCCAATCAACACCTCAAGACCATCATTCACCTTCAACTGCCCTCTATTTCCCACAATCATCACTTCTGTTTTTGACTCATTCATTTTCAACTTGTTTGCATCCATCCACTCTTTCACATCCGTCACACATTCTTCCACACGTTTCACAATATTTTCGAGATTTTTAGTTTTATCAGTAGCATAAAGTTGCGTATCATCTGCATAGAGATGATAGCGCAGCCCATGACCAGTGATGACATTAGATAATGGAGAAGTATACAAAACAAAAAGAATTGGACCCAAAACAGAGCCTTGAGGAACACCAAAAGACAATGTATGTTGACGAGAAAGTTTATCTAAAATCATAACCTGTTGCTTTCTGCCATCTAAATAAGATTCAAACCACTGCAAGACAGTCCCAGACAAGCCAAAGGTTATATTAAGTCGTTTAATGAGAATACCGTGATCAATAGTATCAAACGCCGCCGAAAGGTCTAACAATGTCAGAAGAGAAACAGAACCTTTATCTAAAACATCAAGCAAATCACTCGCAACACAGCACAGAGCAGTTTCTGTGCTGTGGTAAGAACGATAAGCTGACTGAAATTTTTCCCATAGATTGTTTTCATGGAGATGTTGTGAAAGACGTCTGAGTACAACTTTTTCAAGGATTTTAGAAAGAAATGGCAGATTTGAGACGGGACGGTAGTTACTAAGGTCATTTACATTGAGATTTTGCTTTTTTATGAGAGGCTTTACAATTGCATGTTTATAGATATCTGGGACTTGTCCTGAGATAAGTGACTGATTTATAATATAAGTTATGCAAGGTAACAATTCAGGAAGACATAATTTCAAAATATTAGTTGGTAAAGGATCTAAATCACATGACTTCGAGGAAGATGAAAAAATTATTTTAGAAATTTCTTCTTCAGTTGTTTCTTTAAAACAAGAGAATCCCTGTGAACCCGAAAAAGGGTGGAAATTTATATCTTCATTTTGCACGAGGTCCAAATTGTTCCGAATTTTCGATATTTTTCCCGAAAAGAAATCTGAAAATGCATCCGGCTGCTTTTCTACCGGGATATTAGTGGGTAGACACATGCCCTTTTCTTCCCCTAAAAGTTCCTTTGAAACAGAGAAAAATTCCTTAGTGTCCCTCACTGATGACAGTTTTGTGTTATAATAGTTTCTTTTTGCTCTTTTGCAGGTGGTTTTATACTTATGCTTTTTTGCTATATATATCAGCCGGTCAATCTCAAGGCCCGATTTTCTCCACGATGCCTCTGCATTCCTTTTTTCCCTTTTGGCAGTTTTTTCACTCTGGTTAAACCACGGAGACGGTTTCCTGGAATTTATTATTCTAGTTGTCTTTGGCGCATGCCTGTCGATGACGTTGCGCAGTACCTCGTCTGTTTTCTGTGCTGATGGTATATCCATTCTTCCTAGTTCCTCTGACAGATTGTTTTTGAAGGAACTAATGTCTATTTTTTTGGTATCCCTAGACACTATCTTGACTTTCTTTGCTTTCTCTTTGATGCATTTGAGAGTTGCCAGAATCAGATTGTGGTCTGAAATTTCTTTTTTGATATTTTTAATTGATTCAACAAGCGAGGGTGTGTCAATGATGAACCAGTCCAAGATGTGCCCCAATCTTTGAGTTGGAGAGGTCACTAACTGAGTGAGGCCATGTTCATTCAGCATATTTTTTATAATTTTAACGAGACTATTCTGATCAACATCAAACTGAATATTAAAATCGCCGATATAAATTTTTCGCTTATTTGATGTGTCTTTTGATACAAAATCTGAAAATTCGTCAGCAAAATCATTCTGTCTCAGTTTGTTCTTTTTGCTTGGGGGTGGTCTGTAGATACAAGTGATTAAAAATGAAATTTGAGGGTAGGTCAATGTGGTTTGGACACACTCGAAACTTTTGAACGAAATTGGCCTGTTTTGTATTTTAGACGAAAGAGCGTGTTTGTATATGATGGCGATCCCCCCTCCTGATCGTCCATTTCTTGGGAACGATTCCATCTTGTAGCCGGGAGGTGTCATTTCTTTCATTATAGGTTCATCACCGAACTGACGCAACCATGATTCAGTTATATATAGAATATCGATATCGTGTTGATCTATGACATCGATTATATCGAATGTCTTGTTTCTCGATGACTGTGCGTTAATATGGC
>NC_088372.1:6908204-6950704 GCF_034508935.2 Berghia stephanieae | reverse complement strand
TAAAGTCAATCACTGGCTCCTTTGTCTTGCTTATGTTAAGCTCTAGGTGGTGGGCATCACACCAAGACACAAATCTATCAATTTCTTGCCTATAAGCCACTTCGTTGCCATTTGTTATGAGGCCTTGAAGAGCGGTGTCATCTGCAAACTTTATTAAAGGTACACTCAGGTTTTGACTTCTACAGTCATTCGTGTATATTGTGAATAATACAGGGGACAATACACAATCTTGAGGAGCACCAGTATTTGTAGTTATACAGGAAGATTTGTTTTGTCCTAATTGAACATATTGTGCTCTCTCCGTAAGAAATTCGAGCACCCAAGCAATTATATACTTGTTTAAATTCAGACTAGTCAATTTTTGAACAACCAACTGAGGTTGCATTGTACTGAACGCTGAAGAAAAATCTGCAAAAAGCAATCTGCAATAGCTCCTAGCGTGATCTAGATGCCTGTAGATCTTGTTTGTAAACAGCAAAATGGCATCCTCTACGCCACGTCCTGGTTTGTAAGCAAATTGATGACTATCACTCAATGGCATAAACTGATTCCTAATTTTAACAAGAACAAGTTTTTCTAAAAAGGGACAAAAAAACATTAGATTTATTCCTGTGTAATATTAAAAATAGTTATAAATGTTTACCCCGTGCCGCATTAGGTTTATCTGACCAATGCATGCTCTTGCTACTCCCCACCTACCGCCCTGTTTTTAAACGTGTAAAACCAGTAAAGAAAAGTGTACAGATCTGGAATGGAAGTGTGTGTGAAGATTTGCGTCGTTGTTTTGAATGCACTGACTGGAATGTTTTTATCGAATCATGTGATAGTGTGGATGAGCTGAATGACTGTGTGAGTGAGTATTTAAAATTCTGTGAACAGCTAGTGTCTTGTAAAAAAGAAATAAAATATTATCCTAACAACAAGCCTTGGATAACAAAAGATCTAAAACCTTTATTGAACCAAAAGAAAACTCTCTATACTAGTGGAAACAAAAAAGATCTGAAAACAAAACAAAAAGAGATAAAGAGGGTAATATCTAGTTGTAGAGATAAGTACAAAAATAAAATTGAAAAATGCTTTTCTTCTGGGGATATAAAGGACACGTGGCGGGGGCTTAAAACTGCTGTTAACTATAATCCAAAGCCACGATTATATCAGAAGATATCGAAATTGAAACTTTAAATAAATTTTATTCACGTTTCGACACAGCAAACAAATTTGATATTGAAAATGAAAAACATAAATTAGACAGGGCTTTGGAAGATGAAATGACTATTGAGGTCAGTGAAGAGGAAACGAGATTTGTATTTTCGAAACTAAACGAGAGGAAGGCTGCTGGGCCGGATGGATTGAAAGGAAAACTATTAAAAGAATGTGCCCACCAGCTTTCCCCCATTTATACACATATTTTTAACTGGTCCCTCCAATGCGTTTCAATCCCTGAAATTTGGAAAACTTCAAAAATTATTCCTGTTCCAAAAAAAGAAAAACTTGAAACTATGAACGATCTCAGACCTGTTGCACTGACTTCAATAGTCATGAAATCTTTAGAAAAACTTGTTCTTGTTAAAATTAGGAATCAGTTTATGCCATTGAGTGATAGTCATCAATTTGCTTACAAACCAGGACGTGGCGTAGAGGATGCCATTTTGCTGTTTACAAACAACATCTACAGGCATCTAGATCACGCTAGGAGCTATTGCAGATTGCTTTTTGCAGATTTTTCTTCAGCGTTCAATACAATGCAACCTCAGTTGGTTGTTCAAAAATTGACTAGTCTGAATTTAAACAAGTATATAATTGCTTGGGTGCTCGAATTTCTTACGGAGAGAGCACAATATGTTCAATTAGGGCAAAACAAATCTTCCTGTATAACTACAAATACTGGTGCTCCTCAAGGTTGTGTATTGTCCCCTGTATTATTCACAATATACACGAATGACTGTAGAAGTCAAAACCTGAGTGTACCTTTAATAAAGTTTGCAGATGACACCGCTCTTCAAGGCCTCATAACAAATGGCAACGAAGTGGCTTATAGGCAAGAAATTGATAGATTTGTGTCTTGGTGTGATGCCCACCACCTAGAGCTTAACATAAGCAAGACAAAGGAGCCAGTGATTGACTTTAGGAGAGTGAAGGAACCGATAGAACCGTTAAAATTAAAGGACCAATTCGTCCAGCGAGTTCCTCACTACAAATACCTTGGTGTAACGATTGATGACAGGCTCAAGTGGGATGAACACTTGAAAATAATTAGGCATAAGATGTGCAGACGTACATATTTTTTATCGAAACTCTCTCAGTTTAGAATAGATAAAACCCTCTGCACATTATTTTATAGAGCAGTAATCGAAAGTGTTTTGTCATTTTGTATAACAGCTTGGGGAGGCAATTGCTTAGCAGTGGAAAGGAACAAAATAAATTCAAATATTAAAAAATCCATTAAACGCTATATAAATGATGTTGACGATGTAGATCTTTTATACGAGAAATTTTGTATAAATAAAATAACTAAAATATTAAATGACCAGTATCATCCACTAAGACCATCAATTATTATGTCAGAAAGAAGTGGTCGCCCTTTCTCTATTTCAACGAAAACAGAGAGACACCGAAAATCTTTTCTGCCGTCCAGTATTAGGCTTTATAACAACAAGCAATAATCATTTTATATATTATTTCTCATTTTTACTTTTTAAAAATATAAATATTAATTTATTAATTTATTTGTTTTGCAATCTTTTCAATTTTCAATTTATAGTGACAGTTTTAACTATTTTACAGTGTTGAAATTATTCATATTATAAAGCGCAGCTCTGGTTATAGAGCTGCTCCTTTTTTATATATATACATCCTATTTCCATTGTATTTTTATCTTATGTGTAAATTATAACACGTCTGTACAAAAAATTTCCTTTTTGGGATGCAATAAAGATATTATTATTATTATTATTATTATTATTATTATTATTATTATTATTATTATTATTATTATTATTATTATTATTATTATTATTATTATTATTATTATTATTATTATTATTATTAAAGATTTCATAACTATTGAAGTCAATGCAACAGGTCTGAGATCGTTCATAGTTTCAAGTTTTTCTTTTTTTGGAAAAGGAATAATTTTTGAAGTTTTCCCAATTTCAGGGATCGAAACGAATTGGTGGGACCAGTTAAAAATATGTGTATAAATGGGGGAAAGCTGATGGGCACATTCTTTTAATAATTTTCCTTTCAATCCATCCGGCCCAGCAGCCTTACTCTCGTTTATTTTCGAAAATACGAATCTCGTTTCTTCTTCACTGACCTCAATAGTCATGTCATCTTCCAAAGCCCTATATAATTTATGTTTTTCATTTTCAATATCAAATTTGTTTGCTGTGTCGAAACGTGAATAAAATTTATTTAGAGTTTCAATTTCGATATCTTCTGATATAATCGTGGGCTTTGGATTATAGTTAACAGCAGTTTTAAGCCCCGCCACGTGTCCCGTATATCCCCAGAAGAAAAGCATTTTTCAATTTTATTTTTGTACTTGTCTCTACAACTAGATATTACTCTCTTTATCTCTTTTTGTTTTGTTTTCAGATCTTTTTTGTTTCCACTAGTAAAGAGAGTTTTCTTTTGGTTCAATAAAAGTTTTAGATCTTTTGTTATCCAAGGCTTGTTGTTAGGATAATATTTTATTTCTTTTTTACAAGACACTAGCTGTTCACAGAATTTTAAATACTCACTCACACAGTCATTCAGCTCATCCACACTATCACATGATTCGATAAAAACATTCCAGTCAGTGCATTCAAAACACCCACGCAAATTTTCACACACACTTCCGTTCCAGATCTGTACACTTTTCTTTACTGGTTTTACACGTTTAAAAATCGGGCGGTAGGTGGGGAGTAGCAAGAGCATGCAGTGGTCAGATAAACCTAATGGGGCACGGGGTAAACATTTATAACTATTTTTAATATTACACAGGAATAAATCTAATGTTTTTTTGTCCCTTGTCTCGCAGTCCACGTATTGATGAAGTCCCGGGAGAGTAAAATCGTTACATTGGTTAAAATCGCCAGTGACCATCAATACGGCATCGGCTGACTTAATTTGAATGTCCTGTGTTTCTTTCCTCAAAATATGTTTCGCTGTGGTCTGATGATGGTGGAATGTAGACGTTGATGATGATGACATGAGTATATTCCCGGGGTAGGTAATATGGTCGTGACGAAACAGTAATAAATTCAATATAATCGTCACAATACATTTTCTTTATCTGACAGTTATTGGGGTGGCACCATTTGTTGTTAATATATGTGCACACCCCACCCCCAGTTCGTTTATTTACATTAGTCCGATCTCCTCGAAATAGTGAGTATTGTTCAATATCAAAACATGATGATGGTATGTGAGGAGATAGCCAAGTCTCTGTTAACGCTATTATGGAGGCTTGACGATAGTCACTATTAAAACGACACAGTGAAAACAGTTCATCAATTTTATTTTTCAGTGATCTTACATTACCTGTCACTACACAGGGTAAAAATGGACGAAAAGGCCGTCTGTTAAATTTTGTTTTTATTCCTCCTTTTCTCCCCCTCTTTCTTACTTTAATAAACGATGTGTCAGTAGTGGGTGGTGGGGGTGACACGGGTTGGAGGGATCGGAGAGTCTCTGGAGTATATGTTATCGATAGGCTTTTGGCAGCAAAATCACAGGCTAAAACACCATTTATGCTTATAAATATACTAATAGATATAAAAATCAGGAACAATATATACTTCACATCCATTTTGAATAAAAATTAGGCGTAAATTCCGGCGATTGAATGATAAATGAATAAAAATATGTGTAGAAAATACGTGAACATTCACAACACGTCTGTTGTCGCCGGAAGCCAGCGCCATATAATAGTAGTAGTAGAATGTTTTTATGGAGACAGTGCTGGATAAACGAGTCCCTGGGGAGTGCTAAGTTATTCACAACGCCACTACCACATCATCTCATTCATATGTAATGTTTCATTCATTCTGTTTTTGATGAAAAGGAAACCCGAAACGCTCATTCTATCTGTTTTCGTAATGTACTAATTAAATTAAAGCTTACATTCAATTTCACGTTTTTATTTAAACATTGATAAGAATAGACACACTATGTCTTAGAGGTCTGTCACCTGTTAATTACATCAATGTATATAGATTAGGGAATGAGATTAGCGGAAGAGTAGCGTCCCTTGATTGGAAGTCGCCGGTGTGGAAGTTATTTGTAAACAAACCAACTACAAGCCAAGCGCTCCAAATACAAAATTAATATTCATATATCTGTACAAAAATGCATAACGTTGATTATGATATGCATTTTTGTACAGAAATATGAGTAATAAATTGTGTATTTGGAGTGCTTGGCTTGTAGTTGGTTTGTTTACAATTAACTTCTCCCCCGGTGACGTCCAATCAAGGGACGCTACTCTTCCACTAATCTCATTCCCTATATATAGGTCCATGAGTTGTCAATGTTCCTATTTATTATCTTCAATTTAATTCTGTCTATTATAATGATGCAACAGGGATAGAAATTGTTTCTCAACTACCTTTTGACAATATTGATATGGTTCTTGGTAACGATTTGGCTGGGTCAAAAGTACTCACAAATTGAAAATTCGTTAACCATAATAATTCTACCTCTCATCATCAAGAGAGAAATATAATATTTGTAAACAAGACTTTATCTATGAGAATACTCATTTACCAACAAATTTAAAATATGATTAAAAACTATGTTAAGCACCGCCTGCTTAGACACTCTTGATAATGCTGGACTGTGATAATGAACAAACTTGAGCTTTTATATAGCGCAATATCCACTAAACGTGCTCAAAGCGCTTTACAATGGGTTCCTGGCCAACAGCAACATTTAACATATAGGACAGGACATGACACCTGTCAGGCGATATTACAATTTTTCGGATAAAGACAACGCTGTTAACTGCCAGGTACTCATTTTACACCTGAGTAAGGTGAGAGAATGTGAGTAAAGAGCCTTCTCCAAAGACTCAACTATGCGCCGAGCGAGGCTCGAACCCAGAACCTTCCGATCCGAAAGCCAGTGTCATACCACTAGACCACATTGCCGCACAAGAAGATTCTTCGTCTCGTTTGTATTCATCATAAAAATCAACCAATAAAGTTGATGATCGAGTTGCATCTGTTTGTGATTTATGATTAAAATCAACAATTCATTATCACGAGTCTTCTCATGGCGTTGCCGCAGTTCCAACGAGAGCTATGATGTTATTGGTTTAACTTTCTGGGTTTAAAAAAAATCTAAATCAAGATAGACCCAGGTTATCTGGGATCTGTTGTGTACATAATCTGGTGCTCAAAATGAAAGCTATACGGTATAGTAAATGAGAAAGATTGGTGATCGTTTGATCGTTTGATGAGAGCGTTAAGCCTGTATAAAACGATGCCAGCCAGATAAAACAGATCGACATATGTGACCCATCGTCTCAAAACGGTATTATGTCCGATCGAACCAGATGCTTAAAAGCCGAATTAATGTTCAACTGGTCAAAAATATAAATTGTTGGCATTCGCATCCTAAAATATGGTTGCCATTATCCTCAATAAATCGTATAAACTCAACACAAGTCTGATATTTCTGGCTATGAATTTAATTTTCAACTACTTTACCAACCCGACTTAATACCATTTTGAGGCGAAGGGTCACATATACAAGATAGATATTCCAAAGAAGATAGTCATCCAGCCTCACATGGTGATTGATTCTCAGACCTTCTGATTTACCGGTCAGACATGCTACTACAACACCACAGTGTGGTTTCCCAATAGTTGAAATATTATAGATAGTACACACTTGGCTAAGAAGCTCATAACATTGCCATCCGGAGGTATAACGGACCGACACACAAAACTATGTGTATCCATGAACGTTTATAGTCAGGTTAATACAGTTCCGTGAGCATTACTCATAAACGTGGATGGCAAAAAACAATAACAAAGACATGAGTGACGTCATCTTCGAACTATCTATAGTCTTTACAATGGTACGTACGCGTATCCCGTGTAAACCGTTGCTGTGGATCGGATTTAACAAACATTTAACAGAAAAGGAAATGGACGAAGTCAATAGTAGCTTCATTTTTATTTCATCACCGTCATTATTATCATGATATGTTTGTGTGAGTGCTTGAGTTTGTGTATATATATATATATATATATATATATATATATATATATATATATACTCAGGAAGTCAAATACGGAACAAATCCGTTTTTAACAGAACGGTTGGCAGCTATGGTTCTACAAAGCATTTGTCTCTCAAGCTGAGCAAATGAATGTTCATATAATATAAAAAAGGATATTGCAATGATGAACAGATTGTACTATATAAAGATAAAACGTTTTTGTAAACCCCCAAAATATGTCAATAACACTATACAATACAATGAATGTAATACAAATCAAATTCATGATTGTCATTACACCGATTGAAACGCTCTTTCCCTTCTATATTTATTTCTTTCATTAAAAATCTTTGTCTTCACCAAACTAATTAGTGTACCTTCAGGGATTCTTTTTTTGTGAAAATACCCTGTGGTGTTTTAAGAACAGAATAATTTCAGACTTTCTAGGTAATGATCCCCTTGAACCATGTGCTGAAACATCTTCGACAAAGTTTTTAAAATATGACTTGACTCTATCTGTATCCTCATCTGACCATGACATGTATCTCCGATTTTTGCTTGAATTCCTCTTGGGTTCAGTTTGTTTTGAAGAACACGTAAGCTGATTTGGCACTCCTGCTTCACCATCAAATATTTCTTCTTGATTTGCAGCTGTTACTATGGATGTTCCAAAATTTGCATTTGAGTCTCTATTCACTACAGAATCATTTGTTTCAATGTTACAATTTCCTTCCCCAGTGACCGATGCTGAGTTATCAATTTGACCCAAAAAATGACCAACTTCTGTTATTTCTCGTATTGCAAGTGGACACTGATAAATGTTTTGATTGATTGATTCACTGTGTCCCATATGTCGATAGAAGACATCTCTCTCGTGTTGTGGACATCAAGTAAGGCAAATAATATCGAAGCTCGGTGCCTGAATTTATCAGCTATTAACAACTGGGGTTTCTCTAAATCCTTTACTAAGGAAGTGACATATTTGATGGCAATGTAACCACTTACATGATCTTTGGATATTCCTGTATTTGGAAAAAGAAATGGGTTGTCTGAAATATCAACAGCTTTACGCTCCTGTGCAAGTTTCCTTAAAGGCTGAATTGTGTCATTGGGTATCAACACAGGGACCAACATCTTGCTTCCCTTTCCAGACTGATAGGCCAGCTTATACTTCTCAAGTAACGCTTTTTCCAGAGGATCAGTGACATGTTGTACAAGCTGGGATCAACCCATACACCTGAATCTGCATCATTCCAGTCTTTTAACAACATCCTTGCGGGTTCTCCGCCTCTCCTCGCATTAAACATTGTAAGCCTAGCTACGATGACATTGCGAAGCCTAACAAACATATGTGAATCAAATAATTGATAATCATCCTCACAAATCATCCTCTTTCAAAGTCATTTCAGAAATGGTTTGCGATATTTCATTAAAGTTACAACGCTTCACCACGTCCTCTCCAGAGAAAGAAGGTTGATTTGTTCTCTTCCTAGTTTTTAAAATCAAATTTCCTAAGATGCGTAAATCACTCATTATAACTTTTCTCTCCTTCTTTGAACTTTTACTCCACAATTTTGTTCCTAACAATACTATAGCTTTGTCTGATCGACACAAATTTCCCACTTCATCATTCCGAAATTTGTCAAGAATATTCTCCTTTATTTCTTTACTTGCATTGGGAGCCACGGGATAAAATTTTACAACCCCAGTACACAGAGCATGCTCAGTACTACATTTCTTTTTGTGTTCATAAACCCTTCGTCCAGAGTAAAACCCCTTACAGCCAGCACACATAACAACTTCATGTGACCCTTGTGCTCTCTCACGCATAACTATTGAATTGTTTCTAGTGTTTGAATAAAAAATGCCCTTTTTCTTGAGATTCTCCATTGTTCTATCCCTTTCCTTTACAGGCTGTTTCATGGCCTCTGTAACTTCTGTCTCATCTTTGTGTTTCCTCATCAAATGCCTTGAGAGTTTTGTTTGCAACTGTCCACAGTATGGACAGGGTCTCCTTGGCTTTTTGTATTTCTCTGGAAAAAAAAAGAAGAAAATAAAGCACATCATGCTATGAACTATGAAAATAAATCAATAGACAAATCGTATGCACATCAGCTACATGACAGCAATAGAGAGGAATAGCATTCCAAATATTTAAGGCCTGGACAAGTAACTGTCATAATTCCTTCTTGTTATATACTTTTCTACCATCTATTCCTTTGGAAGAGGTATGTTAGATTTGTGGAGACCTCTGCCACATAACAAATCCAGTGAAAAGACGCCATATTTTGTTTTGAAATAGAAATAAATAGATCAATCCACCCACTTCACTGGGTTCAGGGTTCCCTCTTCATTATAATCAAAATATGAACATAAATCGGAATAGTAACACATTGAAGTCTCATCTGAATACATAGATTGTCCGTTGTTGTTTCAGCGAAAAATCAGACAGAATGTCAAAAGAATTTTAGGTTTTTCCCCAACCACCCCTTGGAGGTATCAGTATCAGCGGAATGGTAAGCGTCATGTTTTTTACGTTGAGCAACAAAATTTACTCCAAATGCTTCACTCGACCCAGGCGGAAAAGCAATCAAGAATAGACCCAAGTCCTATCCAAAGACTAACATTTCATTTAAGTTTATTGTAGGCCCTTGGCCAATCGACAAAATTCAATTCACATAAATTATTTACAACAATCAGAAATTAATTATATCAATAATAGTAATAGAATGCAATGAAGGCAATATCATAATAATAATAATAATAATAATAATAATAATAATAATAATAATAATAATAATAATAATAATAATAATAATAATAATAATAATAATAATAATAACAGTAGCGGCAATAAGTAACAATTAATATAGTAACAAAAGTAATAATAGACTATAGTTCATAGTCATAACAATGACTTTCTTTGTCATTGCGGGAGTGAGAAAACATCACCGGCTGGCAGAACAAACAGCCGACATTAATCAAACGTCCTCCAGACCGGTTGAGCATCGGCTTCATTAATTCCTTAAAGACTTCCCCCCAACTGCCTGAACGATGCTGATGCCCAGACAACTTAATCCTGATTTATATTTTGTGGGAATGAAATATGACATGTATATGCCGGAAATATTTCAATAACAAACACACTGTTCAGATAGAAAATATTTGAGTCTTACCTTTGTTAATTGACACAGGTAAGTTAGGAAAATAAATGCTAGTAAAAACGATCAGCAAGTTCGTGAACACTGCTTCTCAACTCGAACATATGTTTTCATCAAATCTACACACATCATGTTGTGAGCTGAATTTTAATGATCTCAGTTGTCATTGAAAGGAAACCCAAGAATTTTAGAATAAAGAAAAATATTGAACCTGGAAGTCAAAAGGGTTTGTAGCACAGCAGACATTATCAAAGTATAATTTTAGTACCGACAAATTAAAAAGAAAATGTGCTTTTCTTTAAATGCTCCCAATCATCATATACTGTTTAGGTTGCAAGATTAATAAAAATGTTATCTACTCTGATTCTCGTTAAGTTTCCAGCTGGTCTGTGAAAAAAAGCCTTAAGCATCATAGAAATACAAAGAAACAGTTTTAATATATAGATGGGTTGTAACAAAAAAACCATTTTAACACTTACAATACAAGCAATTTAAGTCTATTACAGACAAAAAAAACCCCAATAAAATAAACATGAACATTTTTATGGCTGGTTTCACTGATATCACTCACACATTGGGGTTTCAGATTCTAAGATGTCCACCCTATCAAATTTGGATTTGTGCTTGTTATGTAAATGGTAGCGTATTTTGCGACGCAGCACTGCCAAAACAAAAAAAAATGCAATAACACAAATGCAGCACCATGGAGGGGTGGAAGTTTTCTTTTAAAAGGAATGGGTAAATTAAAATTGATCCCACAAATATCAAAGGAGAAGAATGACAAAAAAATGACTCACCATTGCACGTAACACGTTGGTTTGCAAGTGTATAGCATTCGGGTTGAACCTGGGTCCCAGACTGGCAACGAGGTTCAGTCTGTGATAGTTGTGGATGAGGCTCTGACTGAGTTGGGGAATGAGCACTAGGTTCCAGAGACAATGATGTACTCAGCATTGGGTACCTCACAGAGTACGTAGAGGAATCAGACTCGGAGTCAGCAACAAAATCGGGACCCTGTATATTTTGTGGAAAAGATGACAGATCAATCAATTTATTCATGTTGACAATAAACATGAAGAGCCATTGTTTAATAATCCAACTAAACAATTAGCTGGTTAATAATGCAAGTATAATAAAAAAGAGTTGAGAAAGGCAGACATATTGTCTAAGTATTTAATATGTTCAACTGTGCTTGGATAAATATAGATACACCAACCAGGGTTTCAGTAAACCGTTTTTAACCAACTCTTTAAATCCTACACCAGGACCAACAACTACAAAACAATTTTTTATATCACTACGATTCTGGACATATAAACGGTTGTCATTGCAACAATATGAACTTCCTAACCTTGCAACTGCAATATAGTTAACAAAAAAAGTTGATAAACATTACGATGCAAGAGAATTTGGACAAAATGCGAGATCAAAAGTATAATCCCAACAGAAGCTATTTTAATTTTTCCTGGAAACGCATCATTTTCACATTTTGTCAAATAAAAAACAAACGACTTCAAATGTGAATGGCTCATCAATGAATATCACTTCAAAATATAACGAGGAAGGTTTAAAATAGTGTTATTGTTGGCGAAGTCCACTGCAAAGAAAAATTTTTAACAACAAAAAACTAGGAATCTCACTGGTGTAAAACAGTGTTGTCCTTGTCCTGAAATATTGTATTGCGCCTAACAGACTGCAGGTCTCATCTTTTGTGGCAAATGTGTTTTGTCCACCACAAAATATGTTGATGTGAAGCATTTTGAGCATGGTGCCAACTGTGGATAAACGCTATACAAATGTTATGATTTTATTTTAATGTACATACTTACCACAAATGAATCGTGTGATATGGAACTTTGTTCTGCATCACTTTCAGGCTCTGAGTTGGAGTCTATATAGAAAATAAAAACAACAAAAAAAAAGCTGAAGACTATCATGTGCAAGTTTTTCTCTAAACTCTTAAACAAAAAATCATGCCATCTTGTGCTGTAAAAGGATTTTTTAAAAATTATTTACCTTATGACTATTGTCCTTTGTAAAAAAAGAAAATTAAGTCCGAAACCTTCTGGCTATTTTCTTTTAAATTTCAAGAACGTCAGAGTTGGCAAGGGAGGACGGAAATATAATTCCAGAAACCAATCTGTCTATAATCATATCCATATGATAGTTTTTCGTTCAAGATTCAGGTACAGTCCACTTAGGATAATCGCAATACCTTGGGATCATCGAAAATGTTGGGATTAACCGAAATTCAGTTTCCTGTCCACTATTTCAACATTTTACACATTTATTGTCAACTCAAACCAGTAAATAATATTCTTAGTCCACCACATACAGAGCAATTTGATTGAAACAAAAACCATATGGCAGCCCCGTGTAGATTTGTCAACCAAAAGCAGCTATGAAGCAAGCCGATATCTTATTCAGATTGGAAGAAGTTTCAATCTTTTTTCTCAACAATTCAACATTTGTCAGAGTTAAAGAGATTAGCCTTAATGAGAGACAATAATCTCTCACCAAACTCGTTGGTCACAATGCACAGTTGTTAATCCTAAAACAAAGGATATCGCTCAGTCTCTCTTTATAACTGTCATTTATAACCTGTTGTCAAGATTATGACCAGCCCCACCCCTCTTCTATTTAATGGCCACCGATGACGTCACAAACCCATACTGCAGAGCCCCGCCCTCTTTCGACTCTAACAGAGTGGTGACACACTACTGTAGCATTAAATCCTGCTCACTCTCGATTCTTCAACCTGTCACGATTTCATCCATGATGAAATTTAATCATGATATACTGTTTGATTTCTTGAATTTACCACTTTTTAAAAAACCGAAGTTTGTTGCAATTAACCAGTGACTTTTATATAGAATTATTTCCATTGCTTAGGAAATATTGTGATTAACCGAAAGTTGCGATTAAACGAGTTGCAATTATCCGGAGTGGACTGTAATAGTATTACACATCATGACTCAAAAAAAAAAAAAAAAAAAAAAGCAAACTATGTGTACCTAAATGTTATTCATTTCCTCATCAAATTACATTCTTACCATTAACATCATAGATCACATCAAAAGGGTTGTCTGGATTGACAGCAAGACATTTTTCAGGATTTTTAAAGCTCAAATCTCTCTGATCTGAAGTTACAAAAGAAATAGCATATTCTCAACATTAAACTATGATTTTGTGATGGCTGTGATATGGCATACTGTATGCATAAAGCAAGATGCAAAGACAGGTTTAAGTTTAAATTATTTTATATTCTTTTCAAAAATCCATTCTAGTTTTGCCAAAATAAAATAAACACGAGAAGTGTTGAGTTGGATAGCGCTAAAACTAAAAGTAGTAGTGGTAGTTGTAGTAGTAGTAGTAAACGACAGATCTTACTCACTAGTGTGAATCTACAGTCTACAGAAGTTCCCGAATTATCTGACTCCACTTCCAAATGACTGACTGACAAGTGACAATCATCAATCGGTGTGTGTGTGATTGTGATGTCTTCTTCTTCTTCTAGGTTCCATGCCTGGTCCAGGCTTCGGATACTGCATGAATTATCTCTCTCCATTCCTCCCTGTCTCTTGCCTTTTCAAACAGCTCTTGGATTGTTAGGCTGGTGAAGCCCTTCAGTTGGTCTATGAGTGTTTTTCTTTGTCTCGCCCGGGCGCGTTTACCAGGTATTTTTCCACAACTTGCCAGGTATTCATTCTTATCTTTCCTTACTATGTGTCCGAAAAAGGATAGTTGTCGATCCACTATTAAGGCCATTAGTTTCCTTTGTTGGTATGTTTGTTTTAGCACTTCTTCGTTCGTTTTGTGTGCAGTATACGATATTCTCTGCATCCTTCTCAAGCACCACATTTCAAAAGCTTCAATGTTCTTTTGTGTTTCTGCATTTGTAGTCCAGCTTTCGCATCCGTATAACAAGATTGGCCACACGTAGCACTTCAAGACTCGGAATCTAATCCCGAACGACATCTGTTTGTTTTTCAAAATGTTTCCCAGGTCCATGAAGGCCTGTTTGGCTTGAGTTATTCTTGCTCGTATGTCTCGGTTACATCTTCCATCTGTTGTCACTATTGAACCTAGGTATTTAAAACTTTCTACGTTGGTAAGTTGCTCGCCGTGAATCGTTATATGATTATGTGATGTCTACCCTATTGAAAATCTTAAATCAACAGTGATGTAATAAGAATGGCCAATAACTTACCATTTAAATTATCTCGGTGTCTCTTCAATGATGCCTCCAGCATCAATTTACCCCACGATGCCATAGACGTCTAGTTTGGAACTCAGCAAGTGACGAAAAAATACTTGCGGCTATAGAGAGGACGTCCGTCGGCCACTCTCTTCGAAAGTCAGTAGTCAGTGGTTATCAGAAAATCATTGGTTCTTGAAAAATATAGAAACACAGCGGTTCATTTAAAAAGACTCTTTTGTAGATCAAGATATAATGTTAGGTATTGCACTTTAAAATCTCTTCAGACATAGAACGGGTCAACTTGACGTCTAGACCAAATCATTTCGAAGATCGATATGGCAACAGCAACGCCTGGAATGGAGGATTTAAATGCGGCATCTGACGATTCTACTGCTATGACAGAAGATGCTCCATTTCACGACGTCGAGATGGCTTCAACTGGCATCAGGCATCAACATGCTACTCAATAATGGGTTTGATGAAGCGTTTGACTAAGAATTAAAGCTGATAACTGATAACCACCTACTACTGACTTGCGGAGTGAGTGAGTGCCGAGTGCCTCTTTATGCGCGAAATTGACTAAACATACGTTTCACGAAAAAAAGAGTTACTATGTTTGCTTGTCTCTTGTCACCAAGATAAGAATCCGGACCAAGATTCGATAAATCTGTTTCTAAAAATAGATTATAATTCGTATATCTTGTTCATTCCTCAGTTCATCAACTTTCACACAATTTTATATTAGGTTTTCATTACTATAAAAATCCATATAATGCTCTAGAATTTTAGAGAAAATTTCGGAAAGATATATTGCCTCACTATTGAAATATATCGATGAAAACACTGGTACCCCTATTGTACTTTTTTCAGGCGGTCACCTTATTGACCAACGTGAAAATTTAGGCATAACTCTTCTTACTGTGGTGTTTAACAAATAACTTCAATACTATGATTTACAATTATATATCCTTGACGGTTGGGTTGACAACCTTAAACTAAAAATAGAAAAGTGAATGTGCTAGAGGTCAAATCAATAGGGGGACCGGATTTTGGTCTCCCTATTGGTAAAGTACTGTAAAATGAACTAATAGGGGTACCAAAAGTCTCCCTATCCGGTATTAATACATATATATATATATATATATATATATATATATATATATATATATATATATATATATATATATATATATATGTGTGTGTGTATGTGTGTGTCATTATCATCATAATCAAACTCATCATTATCACCACCACCATCATCATAATTATCATCACCATTATCATCATCAACAGCAGCAACAAACGTACTGTTGTAGATATAGAATATTTGTGACCAAACGTCTCAAAACGGTATTATGTCGGGATGGACTCGATGCTAAAAGTCAAATTATAGTCAAACTGGTCAAAAATATGAAACTTTGGTATTTAGCACAGTAAAATATGATATTCCTTCTCCTATATAAAGCAAACAAACTCAACTTAAGTCTGATTTTTCTGGCTACAAATTCAATTTTCAGCATCTTAGTCATCCCGACTTAATACCATTTTGAGACGAGTGGTCACATTTAAGATTTACGTGTCACCGAGTAAAGTTGAGAAGAGCTTTTGCAATTCTGAAAACACTTTTCTAATCATTTCAAAAATAATTTTCTTCTTTCCAGGAGTTGGTTGTTGTTTATCTGGGACGCAATCTGAGATATCTTTCTCAAAGACCTTGTAGAAAGCTATCCCAGGTTTGAATTTACCGTACGTAGCATTTACATATCCTTCCTGATGTGGAACTACAAAATTGCGAACGAAAGTACAATCTCTATGATTCAAAATGTTGATTATGAAGTGGCCCGGGCCCTGTGAAGAAATCAAAGTTTTTGTGTTTTACTATAACAAGAAATTAAAAAGAAAAATATTTTTAAATAGCTTTTATATAGCGCAATATCCACTTAATGTGCTCAAAGTCAACAGCAACACGTAACATGTAGAACGAAACATGATATTACAAATTGCCACATTTTTTAGGACAATAAAGATTTATTATTATTATTTTTCTGACAGAGACAACGCTGTCAACGGCCAGGTACTCATTTTACACCTGAGTACGGTGAGAGAATGTGAGTAAAGAGCCTTTTCCAAGGACTCAACTATGCGCCGAGCGAGGCTCGAACCCAGGACCTTCGCATACCACAAGACCACATAGCCGCACAGATAATAATAAATCAAATGAAATGGACGCTTCTATTTAATGAACGAAATCAGATTGTGTTTATTTTTCGGGTTTCTTCATTGTCAATCAAAATAAAAAGTATTCACATTGAGAACGTCATACTTTCATCCTTCATTCGACTTTAGTAATTCATGCAGGCTGTTTTGTTAACATCATCAACATCATCATCATTATCATCATCTTCATCATCATCATCAACATCACCATCATCATCATCATCGTCGTCGTCGTCGTCATCATCATCATCATCATCATCATCACCATCATCGTTGCCAAAATCAGGTACATCACGATTGTCAGATGATAATAACACTTTATGTCTACCTTAGAGACATCAGTTATGTAAAATAAATAAATAACAAAGCGTGGGTTACATGTTTGGATTGCCAGACATCCACCATCTTTCCATCGACATAACTATTGCCCAAGAACACAGCATCGTCTGGCTCGCATGGAAGTATGGGGAATTCTTCGTCATGGTGCTTGCTGATGACACAAAGTGGATTGGACAGTATCAATCTTATATAATTAAAAAATAATAATAATAATAATAATAATTCCCTTTATTCATCCCCAAGGGGGAAATTTGTCTTTAGGATCTATTCCAAGGGAAAACTGGAATAACCTAGGCGTCAGCCGCTGTGCAGCGTCGCAAAGTGAGCTAGGGCGAGGTGACTTGCTCAAGGCCACACAGCGCAGCGGCGTGTGATCGAACTCGATACCTTTTGGGTACGAAGCAAAGACCGTACCGCTGAGCCACGCTGTCCCCTTAAATAGGGAAATTCCATAGGGAATGAGATTAGCGGAAGAGTAGCGTCCCTTGATTGGACGTCACCGGCGGAGAAGTTATTTGTAAACAAACCAACTACAAGCCAAGCGCTCCAAATACAAAATTTATTATTCATATTTCTGTACAAAAATGCATATCATAATCAACGTTATGCATTTTTGTACAGAAATATGAATAATACATTTTCATTTTGTATTTGAGCGCTAGGCTTGTGGTTTGTTTGTTTACAAATAACTTCTCCACCGGTGACGTCCAATCAAGGGACGCTACTCTTCCGCTAATCTCATTCCCTATCGGGATATCATGAACATAATTAATTTATGAGTATTTTATGAATTATTCAAAACAAATATTTCCTTATATGTGACCCATCGTCTCAAAACGGTATTATGTCGGAACAAACAAGATCCTTAAAAGCCAAATTTAATGTTAAAACTGGTCAAAAATATAAATTGTTGGCATTATCACCCTAAAATATGGTATCCATTCTCTTCAATAAAACGTACAAACTCTACACATATCTGAAATTTCTGGCTATAAATTCAGTTTTCAAGAACTTAACAATCCCGACTTAATACCGTTTTGAGGCGAAGGGTCACATATTTAGGATTGAAGGAAAACAATCCACAAGCTAATGGCATAAGTTGTTGGGGGTGGGGGTGGGGTGGGGTGGGGGGAGACAGAAAATTTACTTTTACATAATTATAATATAAGAAGCATCTCTGATTACCAAATTTACTGTCTGTGAAGTGGTTTTTAAAAATCGTTTTCAGTTCTCCAATCCCACTATCCACAACGGCAATCTCCGCTGTTAGAAAAAAAAAATTACAACTCTGGCTGTGGGTGAATGCAATAGTAAAGCATCAGGTAAATCTAATTTTTTTGTAATCCCGAGTTGAATAGGATTCAGTAGTCTGATGTCACGGCGCCCGGCAACGGCGGCCATCTTGGTTCTAAACAAAGAAAATCATTACTTTTTATTCTTCATGCTGGCTATAACTTTTCACATGCCTTGTGATCAGAATGTGTAAAACAAGATCAAATTTATGGGTTTTTTCCATCTGGATACGCTTTTATGCTCGCCGGAGAAATATTTCATACGGGCGTCCGCCATTGTTCCGATAGTTTAGAGCCAGTGTTACTAAGTTACCATGCGTCATTAGGAAGGAAGTGACGTTACGACTGTTGAAGAGTATTGAAGCGCAGATACAAAGATATTTAAAAACGCTTCTCTAGTTTTGTGTGCGGCTATGTGATCTAGTGGTATGACACTTGCTTTCGGATCGGAAGTTCCTGGGTTCGAGCCTCGAGCTCGGCGCATAAATGAGTCCTTGGAAAAGGCTCTGTACTCACATTCTCTCATCGCACTCGGGTGTTAAATGAGTACCTGGCCGTTAACAGCGTTGTCTTTGTCCGAAAAATTGTAAAATCGCCTAACTGGCTGTTGACCAGTGGCCCCTTGTAAAGGGTTTTGAGCACATTTAGTGGATATTGCGCTATATAAAGCTCAATTTTAAAAAAATTATGAGTAGCTACAAGTTATGGAAGATGTTGAAAAGTAAAGACTAAAAGAAGAGAAGGAAAAGAAAAGTGCAAAAAAAAAGACAGACATAAAAAGAGAAGAAAGACGAACAGGAGGAAAGAACGATACATCTAAGAGATGAAGAGCCACAAGTCTGGCCAAATGAAGAACGAGGTGGAGTGTGAATTAGATGAATATATTCATTTTTTTTTATGTCTATATAAATGAGGTCCAAAAACGTGGCGATGGTGTTGGTGGTGATGATGTTGATGAAATTGGTCGTTGTTGTGATGGTGGTGGTTTTCGTGATGATGGTGGTGGTGGTGGTGGTGGTGGTGGTGGTGGTGGTGGTGGTGGTGGCGGCGGCGGTGGTGGTGGTGGTGGTTGCAGTGACGTGTGTGGTTTAGTCACAGTCAAAAGCAAAAAATAATGTTTGGCGGCATTTTTAAAAGCACTGCCCACAGGCGGTACACTGCCTGTATCCGGAGGTTAAGTCCTCGCTGGTATGTCACACACCTTCCCACAATGAGACGGGACTCCAGGGTGTCCACCAGATTCCTTACTTTAATGGCCGTACATAGATCTAATTTGTTTCGCCTCAGCCAGTTAGAAGGGTTGCGTTGTCAATGCTTGCTACCTTAACGAGCGTTTTATGTATTTGACCGCACCAAGTGCAAGTAGTCTATTTAAAATTTTGACCATAAAACGTGTCCTACAAATATAAATTGAATAATTTACTTGAAGCACCATGTTTTAGAGATTTTGACAAAAAGGACTAGTTTCCTTGAAAGTCTGGTTCAAACCTATCCTTACCAACTATAGGAAAATCGTCACATTCGTTACGATACAACCTACATTTTTCTTATTCAAATTTCTTCTGTACATCATAAACTTTAAAGAAAATGAACAGTGTGGTGAAGAGCATGTTTTGCTAAAGAAATTATTTATCGCTAGAACTTACTGCTATTGTTTTTGATCTATTTTTGTGTTAGTTGGGTGTGAAGTCTGGGGAGAATCCTGAAAATGGCTGGTAAGGAGAGAATTATATATGCGTGTATTTTCAGTGTAAGTCATAGCTGTCAATCTTACATGCATTGTCCGTTGGTTTTTCTTTCATAAACAACACTGTTGTTTCCGTGGTGCAACCTCCATTCAAATCCACCATACCCATTGAAATAGTAGATTGCAAGTTTTTTATTGTAATCAAAATATGATATTATTTTCTGAAAATAGAATGAAGCAAATAAATAAATGAAATAAATTAAGCTCTCATATAGCGCAATATCCACTAAATGTGCTCAAAGGGCTTTACAATGGGTCCCTGGTCAACAGCAACATTTAACATGTAGGACGAGACATGACGCCTGTTTGGCGATATTACAATTTTTCGGACAAAGACAACGCTGTTAACGGCCATTTACTCATTTTACACCTGAGTGTGGTGAGAGAATGGGAGTAAAGAGCCTTTTCCAAGGACTCAACTATGCGCCGAGCGATGTTCGGACCGAGGACCTTCCGATCCGAAAGCGAGTGTCATACCACTAGACCACATAGCCGCACAAGGCCACATTTGTTATTGAAGTCACGAATGGTTTAAATATCTAATTATGGAGTCTTTATTCACATATAATGTTACTTGTGAGGCTATGTGGTCTAGTGGTATGACACTCGCTTTCGGATCGGAAGTTCCTGGGTTTGAGCCTCGCTCGGCACATAGATGAGTCCTTGGAAAAGGCTCTTTACTCACATTCTCTTACCGTACTCAGGTGTAAAACGAGTACCTGGCCGTTAACAGCGTTGTCTATGTCCAAAAAAATTATAATATCGCCTTACAGGCGTCATGTCCCGTCCTACATGTTAAGTGTTGCTGTTGGCTGGGGACCCCCTGTAAAGCACTTTGAGCACGTTTAGTGGATATTGCTCTAGATAAAAGCTCAATTTATGTCGTAATGAATCTGATCACAAATAGGGACTTTAGAATCAAGACGATTATAAAGACGGACTGGATTTGAATTTGTATTTAACGTTAGCAATTACAACGATTTGTTCTTTACTGCAGTAATGATGATGATGATGATGATGATGATGATGATGATGATGATGATGATGATGATGATGACGATGATGATGATGATGATGACAATGATGATGATGATGATGATGATGACAACAAAAACAAAATAAAATCATACGTCGCGAGAAGTTGCTTGACCAGGTGGCACATTCAAATAAATATCTCCGCCCCCAACAAGAGGATGGCATCTGCATGGTTTATAGTCATCACCCTGTGTAGGATTCAATACTACCATCACCAGAATGGCAATCAAAAGGATGTGGTGATTGTGTGGCATCTTGAATCCGGCTGTTCTTTGGAGAGAGGGAAAGATACACACACACACACATGTATGTATATATATATATATATATATATATATATATATATATATATATATATATATATATATATATATATATATACTTTTAATATTTACCACAATGTTGGAGTCAGACTACATCGATGACTCCAACATTGTGGTAAATATTAAAATAATAATTCGCTCCATTGCTACATGTCGAGCACTATCCGTACCATATTTGTATCAAACACGATTCAATATAAATATATATATATATATATATATATATATATATATATATATAAATATATATATATATATATATATATATATCTTTATATGGATAGAAGCATAGAGAGATAGATTGTAAATAACACAAATAGAAACAAAATTGGCGCCTACAGACAAGACACAACAACATTTCTCCCAGACACCTCAAATCAAGATCCCTGATAACTCTGGAGGACACAACGTTGTAGGAGAATATGTAAAAAATGAGGTGAGGACAAATAATTAATATTTCGCTCCAAGAATTCGTCGAGCATTCTACGTGGTTCCAGTTAACTCTCCTGAACCATTTGTGTGCTCGACAGTTTCTTGGATTGAATTATTTATTTATACTCATCTCATTCTGTTACATTTTCCGACAACGTTGTTTCATCCTGTTGGAGTCTTCAGGGCGGTCTGTAAAAGTCATAGTGTCTTGGAGGAATGTTATTGTATTCTTCAGCTGGCGCCAATGTTGTTTTGGATGTAGGTTTGTTGCGAATGCTGTGCATGTGTTGATGTACTATATATATATATATATATATATATATATATATATATATATATATATATATATATATATAGTGTTGGTGGGTACTCGTAGGTACGAAAGTGCTATATAATGATGATTAGAGCTAATATAAAATATAAATTATGTCACTCACTTATATATGGCCAAGACGTACGTTTCTGTGGCTTTTGTCCACGTCTTCAATCGGCATAATGTCCGAAGAAAAAATGTATTCCGTATTTACACTCCTTATGTATTCCGTATTTACACTTCTTATGTATTCCGTATTTACACTTCTTATGTATTCCGTATTTACACTAATCACCACTACACAACGGAAGCAATGACATAAGGACTGTAAATACGGAATACATTTTTTCTTCGGACATTATGCCGACGTGGACGAAAGCTACAGAAACGTATATATAAGTGGCCATATATAAGTGAGTGACATAATTTATATTTTATATATATATATATATATATATATATATATATATATATATATATATATATATATATATATATCGTCTCAAAAATTGCAACCTATACCAGGAAGGCATATGTCATATAATAGGAAAAGAAAAAAGAATAAATGCCACACTAAACGTACAGAGGGATATTCAGCACGTGCTTGAATAGTAAAGAAAACTTTTACTTTTCAATGTACACAACGCAACCCACTGATACAATCATCACCCCAGGAACCCCCACCCCTGCCAACACTACACCACACACAGTTTGAATACGTATACACGGACATCCACACTTGAACACACAGACATTTGCAACAAACCTACACCAGGAAACAGCATTTGCACCAACTGACAGAACACAAAACATTCCCTTGCAGAGAATAACATTTTTAGAGAACCTCCTGAATACTCCTACAGGATGAGACAACGTTTTCGGAGAATGTAACAGAACGAAGTGAGAATATATATACATATATATATATATATATATATATATATATATATATATAAATAGATAGATAGAAAGATATACAGATAGATAGATGATTATATATCTATGTGTTAGTGGACCTGGCAGCTGCCTATGACACAGTAAATCAGGCAAAGGAAACTGCTCCTTAACTTTGCAAGGGTAACTCGTATCACGAAAGTAGTTGCAATAATGAAATCATTTTTGTCAAACCGTCGCTTTTTTGTGGGAATGGATGGGAAGAAAAGCAGATAGAGATCATAAAAGAATGGACTCCTTCAAGGATCAGTACTTGCACCTATCCTTTTCAACATTTATACTAACAACCAACCTAAATTTGAGAACATCCGGAGGTTTCTATATGCTGATGATCTGTTTCTTGCATCTCGGTCCTCTGATTTCAAGACCATTGAGGAGAGATTACCAGATGCCCTAAAACACTCTCTGGGTATTATTTAAAGAACTCGTTAAATGTCAACCCATGAAAAAACAAAGTTTGTGCATTCCATTTAATAAACTACCAAGCATAGAAAAAACTGAACATCTCCTGTAATGACAGCATATTGGAGAACAAGACATTCCCCGTGTACCTCGGTGTTACCTTAGACCGCACACTGTCCTTCTCTCAGCACACAAAGAAAACAAAAGCAAAGGTGGCCACAAGAAACAACTTCCTAAGAAAACTGGCAAACACTACATAGGAACCAGATCCAAAAACAGTCAGGACAACCGCACTAGCCCCTCTGCTATTCATCAGCCAGTCTGGGCAAGATCTTGCCATGCCATAAAGATTGACCCTGAACTACAGAACACCTGCCGGATCATTGCTGGTAACTTGAAACTGACTACAGTTCCAGTCCTCTATCGGCTGGCTGGCATTGCACCTCTCCACATTAGAGGAGCCACTGCTACCAAAGCAACATCTACAACACGTCGGTAGCACCTCATAAAAAACAACATCAGTCCCACAAAGTCTTGAAAATGGCCTTAAGTTCAGAAACATCGATGTAGACAGACTACAATATCGTGGTAAATTCATTAAAACTTTGAATTTCCTCTATTGTTGTTGCCAACATATCGAGCACCCTTAATATCACATGTGAGCGATAACAAGATTAAATATTTAGATAAATAGATACAAACATACAAAACATTATTTCATCCAACAATAACCGAAAACTATCACCGCCAGATCAGCCCAGCAACAACCTAGAGAAAAAATGCAACTGTAGGACCCAGACAACATGCCCACTAAACGGCAATTGCCTGATTCAAAACGTAATTTATCAAGCCACAGTAACACGACCAGACACACCAAAACAAGAAACATACATTGGCCTCACCGAGTGTCCATTCAAAACCAGATACAACCTGCATAAATCTTCCTTCAGAAACATACACAAACGACATTCTACTACACTAAGCGAACACATTTGGAACGTCAGAGAAAAAAACATACAACACAGCATCACATGGAAAATCATCTTCTAAGATTTGCAACCTCTGCTTGGAAGAAAAATTCTTCATCATCACTAAACCGAACATAGCAACACTCAACAGATGAAACGAACTAACTTCCTCATGCAGACATAGAAACAAACACCTTTTATGTAATTAGGAACCTCCATAAACACGAATCTATAAAAATACGAAAACACAACAATCTACTTTCACTTCCACTCCCTGATGAGAGCAACGCTCGACAACAACGTTGTAGAAGTCAAACTATCTTAATTATATTTCAAATGTTTAGATAAATAGATAGATAGATAGATAGATAGATAGATAGATAGATAGATAGATAGATAGATATATATATAGACAGTTAGATAGATAGATAGATAGATAGATAGATAGATAGATAGATAGATAGATAGATGGATGGATAGATAGATAAATAGATAGATAGACAGATAGATAGATAGATAGAGAGATAGATAGTTTGACTATCAAATTGATTGATCACAAAAAGAGATTTATTTTCACTATTATTACTAACCGTTCAGTCGAACTTCATGAACATCGGTTAGTCAATGGTCAGACCTTATTTTTATACTCATTTGACTTATTGACTTTGTTTTGGCAAACAACAGTAACATATCAGTTTGCAAAGTGTAAGTGTTTGCACACACAATGAGAGAGCATTGAAAAATAGGACCAAAGAAGCAATGCCTATCTATACGACTAACCTATAATTTGAGGAGTATCTATACCAGTTGAAATTGAAGTTTATCTTGATTTTACTTAAGAATAATTCCATATTCACCTATATCCTTTAACCCTCTGCTTACTAACTATAGGAAAATCGTCACATTCGTGACGATACACCCAACATTTTTCTTATTTAAATTTCTCTTGTACATCATAAAGTTTAGAGAAAATGAACAGTGTGTTGTACAGCATGTTTTGTTAAAGAAATTAAGTATCGCAAGAACTTTACTGCTATTATGTCTGAGTCGTAAAAAATTATATTTTTGTGTTAGTTGGGTGTGAAGTTTTGGGGAAAATGGCTGGAAGGATAGAGTTAACCGGCCAGGTCAACCTTGTATTTGCTTTTTTAGTTCATCCATTTCCTTCATTTTAAATGTAATTTTGAAACTCAATCTTCCCCTACCGTTCTCACTTTCTTTCTCTCTGATTCTCTCACCCTCTCTCTCTCTCTCTCTCTCTCTCTCTCTCTCTCTCTCTCTCCCTCTGTGTGTGTGTGTGTGTGTGTGTGTGTGTCTTTCTCTCTGGCTACCTCCCCCATTTTAAAAATGTCTCAATGGTGTCAATGATAACACAATCGCCATCTACAATTTGTTAAAAACAAAACTACCCCCAACCACTCACCACGTCGGTCTATCTATCTATCTACCTACATTTGTATATATATATATATATATATATATATATATATATATATATATATATATATATATATATATATTAACCAACATCTCTAATCATCTATCTATGAATCTATGCATCGATGTACCTATCCATCTCTGTTTAACTATATATATATATATATATATATATATATATATATATATATATATATATATATATATATATATATATATATATATATGTATATATATAACTGTCTACCTATAACTGTCTACCTCTAGTTATATCTATCTATCTATCTATCTATCTATCTATCTATCTATCTATCTATCTATCTATCTATCTATCTTTCCACACACACACACACACACACACACACACATATATGTATATATATATATATTTATATATATCAGTCTTATCAATCTTATACATATTATATATATATATATATATAGTATATATATATATATATATATATATATATATATATATATATATATATATATATATATATATATATATATATGTATAAGATTCACATTGTCCACTCCACTTTGTGTCATCAGCAAGTACCATGACGAAGAATTCCCCATACTTCCATGCGAGCCAGACGATGCTGTGTTCTTGGGCAATAGTTATGTCGATGGAAAGATGGTGGATGTCTGGCAATCCAAACACGTAACCCTTGCTTTGTTATTTATTTATTTTACAAAACTGATGTCTCTAAGGTAGACATAACGTGTTATTATCATCTGACAATCGTGATGTACCTGATTTTGGCAACGATGATGGTGATGATGATGATGATGATGATGATGATGATGATGATGATGATGATGATGATGATGATGGTGATGATGATGATAATTACGATGATATTATACTGGATTGAAACAGTGGGGTGAAAATCATCATCAATATCATTAATTCCTGTAACCGTAAATCTTTAATAACGTATTTTCTTTTCTTCCAAGTATAACACAACTATTGTTGCTGAAATCTCGAAGACATAAATAATAATAGCCAAAAGACAAGGACAATTGATTTTAACTAATTAAAACATCTTTTAGTTTACAATAATTGTTAACAAAACACCCTGCTTGGAATATTAAAGACGAATGAAAGATGAAAATATGACGTTGTTAATGTAAATACTTTTTATTTTGATTGACAATGGGGAAACCCGAAAAGTCAACACAATCCGATTTTTTTTCTTGAGCTTTTATATAGCGCAATATCCACTAAACGTGCTCAAAGCGCTTTACAAGTGGTCCCTGGCCAACTTAATGTGATGAAATCTGACTAGGAGTCACAAATCAGTTTGGTTAAATTGTTGTTTCCACAGGCCACACAAATTTTAATCTTGATGCTGGTTTTGACCTTATTAAAACTGTTTTAACTGTGCGGCTATGTGGTCTTTTGGTATGACACTCGTGTTCGGAACGGAAGGTCCTGGGTTCCAGTCTCGCTCGGCGCATAGTTGAGTCCTTGGAAAAGACTCTTTACTCACATTTTCTCACCTAACTCATGTGTAAAATGAGTACCTGGCCGTTAACAGCGTTGTCTCTGTCCCGAAAAATTGCAATATCGCCTAACAGGCGTCATGTCTCGTTCTAGGTGTTATGTGTTACTGTTGGTCAGGGATCCTTTGTAGAGCGCTTTGAGCACATTTAGTGGATTTTGCGCTATATAAAAGCTCTATTTTTAAAAAACAGAATAATGGATTGTCCAAATCACGTACAAATAGTTGTGGAGACTGCATTTGTCAGACAACGCTGTTGACCAACTGTGCAAGTTGAAAACAGAAACGGTTTTATTTCTATATTATTATAATTTTGTCTTTGACGGGACACCAGAGTAGGGCTGAGCGGGTACCCGGGTACCCGGGGTACTCGCTGGTAATAAAGTTAAACCGGGTACTCGGGTAAAAGGGGCGGGTAACGAGTACCCGCTTCACCAAGACCGGCGAGCTCATCTCGGCAAAAAGAAGTTGCTTGAAGGAAAGCTCCGTTGACAAATTAAATTTTTGAACAAAAATTGGAAGTAATACAATTTTGATTTACATTTACATGACATTTTTCCAAAAGATTTTCCTCCTTTATTTTTCAATTACATTGATTTTTTTGTTTTATTTGTGAACACATATTTGATTCAATTTTGGATTCAACAGACTAAGACTATATTAGTTTTTATCTTTTAAAGGAATCTCAGGTATATATATGTATATAATATATTTGGTTTCAATGTAGTTAATCATCCTTGTTTTCTTACTTCAGTCTCGTTTCATTTGTTGTAATAAATCATAATAATTAAATAAAATTAAAACATTACCCGGGTATTGATTTGGGCGGGTAATCCTAGCACTGCACCAGAGTAATATTGTGGAATCACTCAACTCAGAAACGTCAAGTGATTAAATGTGAGAGAACAGTTTTATTACTGAGTATAAGTTAGAGTTATACAAATATATCGCAACAACATTGTAAGTAGAAAGACAGTATAAATAACTCAAATATGGAAAGTAAGGAACAAAGAGTGCAACCTTCTCTAGGGCATGCCACTCTGATATTAGTAAGTACAAATACTATTTTAAACAATGGACTTAATGAATGATAACGAATTTAGCTGGAACTAAAGTCAATTAGCTAATAACAAAGGGGAGCAACTCTTTCCTAGCGTAACTGGATGTATAAGTCCATAACAGTTTTCATCACTTTGAATTTGACTTAAAATAGGATTCAATAGTCGGACGTCACGTCCGCCCAGCAACCGGCAGCTTGGTTCTAAACAACGAAAATCGCTACTTTTTATTCTTCACGCTGCCTAGAACTTTTTCACGTAGTATGTGATCAGAATGTATACAATTCAAAACATAATCAGATTTATAGTGTTTTTCTCCCCTAGCTCCACTTTCATGCCCGTCGGTGAAGTATTTCATAAGAGCGTCCGCCATTGTTCCGATAGTTTAGAACCAGTTACTAAGTTACTATACGTCATTACGAGGGAAGTTACGTCACCATTGTTGAACCCTATTGACTAGGCCTATCCCCTATAAAACTATGCCAATTCTCCTGAAATAGTTCAGTGCCTTCTAGAAAAGATGAAGTTACTTTGCCCACTGGATTGCCTCCAATTTTTCTACCCAACGGTTTGACGAAGATAGACTTACTTACTTATCCGAACCAGCGACCACCTGAGCTCTAGCCCTTCGGTCGTGTGCCATGACGTAGAAGTCTTTTGCAATTGTTCCAGGTGACTATAAAGTGTGTTACTGATGCTTGGATTTGGTGGGAGGAATGTGCATCTCAGGTCTTCAAGAGGTTGACATTCAAGCAAGTGGTGTGTTACCTTTTCATTGGGGTGTTGACATAAGGGGCAGGAAGGGGATATGTCTTTTGTAATTTTGCTTAAATGGTTGTTGAGCGGTATGCGTTGTGTTCGAAGATAGACAGATGAACCTGCACAATGAGTAAAATAAAGGGAGTAGAAATGACTTTTTATAAACGATACAAAACAAAGTATACGACGTTTCGGCTTGTGACCTTCTTTACGTAAACAAGAATAAGAAATTTGTAATATTTCATTGGAATTATTGTTTAAACTTTATAGGTAAATATGTGTGTATGTGTGTGTGTGTGTGTGTGATAGAGAGAGAGAGGGGGGAGAGAGATAGAAAGAGAGAGAAAGAGAGAGAGAGAGAGAAAGAGAGAGAGAGAGAGAGAGAGATTGTGCGAAAATGAGATGAAATGTAATCAAGTTCAAAACTATATAAAGCATACATGAGAAAGCTGGACGGGAGGAGGAGGGGGGGGGGGAGTGGTGTTCTTTCAAAATTATAGATGGCGATTATGTTATTATTGACACCATCCCTCCACTGTTGAGAAATTTTAAAAATGGTTGAAGGGGGTCAGAGAGAACCACACATAAACATTCAGAGAGAGAGAGAGAGAGAGAGAGAGAGAGAGAGAGAGAGAGAGAGAAATAGACAGAGAGAGAGAGAGAGAGGGGGGAGGGAGGGAGGGGCGAGATAAACAGAGAGAAACAGAGAGGAAGAGAGAGAGAGTGTGAGAGAGAGAGATGGAGAGAGAGGGGGGAGGGAGGAAGGGGGGCGAGAGAAACAGAGAGAAATAGAGAGAGAGAGAGAGAGAGGGGGGAGAGAGATGGGGGGAGAGAGAGGGAGAGGTAGAGAGAGAGATAGAGAGAGGGAGAGAGAGAGAGAGTGAGAGAGAGAGAGAGAAAGAGAACGGTAGGGGAAGATTGAGTTTCAAGGTTACATTTAAAATAAATTGAAGTGATGAACTAAAAAACAAAATTAGGTTGACCTAACTGGGTAAAAGAGGACAGGTAAACTTGGAATTATTCTGAAGTATAATCAAAATAAAGTTAACTTAACATTAAAATGGTGTAGATTCTCCTCAAATAATAGGTTCACTACATAATTAGTCATTGCTTCTTTGGTCCTATTTTTCAATGCTCTCTCAATGTGTGTGCAAACACTTCGCCTGGTACTATCTTACTGTTTTTTGCCAAAGTAAAGTCAATAAGTCAAATTGCTATCAAAGTAAGTCCTTACCTCATAGGAAATGAGATTAGCGGAAGAGTAGCGTCCCTTGATTGGACGTTACCTTACAGAGAGAACGTCAATATGGTTTTGCGCATGCGTCTCTCTCGTCCTCGCTTTCGGTGAAGTGTCTCATGACGCTTTCACCGCAAGCGAGGACGAGAGACGCATGCGCAAAACCAACATGAGGTTCTCTCTCCAATAACTTCTCCGCAGGTGACGTCCAATCAAGGGACGCTACTCTTCCGCTAATCCCATTCCCTATAGGTTCGCTGTATAACTAGTCATTGGTTCTTTGGTCCTATTTTTCAATGCTCTCTTGATGTATGTGCAAACATTTCGCATGGTACGATCTTACTGTTTTTGCCAAAGCAAAGTCAAATAAGGCAAATTCTTCTTCTTCTAGGTTCCATGCCTGGTCCAGGCTTCGGATACTGCATGAATTATCTCTCTCCATTCCTCCCTGTCTCTTGCCTTTTCAAACAGCTCTTGGATTGTTAGGCTGGTGAAGCCCTTCAGTTGGTCTATGAGTGTTTTTCTTTGTCTCCCCGGGCGCGTTTACCAGGTATTTTTCCACAACTTGCCAGGTATTCATTCTTATCTTTCCTTACTATGTGTCCGAAAAAGGATAGTTGTCGATCCACTATTAAGGGCATTAGTTTCCTTTGTTGGTATGTTTGTTTTAGCACTTCTTCGTTCGTTTTGTGTGCAGTATACGATATTCTCTGCATCCTTCTCAAGCACCACATTTCAAAAGCTTCAATGTTCTTTTGTGTTTCTGCATTTGTAGTCCAGCTTTCGCATCCGTATAACAAGATTGGCCACACGTAGCACTTCAAGACTCGGAATCTAATCCCGAACGACATCTGTTTGTTTTTCAAAATGTTTCCCAGGTCCATGAAGGCCTGTTTGGCTTGAGTTATTCTTGCTCGTATGTCTCGGTTACATCTTCCATCTGTTGTCACTATTGAACCTAGGTATTTAAAACTTTCTACGTTGGTAAGTTGCTCGCCGTGAATCGTTATATTGCAGGTGTTGTTGTTTTCGGGGTTTTTCTGTATTACCATGCATTCCGTTTTAGTGATATTCACTTCCATTCCCTTGGCTTCACTATCTACTACCACTTTGTCAACAATCTTTTGAAGTTGGATTTCTGATGTTGCAATGAGTACCGTATCGTCTGCGTATCTTATATTATTTATGTTGTGACCTCCCACTTTTATTCCCTCCATATTATTTATGCCCCTCATGATTGTTTCTTGGTATAGATTAAACAGATCTGGTGAGGCAACACACCCTTGACGGACTCCTTTCTTAATAGGAATGGAATTTCCTGTAGAGTTTCCGATTTTGATAGATGCCTGCTGGGTGTAGTATAATGTTTGCATGAGTCTGAGGTCTTTCTCATCAGCGCCAATGGAGTGCAGTTGTTTTAGTATTTCTTCGTGGCGTACTCTATCAAAAGCTTTTTTGTAGTCGACAAAACAGAGGTATAGTGGGGTCTGAACCTGTATAGCTCTTTCACTTAAAACACGGAGGAGGTATATTGCGTTCCTTGTCCCTCTGTCAGGTTGGAATCCATATTGTTCTTCTGCGATTTCGGGGTTAATCTTATTCCTTAGCCTGTTGATAATTATACGCAACAGTATTTTGTTGATGTGGCTTATTAAACTTATAGTTCTAAAATTTTCGCATCTGACTGCACCTGCTTTCTTTGGTATTGCTATGAAAATAGAGTTACAGAGATCTTCTGGAATTTTCCCAGTATTGTATATATTGTTGAATAATATGTGAAGTTCATCAATTGCTAGATCTCCTAGGCTTTTTAATACCTCTACAGATATTTCATCAGGGCCTGTTGCTTTACCATCCCTCATTCGTTCCATGGCATGTTCAATTTCACTTTTGGTGATGTTTGGTCCGCTTAATGGTTCTTTGAATTTCAGTGGTGGTTCATTTCTATTTGGATCATTGTACAGTTCGCCTATGTATTCTACCCATCGGCTTTCTATATGTTGTTCTTCAAATAGCAGTTCCCCTTGTTTGTTTTGGATACAACTTCCTGCTGCTTTGCTTTTCCTTTTCCCTGATAGTTCTTTTATTCTTTGGTGAGCTTGTTGGGGGTTGGGTTTGTATTCTCTTTCGATTTCGCAGCATTTCCAGTCTAGATAGTTCTCGTGTGCCTCGATGCATTTGGATTTAATGTGGTTGTTCAATGTTTGGTATTCTGCAGACCCTCTGTTGCATTTTCGTCTTTCTTCAAATAGGTTTAGAATTTCATTTGTCATCCATTCCTTTTTGCTGTTTATTTGAGCTATTGGTAAATGCTTTTCTGCAGTTGCTTTGACACACTTTTGGAATATATCAAATTGTTTTTCACATTTTTCATTATCAGGTTCACTTTGGCTTTGTATCATGAGTGCATTTTCAAATTCTTCTCTCATTTTTGTTTGTATGCCATTGTCTTTGCATAACCTGTAATCCCTCTTTATTCTACCAGCTGTTCTCTGAATAGCTTTAAACTTTATCCTTATTGTACAAACAACTGGGACATGGTCACTGTCTACATCGGCGCCTGGGTAGGTTTTGCAATTTAATATGCCATTTCTGAATCTTGATGATACTGCTATAAAGTCTATCTGGTTCCTTGCTCTGTCCCCTGGTGATTGCCATGTCCAGGTTCTTCTTGGGTGTTGTTGAAACCAGGTGTTTGAAATCATTAATTTATTTGTTCTACACCAATCTGCCCAGATGTTTCCTCGTTCATTTCTGTCTCCGAGTCCATGTGGTCCGATTATGTCACCATCTCTGCCTCTGCCAATCTTAGCATTTAGGTCCCCCATTACCATAAGGACTTCTTGTGATTTACACATTCGTTTTGCTTTGTCTAGTGAATGGTAAAACTCTGTCATATCTGCATCTGTCGCCTCTTCTGTTGGTGCATAAACTTGAATAATATTGGTGTCAACTACAGGTCCTCTTAGCTTAACCAGCAAAACTCTGTCTGAGATTGCTACGTGCCCTTTGTAAAATTTGGTTGATTTTTGGTCTAAGATCATCCCTACTCTTTTTTGGAAAGAGGTTCCACCACTCCATATGATCTTATATGTCATGTTGTTTTCTTGTTTTGACATGGTTCCCTGCTCTTTCCATCTCATCTCTGCCAGGCCAAGAATATTTATTTGGAGCCGTTTCAAGGCAAATTACTATAAAATAAACTCCTGACCTTTGAACTGACGACTTACAAGCCAATGTTTATGAACCTCAACTGAACGGTTAGTACTACATATGAAAATAAATCTCTTTTAGCGATCAGTCTATAGGGAATGAGGTTAGCGGAAGAGTAGCGTCCCTTGATTGGAAGTCACGAGCGGAAAAATTATTAGAGAGAGAACGTCATGTTGCTTATGCGGCATGAGACAGTTCACCGAAAGCGAGGACGAGAGAGACGCATGCGCAAAACCATTTTGACGTTCTCTCTGTAAGGTGACGTTTATCAAGGGACCCTACTCTTCCGCTAATCTCATTCCCTATTTCATAGTCTATCTATCTGCATATATATATATTTATATATATATATATATATATATATATATATATATATATATATATATATATATATATATATATATATATAAGATGGTTAGAAATGCATAACTACCAACCTGGTACATCACTTGAGAGGGCGTTTTGGGGTAAAAATTAGGTGAGTTCAGATAAAAAGTAGACGATTGCATATATGTTTTCTTTCATGCAACATAATGGTCTTTAAGTAGTATACTATAATAGTAGTTATAGTAAAATGCACCTGTAAATATTAGAGAATTCCTACTTCTTTACTTTGACAAGATAAACACACCTAAAAACGGAGTATACTTATTTTTCTTGAACCTAAACCGTTACAAAAGCTTGCTTGAAAAAAAAAAATTAAAATCAGATGAAGATGTTTTTGGGATTAAATTTATATATTTCATAAATTAATAAAGGGAAATAATCATTGTCATCTTTAATCAATATAAGCAATTGATTTTCTTATTGAATACCTTCCAATCAAAAAGGTGGATTTAATTTTATTCTTAATTAAAATAATATTTGTAACAAATAGTGAAAGTATCAATACTGTCTTAGAATATTCAAAGTATATCGAGGCTAACATCCATATCCTATGCAAATCTCCAATACATTATGAAAGGTTTGAGTAAAATACAGGCGTCATATAAACGAATGGAACTTTTTTAATTGTTGAAAATCATTTATGATAGAGGCATAATTCAAATTAAAGAGCTACACAAATGGAGATTATGCTCTCACTGGACACCAATAATAATGATAATAATAATAACAACAATAGTAGTAGTAGTAATAGTAATAATAATGGATCAATAATAATAATTCATTAGGCTCACATGGCTTTTTTACCACAAATTAGTCAAAAATTACAAAATACGGATTTTGAACTAAAAATAAGCACTTACGGACTCAGGAAGTCAAATACGGAACAAATCCGTTTTTAACAGAACGGTTGGCAGCTATGGTTCTACAAAGCATTTGTCTCTCAAGCTGAGCAAATGAATGTTCATATAATATAAAAAAGGATATTGCAATGATGAACAGATTGTACTATATAAAGATAAAACGTTTTTGTAAACCCCCAAAATATGTCAATAACACTATACAATACAATGAATGTAATACAAATCAAATTCATGATTGTCATTACACCGATTGAAACGCTCTTTCCCTTCTATATTTATTTCTTTCATTAAAAATCTTTGTCTTCACCAAACTAATTAGTGTACCTTCAGGGATTCCTTTTTGTGAAAATACCCTGTGGTGTTTTAAGAACAGAATAATTTCAGACTTTCTAGGTAATGATCCCCTTGAACCATGTGCTGAAACATCTTCGACAAAGTTTTTAAAATATGACTTGACTCTATCTGTATCCTCATCTGACCATGACATGTATCTCCGATTTTTGCTTGAATTCCTCTTGGGTTCAGTTTGTTTTGAAGAACACGTAAGCTGATTTGGCACTCCTGCTTCACCATCAAATATTTCTTCTTGATTTGCAGCTGTTACTATGGATGTTCCAAAATTTGCATTTGAGTCTCTATTCACTACAGAGTCATTTGTTTCAATGTTACAATTTCCTTCCCCAGTGACCGATGCTGAGTTATCAATTTGACCCAAAAAATGACCAACTTCTGTTATTTCTCGTATTGCAAGTGGACACTGATAAATGTTTTGATTGATTGATTCACTGTGTCCCATATGTCGATAGAAGACATCTCTCTCGTGTTGTGGGACATCAAGTAAGGCAAATAATGTCGAAGCTCGGTGCCTGAATTTATCAGCTATTAACAACTGGGGTTTCTCTAAATCCTTTACTAAGGAAGTGACATATTTGATGGCAATGTAACCACTTACATGATCTTTGGATATTCCTGTATTTGGAAAAAGAAATGGGTTGTCTGAAATATCAACAGCTTTACGCTCCTGTGCAAGTTTCCTTAAAGGCTGAATTGTGTCATTGGGTATCAACACAGGGACCAACATCTTGCTTCCCTTTCCAGACTGATAGGCCAGCTTATACTTCTCAAGTAACGCTTTTTCCAGAGGATCAGTGACATGTTGTACAAGCTGGGGATCAACCCATACACCTGAATCTGCATCATTCCAGTCTTTTAACAACATCCTTGCGGGTTCTCCGCTCTCCTCGCATTAAACATTGTAAGCCTAGCTACGATGACATTGCGAATCCTAACAAACATATGTGAATCAAATAATTGATAATCATCCTCACAAATACGGACCATCTCTTCAGTAATAAATTGCCGTAGCTTCTTTATATCATTCTCTAATGGCATCTCTTTGGGTTTTCTCAAATTTGTTCTCTTTGCTTCACATTGAACTCTGGCTGTAAAAAAATACTATCCCAATTATAATCCAGGACAGCTTTGAACAAATCTATCTCTGCGGATTCTTCCATTTTGTTTTGCATTATATATTCCCTTTTAAGAAATTAATTAACTTTTTCAATATAAATCCAATTGAAAGCTTCAAGCCTGCTTTCAATGTCCCATCCTCTTTCAAAGTCATTTCAGAAATGGTTTGCGATATTTCATTAAAGTTACAACGCTTCACCACGTCCTCTCCAGAGAAAGAAGGTTGATTTGTTCTCTTCCTAGTTTTTAAAATCAAATTTCCTAAGATGCGTAAATCACTCATTATAACTTTTCTCTCCTTCTTTGAACTTTTACTCCACAATTGTGTTCCTAACAATACTATAGCTTTGTCTGATCGACACAAATTTCCCACTTCATCATTCCGAAATTTGTCAAGAATATTCTCCTTTATTTCTTTACTTGCATTGGGAGTCACGGGATAAAATTTTACAACCCCAGTACACAGAGCATGCTCAGTACTACATTTCTTTTTGTGTTCATAAACCCTTCGTCCAGAGTAAAACCCCTTACAGCCAGCACACATAACAACTTCATGTGACCCTTGTGCTCTCTCACGCATAACTATTGAATTGTTTCTAATGTTTGAATAAAAAATGCCCTTTTTCTTGAGATATTCCATTGTTCTATCCCTTTCCTTTACAGGCTGTTTCATGGCCTCTGTAACTTCTGTCTCATCTTTGTGTTTCCTCATCAAATGCCTTGAGAGTTTTGTTTGCAACTGTCCACAGTATGGACAGGGTCTCCTTGGCTTTTTGTATTTCTCTGGAAAAAAAAGAAGAAAATAAAGCACATCATGCTATGAACTATGAAAATAAATCAATAGACAGATCGTATGCACATCAGCTACATGACAGCGATAGAGAGGAATAGCATTCCAAATATTTAAGGCCTGGACAAGTAACTGTCATAGTTCCTTCTTGTTATATACTTTTCTACCATCTATTCCTTTGGAAGAGGTATGTTAGATTTGTGGAGACCTCTGCCACATAACAAATCCAGTGAAAAGACGCCATATTTTTGTTTTGAAATAGAAATAAATAGATCAATCCACCCACTTCACGGGGTTCAGGGTTCCCTCTTCATTATAATCAAAATATGAACATAAATCGGAATAGTAACACATTGAAGTCTCATCTGAATACATAGATTGTCCTTTGTTGTTTCAGCGAATAATCAGACAGAATGTCAAAAGAATTTTAGGTTTTTCCCCAACCACCCCTTGGAGGTATCAGTATCAGCGGAATGGTAAGCGTCATGTTTTTTACGTTGAGCAACAAAATTTACTCCAAATGCTTCACTCGACCCAGGCGGAAAAGCAATCAAGAATAGACCCAAGTCCTATCCAAAGACTAACATTTCATTTAAGTTTATTGTAGGCCCTTGGCCAATCGACAAAATTCAATTCACATAAATTATTTACAACAATCAGAAATTAATTATATCAATAATAGTGATAGAATGCAATGAAGGCAATATCATAATAATAATAATAATAATAATAATAATAATAATAATAATAATAATAATAATAATAATAATAATAATAATAATAATAATAATAATAATAATAATAATAATAATAATAATAATAATAATAATAACAGTAGCGGCAATAAGTAACAATTAATATAGTAACAAAAGTAATAATAGACTATAGTTCATAGTCATAACAATGACTTTCTTTGTCATTGAGGGAGTGAGAAAACATCACCGGCTGGCAGAACAAACAGCCGACATCAATCAAACGTCCTCCAGACCGGTTGAGCATCGGCTTCATTAATTCCTTAAAGACTTCCCCCCAACTGCCTGAACGATGCTGATACCCAGACAACTTAATCCTGATTTATATTTTGTGGGAATGAAATATGACATGTATATGCCGGAAATATTTCAATAACAAACACACTGTTCAGATAGAAAATATTTGAGTCTTGCCTTTGTTAATTGACACAGGTAAGTTAGGAAAATAAATGCTAGTAAAAACGATCAGCAAGTTCGTGAACACTGCTTCTCAACTCGAACATATGTTTTCATCAAATCTACACACATCATGTTGTGAGCTGAATTTTAATGATCTCAGTTGTCATTGAAAGGAAACCCAAGAATTTTAGAATAAAGAAAAATATTGAACCTGGAAGTCAAAAGGGTTTGTAGCACAGCAGACATTATCAAAGTATAATTTTAGTACCGACAAATTAAAAAGAAAATGTGCTTTTCTTTAAATGCTCCCAATCATCATATACTGTTTAGGTTGCAAGATTAATAAAATTGTTATCTACTCTGATTCTCGTTAAGTTTCCAGCTGGTCTGTGAAAAAAAGCCTTAAGCATCATAGAAATACAAAGAAACAGTTTTAATATATAGATGGGTTGTAACAAAAAAAACCATTTTAACACTTACAATACAAGCAATTTAAGTCTATTACAGACAAAAAAAACCCCCAATAAAATAAACATGAACATTTTTATGGCTGGTTTCACTGATATCACTCACACATTGGGGTTTCAGATTCTAAGATGTCCACCCTATCAAATTTGGATTTGTGCTTGTTATGTAAATGGTAGCGTATTTTGCGACGCAGCACTGCCAAAACAGAAAAAAATGCAATAACACAAATGCAGCACCATGGAGGGGGTGGAAGTTTTCTTTTAAAAGGAATGGGTAAATTAAAATTGATCCCACAAATATCAAAGGAGAAGAATGACAAAAAAATGACTCACCATTGCACGTAACACGTTGGTTTGCAAGTGTATAGCATTCGGGTTGAACCTGGGTCCCAGACTGGCAACGAGGTTCAGTCTGTGATAGTTGTGGATGAGGCTCTGACTGAGTTGGGGAATGAGCACTGGGTTCCAAAGACAATGATGTACTCAGCATTGGGTACCTCACAGAGTACGTAGAGGAATCAGACTCGGAGTCAGCAACAAAATCGGGACCCTGTATATTTTGTGGAAAAGATGACAGATCAATCAATTTATTCATGTTGACAATAAACATGAAGAGCCATTGTTTAATAATCCAACTAAACAATTAGCTGGTTAATAATGCAAGTATAATAAAAAAGAGTTGAGAAAGGCAGACATATTGTCTAAGTATTTAATATGTTCAACTGTGCTTGGATAAATATAGATACACCAACCAGGGTTTCAGTAAACCGTTTTTAACCAACTCTTTAAATCCTACACCAGGACCAACAACTACAAAACAATTTTTTATATCACTACGATTCTGGACATATAAACGGTTGTCATTGCAACAATATGAACTTCCTAACCTTGCAACTGCAATATAGTTAACAAAAAAAGTTGATAAACATTACGATGCAAGAGAATTTGGACAAAATGCGAGATCAAAAGTATAATCCCAACAGAAGCTATTTTAATTTTTCCTGGAAACGCATCATTTTCACATTTTGTCAAATAAAAAACAAACGACTTCAAATGTGAATGGCTCATCAATGAATATCACTTCAAAATATAACGAGGAAGGTTTAAAATAGTGTTATTGTTGGCGAAGTCCACTGCAAAGAAAAATTTTTAACAACAAAAAACTAGGAGATCTCACTGGTGTAAAACAGTGTTGTCCTTGTCCTGAAATATTGTATTGCGCCTAACAGACTGCAGGTCTCATCTTTTGTGGCAAATGTGTTTTGTCCACCACAAAATATGTTGATGTGAAGCATTTTGAGCATGGTGCCAACTGTGGATAAACGCCATACAAATGTTATGATTTTATTTTAATGTACATACTTACCACAAATGAATCATGTGATATGGAACTTTGTTCTGCATCACTTTCAGGCTCTGAGTTGGAGTCTATATAGAAAATAAAAACAACAAAAAAAAGCTGAAGACTATCATGTGCAAGTTTTTCTCTAAACTCTTAAACAAAAAATCATGCCATCTTGTGCTGTAAAAGGATTTTTTAAAAATTATTTACCTTATGACTATTGTCCTTTGGAAAAAAAAGAAAATTAAGTCCGAAACCTTCTGGCTATTTTCTTTTAAATTTCAAGAACGTCAGAGTTGGCAAGGGAGGACGGAAATATAATTCCAGAAACCAATCTGTCTATAATCATATCCATATGCTAGTTTTTCGTTCAAGATTCAGGTACAGTCCACTTAGGATAATCGCAATACCTTGGGATCATCGAAAATGTTGGGATTAACCGAAATTCAGTTTCCTGTCCACTATTTCAACATTTTACACATTTATTGTCAACTCAAACCAGTAAATAATATTCTTAGTCCACCACATACAGAGCAATTTGATTGAAACAAAAACCATATGGCAGCCCCGTGTAGATTTGTCAACCAAAAGCAGCTATGAAGCAAGCCGATATCTTATTCAGATTGGAAGAAGTTTCAATCTTTTTTCTCAACAATTCAACATTTGTCAGAGTTAAAGAGATTAGCCTTAATGAGAGACAATAAGCTCTCACCAAACTCGGTCACAATGCACAGTTGTTAATCCTAAAACAAAGGATATCGCTCAGTCTCTCTTTATAACTGTCATTTATAACCTGTTGTCAAGATTATGACCAGCCCCACCCCTCTTCTATTTAATGGCCACCGATGACGTCACAAACCCATACTGCAGAGCCCCGCCCTCTTTCGACTCTAACAGAGTGGTGACACACTACTGTAGCATTAAATCCTGCTCACTCTCGATTCTTCAACCTGTCACGATTTCATCCATGATGAAATTTAATCATGATATACTGTTTGATTTCTTGAATTTACCACTTTTTAAAAAACCGAAGTTTGTTGCAATTAACCAGTGACTTTTATATAGAATTATTTCCATTGCTTAGGAAATATTGTGATTAACCGAAAGTTGCGATTAAACGAGTTGCAATTATCCGGAGTGGACTGTAATAGTATTACACATCATGACTCAAAAAAAAAAAAAAAAAAAAAAAAAGCAAACTATGTGTACCTAAATGTTATTCATTTCCTCATCAAATTACATTCTTACCATTAACATCATAGATCACATCAAAAGGGTTGTCTGGATTGACAGCAAGACATTTTTCAGGATTTTTAAAGCTCAAATCTCTCTGATCTGAAGTTACAAAAGAAATAGCATATTCTCAACATTAAACTATGATTTTGTGATGGCTGTGATATGGCATACTGTATGCATAAAGCAAGATGCAAAGACAGGTTTAAGTTTAAATTATTTTATATTCTTTTCAAAAATCCATTCTAGTTTTGCCAAAATAAAATAAACACGAGAAGTGTTGAGTTGGATAGCGCTAAAACTAAAAGTAGTAGTGGTAGTAGTAGTAGTAGTAGTAGTAGTAGTAAACGACAGATCTTACTCACTAGTGTGAATCTACAGTCTACAGAAGTTCCCGAATTATCTGACTCCACTTCCAAATGACTGACTGACAAGTGACAATCATCAATTGGTGTGTGTGTGAGTGTGATGTCTACCCTATTGAAAATCTTAAATCAACAGTGATGTAATAAGAATGGCCAATAACTTACCATTTAAATTATCTCGGTGTCTCTTCAATGATGCCTCCAGCATCAATTTACCCCACGATGCCATAGACGTCTAGTTTGGAACTCAGCAAGTGACGAAAAAATACTTGCGGCTATAGAGAGGACGTCCGTCGGCCACTCTCTTCCCAAGTCAGTAGTCAGTGGTTATCAGATAATCATTGGTTCTTGAAAAATATAGAAACACAGTGGTTCATTTAAAAAGACTCTTTTGTAGATCAAGATATAATGTTAGGTATTGCACTTTAAAATCTCTTCAGACATAGAACGGGTCAACTTGACGTCTAGACCAAATCATTTCGAAGATCGATATGGCAACAGCAACGCCTGGAATGGAGGATTTAAATGCGGCATCTGACGATTCTACTGCTATGACAGAAGATGCTCCATTTCACGACGTCGAGATGGCTTCAACTGGCATCAGGCATCAACATGCTACTCAA